>NC_092153.1:46161607-46531607 GCF_045791955.1 Oncorhynchus clarkii lewisi | reverse complement strand
CCCACTCAATCCAACCCCTCTGTCCACATTTAACAATCCTACATCAATCCTACATCACTACTTGTACTTCCCTGCTTGCGCAATCTGAGACAAACTCCCCTTGATGCCTCAAATCCCTTCATGCTCTTCAACAGGCCACTCCCAAACAAAACTGCCTTCTATTTATAGTCACCAAAACAAGGAAAACTCCAAACCACACCTAATTCCTGCTCAGCTGTACAGAGAGAGAGAGAGAGAGAGAGAGAGAGAGAGAGAGAACTCCTGACCCTATGCCCTCACAATGTATCTGTCTCTGCCTGAAGCAGCCTGGGTTGCTTTCCTCCAGAGTCCTCCTGACCCTTGACCCCTGAGCACACATTGTGCCCTCCCCAGATGTCAACTTATACAACACTTGCTCAGTGTGCCCAGTGGCAACAGGAACAGTGTGTTCCACACACACACACACACACACACACACACACACACACACACACACACACACACACACACACACACCCCATCAGCAAAAAAAACAAATCACATCCAAAGTAACGATGGGAACTAATTCTCTGGGTGCTCTGCTGCATGTGATGCCCAGCTGGAGAGAACAGGAGGGATCAGCCTGGCCCTGCCATAGCAAAATGGAAGAAGTGGAGCGAGAGAGAGAGAGACACACTAACCCAGCCACTGTGCCAGCCCAATGTATGATATAAAAACCCATTGCAAATGAGATCCCAGGTTCAATATAATAGTTAAACAAAAGTGTGTCAGATTTGAATTAAAGTATTTAGGGTGCCAGAAGGAGAAAAGGTAGAGTAGGGTACGGTAGGGTGGGGTAGAGGGAGAAATGTAGTTGGCACCATCATAACCAGTTTGTGTGTGTGTGTGTGTGTGTGTGTGTGTGTGTGTGTGTGTGTGTGTGTGTGTGTGTGTGTGTGTGTGTGTGTAAAACGAACAGCTGACTAAAGATGTGACGACCGGGCATTAGTGCGGTTGAGTCCATTTCTGACATGGACTCTTAACAACATGATGAAACTTTGTTGCTCAAACAAAGTCTTCAGTTGCCTTGGCAACAGCCCCAAAATGCAGCAGCAGCACACAGAAATAAAATTAATGATATTAATGATACATTTCTATGGCAGCACATGCAGTCAGAAGCACAAGAAAATGTGCGTAAAAGTTATTACTCTAACAGTTACTACGGTGACCACGGTCATTTGGCTGGCCAATTACCGTCATCGAAAATTCCATGACCTTCACAGCCCTACACTCTACCTTACAAAGAAGGCTGCAACGACTCGGCTGTTACTGTGAAACGGAGCCATTCTCTGTGCCCTCTCAAGGACAAATACTAGGGCCTACCTCCCTCCCTCCCTCCCTCCCTCCCTCCCTCCCTCCCTCCCTCTCTCTCTCTCTCTCCCATTCACTCAATCTAACCGACTTCCCTGGCACAACAGTCTCTTCATGGTTGTGCCACTTACTGTAGCAAACCATGCTTCTCAACAACCAGGCTAAGAGCTGCAGGCCAGGAAAACAAAAGAGCAAAAGTTAGGCTATATATATGATTCATGCATTTGACAAGACACAAACACACACTGTCCATGACAGCGACCAAATGACTGACTGTGTGTGACCAACGAAGGGCATGATGGCACTTCATAGGTCACACACAGGCAGTTGGACTGGGGGAGGTATTACTTTTCCTGGCAGTGTCACTCGTCTTAGGTTTGATGGTACACAAATAAAGCCATGGTGTCCATCCAGAATGGCTTTTAGTCTCCCCAGTCCCCTCTCTCCTCTCACTCTCAGGAGGCAGGGAAACCCCCCCCTACTGTGCTGGCAGAAGAGTGAATATGTGTACTTTAAGAGAATATCCGATATGGCTCAGTTGTCAGTTCTGATTTAGTATGATCCACACAGTCCTAGAATAGGCCTATCTAGCCTAAAGAGATTCCCTCCACTCTATTTTTTAATTTTTAATTTATCCGTTATTTTACCAGGTAAGTTGACTGAGAACACGTTCTCATTTGCAGCAATGACCTGGGGAATAGTTACAGGGGAGAGGAGGGGGATGAATGAGCCAATTGTAGGGACGTTGCAGAGTTCTGCTATTACAGCTTTTGTCTCATCAAACAATCTGTCCATCACTAGTAGTCAGTCCACAAGAGTGTACAAGACTTGAGTTTTGGTAGTATATTCATTTTGATTATGTTGACCTAACATAAAAATAGGGAGATATCTCCATCTCTAAACATCGGATTCAATCTTATATATTAAAGGAAAGTAGTTGATTTTATAGGCCTATATTCAGATGATTATTCCCTATTGGAATTTGGCCTCCTGGTATCCTCTCTAAGGCCAGAGGTCACCATAAAGCAGGTCTTAGTAACTGATATCTAGGCCCTTGAGCCATCAAATCGGACATGGGTGTCCTTAAGCAATTAAGATGTTTCAAATGTATAGTCTATTCATTCCCTAGGTCTCAGTCTTGATTTAATGTTTTGACCCAGGGAAGGATGAGACAACACACATATAAGAGGAGTATTTAGGTCTGCCCTCCCCACTAGAAGGGGAGAGATTTGCTGCGAACGGTTTAAAGGAATGTGTCCATTCCCATATGCAGATATCTTTCTATGTTTGTCTATGTCTGTCTATTAAACCTTTAAATATAGAAGTTGTTCGCCTTCTATTTTGCGTCAAGCATTTCTCCACACCGTGACCAATTTTCAATTTCTAACAGTATCAATACACCCAGATATTTCATATGCGTCTTTGTCCATTTCCACTGAAATCTACTTTCCAAGCTTGAAAAGTCATAATTAGTTATTCACTTTGAATCCTGATACAGCACCATGTGTCCAACAGTTTAAAAATAAATAATAGAGAATGTTCTGGTTTAGATAAGGTAAAATGTCATCTGCATACAATGATATATCACGTGTGGTTCTCCACCAATCTCAATTCCAAAGATTTAGCAATGGAAAGCTTTTTAAGGATATCTGATCATGTCCCCATAACAGCTTGGCTACATATAAATGAGTGTGTGAGCAGGGCCATCTAAGGACAAATGAGTGTGTGTATGTGTGTGTGTAAATTCATCCTAACGATGTCTCTGCCTTCTTCAACCTGTTACTACGGGTCCAACCCTTGCTCTGCCCACCTCCAAGTATGTTCCCAACCCAAATCAACCCCAGTAATTACAGTGCCAGCGGGACAGGAGTGTGTAAGTAATCAGAGTCCAAACTTCAGAGGGATCTCATATTAACACGAGAAGAGTGACTCACAGTGTGACGCTGCGTGTCTGGTAGAGTGGAGTTAAGGGGAGGACCAGGGGGTTGCCACGGGGTAGAGAAGGAATTAAGGAGATGTAACCTACCAGCCAACTCTGCAACGTCCCTATTGACATACGGAAGTGCTGCTGACAATGTAAGACTTAAGCTATGTGTGTTTCGTTCCCTCTCATGTAACAGAGTAGAATAAATTCAAACAGCTGAGACGTCCAGGAGCAGTGGTGTCTCTAGACAACCCCTGCAATAATAAAAGAACAAAACAACATGCCTTTGGTTGAGAGGAGCCAAACCAATCATTACTTTATGAAGGACCCACATGGCAAGATTAGCCCCAGTGTGTGTGTGTTCCATCATCAGAGACAAAGTAACAAATTAACTATTAAAAAACTGCCATGAAAGATGTGAGGCAGCAATTCCAATGCCATCAACACAACTAATCAGAACATAGCCTAAGGGGAATTTCACGGTAACGGAATTATGCTGATTGTATTTGTCACATGCACCGAATACAACGGATGTAGACCTTACTGTGAAATGCTTACTTACAAGCCCTTAAATCAACAATACAGTTCAAGAAATAGAGTTAAGAAAATATAAGTAAAAAAATTTAATAACATCAAAAAGTAACACAAGAAAATTACATAACGATTAAGAGGGGGTATATACAGGGGGTAAAGGTTGGGGCGGTTGTCAATGTAAATAGTCCGGTGGCCATTTGATTAATTGTTCAGCAGTCTTATGGCTTGGGGGTAGAAGCTGTTAAAACTTGTTATGGCTGCAATCCCGTTAACGGGATAATTGTCATCAACAACCGCTGAATTGCATAGTGCCACATTCAAACAATATTACAAAAAATATTTATATTCATGAAATCACAAGTGCAATATAGGAAAACACAGTTTAGTCTTTTGTTAATCCACCTGTCGTGTCAGATTTTGAAAATATGCTTTACAGCGAAAGCAATCCAAGCGTTTGTGTAAGTTTATCGATCGCTCGACAAAACATTATGTCCACTTAGCATCAAGTAGCTTGGTCACGAAAATCAGAAAAGCAATCAAATTAATCGTTTACCTTTGATGATCTTCAGATGTTTTCACTCACGAGACTCCCAGTTACACAATAAATGTTAATTTTGTTCCATAAAGATTATTTTTATATCCAAAATACCTCCATTTGTTTGGCGCGTTATGTTCAGAAATCCACAGGAAAGAGCGGTCACGACAACGCAGACAAATTCCAAATAGTTTCCGTAATGTCCACAGAAACATGTCAAAGTTTTTTATAATCAATCCCCAGGTTGTTTTTAAAATATATAATCGATAATATATCTACCGCAACTGTATTTTTCAGTAGGAGAGGGAAAGGCAATGGCTGCCCAAACTCTGTTGCGTGAGCAAAACTCATGCGAACACCTGACGCAATGTTATCTTTCTGGCTCATTTTTTAAAATAAAGCCTGAAACTATGTCTGAAGACTGTTGACACCTTGAGGAAGCGATAGGAAAAGGAATCTGGTTGATATCCCTTTAAATGGAGCAAAGGCAGGCTATGGAACATGGAGTTTTCAAAATAGAAGCCACTTCCTGGTTTGATTTTCCTCAGGGTTTCGCCTGCAATATCAGTTCTGTTATACTCACAGACAATATTTTGACAGTTTTGGAAACTTTAGAGTGTTTTCTATCCAATACTAATAATAATATGCATATATTAGCAACTGAGACTGAGGAGCTGGCCGTTTACTCTGGGCACCTTTTCATCCAAGCTACTCAATACTGCCCCTGCAGCCATAAGAAGTTTTAAGGAGGATTATGGTCGTAGACTTGACTGTTTAATCAGCTTCTTGATATGCCACACCTGTCAGGTAGATGGATTATCTTGGCAAAGTTGAAATGCTCACTAACAAATTTCTGCAGAACATTTTTAGAGAAATAAGCTTTTTCTACATATGGAAAATGTCTGGGATCTTTTATTTCAGCTCATGAAACATGGGACCAACACTTTACATGTGTTTATATTTTTGTTCAGTATAGTAGCCTAATTTGTCCTCTGTTTGATGCCTGTGGCTGTCCATTGTGCTGTCCATGGAGCAGTCCATTGTGCTGTCCATGGAGCTGAAAGGACAGCAAATTTTGCATTGTAGGTATGTGTGTACCTTCTCACAGATTATATAACTTGTGTTGTTGCTCTGGTGGTCAATTCAATTGAAATTGGGGCTGTTGCAGTGACCGTATTACCGGCAGTCATGACCACAAACTCCACATGACCGTTGAGTCAGGGTAATCTTCTCCTATGCACTCGGTACATGAATGGCGCTGGCGCATCAGAAATGCACTTTGGTACATAATTGGTCAAGCTAATCTCCAAAATTAAACAAACTCTATTAATTGTCTATAAGTGTATTATTATGCAAACTGGATGGACTGGTTACACTATGCTACACTCCAAACGTTCTATCCATGAGTCTCGTATAGAACATAGGCCTATATAGGCCTAGGAGATGCTGTTGGTTCATTGACTGTGCAGGGCGGCTTACAGAGTATAGTTATAACCTACAATTATAGTGAATTTGTATTTGATTTTGAATAGCCTAGTAATAGGGCATTCTTTATATTTTCATAATGAATGGGCTGACACATTACCTTTACCTACAGAATATCTCACCACCTTGCGTTTCCATCTCCTCCTCTCTCAATTCCTTTCTCCAGCTTGCAGAGAGAGGGGCTGTCAACAGTTTCATTCATGAAATATGTTTTGTTGTGAAAACATGTTACTATCGATGTTCCCGAACAGATTTCACTTGTTTTACCAAATGAAGCACCGGGTAGCTTTCGGAACAGGGTTGGAGAGCCCGTGGCATACAGAGTTTGGGCAGAATATCAACTGTCGTGTAGCGAGAGACTGCTCCTCAAACAGTGGTTGATGCATGGAGTGAAATACATGTTCTTATAAGCACAGACATTTCTATATGCAATCCCGTGTGAAAGCAGAGTTATAATGGTTGACACTAAAAAGAGGAGGATCCTAGCTTCTACTATATTTATTTCTCAGCTGCTAATATTAAGCACATTCGTCAAAACCGGAGTAGTCTACCCCAGCATGATTGAAAAATGACAGTGTCAAATGCTGCAGATGAGGATGATGAGGATGGCAATGTTTCCAGCATCAGCAGCACAGAGGTTGTTCACTACCTTTACCAAGGCAGTTTCAGTGCTATGCATAGCCTGGAAACCCATCTGGAGTGATTTGAAAAGTTCATGAGAGGTGATGCGTTGTTGGATTTGTAATGCTACCACATTAGTGAGGAAGGGAGGGGTTGAGTTTGGCCTGTAGTTGGTGTGGAGCTCAGGGTCCAGGCCCTGTTTCTTCATAATGGGAGATAGCCGCTGTTTTCAAAGGAGTAGGAACAGGGTCAGATGTGAGGGATGCATTTACAATTGTGACCACCAGGGGGCAGATAACTATGGCAGTGGGCAAGGGGTCAAGGTTGTGGTTTTGAATTTAGAAAAGAGTTCAGTAATGGTGGTTTCCTTGACAAGGGAGAAGGCATTAAGTCTGTTCTCAAGTGGTGAGTCAGGCAGTCCTGGGGGGGAGGGCCGGCCCTGGGCTTAAGCAATATAAGGGGTTGCTTAGGGCCCCCGGCCGCTAGGGGGTCCTCAATCCCCCCCAATTTGCTTTAAAATCACAACATTTTCCCTATACCTCAAGGTAAAATGGAGAGAATTACAGGAAATGTAAAAAAAATATATAAAAAAAACTATTCTCTCTGCCGTCAAGAAGGGGTCCACCAAATCGGACATAGGGTCCCCAAAAAGCTAGGGCCGGCCGTGCTGGGGGGAGAGGGGTTCAGATGAAGGGTGAGACTGTTGCAGCTTTTGGTAGATAGCCTCCTGGCCAGAAAACTGTCACAGAGGTCTGTGTCTGTCTGTCTGAGTCTTTCACCAATTGACCTATTGCAGCTTTATCATCAACGTTTTTGCCTTGAATGCAATGTATTGATTTATGCAATCCTGACGCAATCCTATCAGTCAATATCCTTGACAATTATTGCATTCAATGCAATGTATTGACGTCTATATGTCAATTTCCAGTCTGTGGAGGTTAGAGAGAGAGAGACAGAGAGAGAGAGAGATGAAAGGAAGGAAGGGAGGGAGAGAGAGAAGGGGAGAGTGAGGGGAGAGAGGGGGAGATTGATGCAAGGAGGGGAGAAGAGGAGGGAGAGAGAAAGACAGGGGGATAGGGAAAGAGAGGAGAGGAAAATGGGAGAGAGAGGGGGGAGAGAGTGGAGGGGTAAAATAAGGATTATGGAGATAGAAGTGAAGGGGGATAAAGAGGAGGTAGAGAGACCGAAAGAAAGAGAAAGAGAGTGGGTGAAGGATGGTTGACAGTTTTTTCCCATTTACTACAATGTATTGACAAACCTAAATTCATTGACAATCTTCTTTTCCTATTTACTGCAATGTATTGACATAAACATCATCTGTTGTTTTCTTTTCGCAAAAACTTCACAGAATGACGTTTTCCTATGATATCATGTTGCGCCCAGCCCAGTTTAGGTTCAGATCAGAACAAATTAGGCTATTATTTGCCAGGTTTGTCATTAGCCTAGTGAGTGCTTCCTATATCAAATCGTGGTCACCTAAGCAAGCTGAGGCGGTTCTGCATTATAGATGTTTGTTCTGGAGAGAGACAAGGTCAGTCTTTGAAACCAGACACATGCTGTTACCTCTGTGACTCAAAGCCTACAACACCAACAGAGACAAGAGAATTCTCTTATTACACACACACACGCACGCACACACAGTGCTTTGAAGGTAAAATGGAAAAACTACAGACCTAACGTTGAACTTAACTGAAGGAACACATTTGCACACAGGCTACACAAACTCTTGAGAGTGTTGAAAAATGCCAAACACACAGGGACACTTGGTCTCTGACATTGTAAAACAATCTTAGCAACCTTGGTAGCTCATGCTGGAAAGTGTTGGGAGGGATCCACATATAATGTCCATTTCTGGTTACTGCTAGTGCTAGCGGGGATAGGGTGACCATATTTAAAATACCCAACAGGATGATTTTGCGGAGCAGTCCGAGGTAGTCTGATCTCGAGACCACATATTGAGTGTCCTGGTCTTGTCTGGTGTCAGATACATGTGTACTCTGTCTTGACTCAGTCTGGGACAGTGGGGACTCTAATTTCTTCCAGAGACCAGCCGAGTAGAAAACAAATAATTACCAGCCCTCCATTCATTCAGCGCATAAATGCCTGTATATATACAGTGCCTTGCGAAAGTATTCGGCCCCCTTGAACTTTGCGACCTTTTGCCACATTTCAGGCTTCAAACATAAAGATATAAAACTGCATTTTTTTGTGAAGAATCAACAACAAGTGGGACACAATCATGAAGTGGAACGACATTTATTGGATATTTCAAACTTTTTAAACAAATCAAAAACTGAAAAATTGGGCGTGCAAAATTATTCAGCCCCCTTAAGTTAATACTTTTTAGCGCCACCTTTTGCTGCGATTACAGCTGTAAGTCACTTGGGGTATGTCTCTATCAGTTTTGCACATCGAGAGACTGGAATTTTTTCCCATTCCTCCTTGCAAAACAGCTCGAGCTCAGTGAGGTTGGATGGAGAGCATTTGTGAACAGCAGTTTTCAGTCGCAAAGTTCAAGGGGGCCGAATACTTTCGCAAGGCACTGTATTATAGACATGTTTGCCCAGTGGCAAACCTATAGGCCTTCAGTGTGTGACAAGTTCGTGATTCTGAAAGGACAGCAATCGTAATACCAGCTTACTCATGTAGATGTTTTGTAAAACACAAAAGAGCCAGTGGTGTAGTGGGGGTATACGCACGTATAAGCACGCAGGTATACTCACTTCTTAATACCTACTGATGCGTATCAGTGTAGTGTAGTGGAGGTATATGACTTATCAATTATGTAGTACAATGGAGAAATCATGTAAAAAGCAGCCTACACAATCGCAAAGCCTGTGAAATATATTCACATGCGCATTGCACACAGCCTAGTTTCAGAGGAATATCATCTGCAGGTAGCAAGAGTGTTCAGCTCTCAACTGGTTTTGACATGGAGCAGCTCACAGAAGAATGATATCGGTAGCCAGTAGGGTAGGAAAGATGTTTCAACTGATACAGTTGAAATTGAAGTCACCTTAGCCAAATACACCTAAACTCTGTGTTCACAATTCCTGACATTCAATCCTAGTGAAAATTCCCTGTCTTAGGTCAGTTAGGATACACACTTTATTTTTTAAAATGTGAAATGTCCGAATAATAGTAGAGAGAATTATTCAGCTTTTATTTCATTCATCACATTCCCAGTGGGTCAGAAGTTTACATACACTCAATTAGTATTTGGTCAGCTCCCCCCTCTCACAGTCAGAATTTGGGCAATATAGCTTCACCTGCCAGAGCTTCCTGGGCATCCATCGCAGCAGAGGACGGGCAAAGTACTTCTCCATCACCAGTACTGAGCTGCAGACGAGGGGTGGTGGAGGGTCCCACCACATTTTGTCAACCCTGGCAAAGTCCATCTCTGGAATCCCATTCCTCGACCACCTGAACAATGCCTTGGACACCCACTTACGGTCCACATCGGGCAAAATGTGTTGCCATCCCTTGGGAAGGCATACGTCTCTCCATGAAAAGAAAAGACAACATCCCCACACAATAAATAATGTAAGGATGATACATTCCCACAGCAGACAACATTTTTTTTTAACTGACGTTACCTCAGAAAATAAATATAACCCGCGAAGATTAATTGAGGAAATATATTTGTCCATTGTCCTCTTCCAGCATTTACAGGTCCCGCCATAGCTCATAGCTAACGTTACTTCAGAAAATAAAGATAACACGCTAACAGATTTACCTGAGATGAAATATATTTTCCATGGCACTCTTTCTGCGTTTAAAGAGCCCGCCATAGCTCTATCCTTATTGGTCAATATTGGTTACCTATTGGTTGCACTGGTGTCTCGGATTTGTCGGGGAGTGCAATTCTTGGTTACTTCTTGGTGGCAGACGGCGATATGATTGGTTGTCGCAACCAGACATTTCCTCGACTCACCGTTGTCAGGGAGGATATCGAGCATTCGATGTTTCAGAAGAGTACGACTAGCTAGGTTATCAGCCATTATTAATCAAATAAGTAATCAGAAATGTACATTACTTGGAGGAAGAACAAGTAATTGGCTACTAATCAAATCGATGTATAGCTTAATCTAAATGGTATTTTTTAGCTAGCTTGCTATGTATTTTCAAACAATATAACGTATTTCTGAAATTGTTAAAGTACTCTTTATAGTCTTGTCTCTCGGGATCGAACTAGGGTCCTTTAGTCTAACGCCTGAGCAATTTCGGCTTGCGTGGCGTTTGAAATGTCGTTGTTCGCTAGCTTGTTATGTATTTTTGAACAGTATAACCGTGTCCATTTTCTTTGTGAAATTGTAAAATAACTTCACAGTCTCGTCTCTGCCGAAACCCGGGATCGAACCAGGGACCTTTAGATCTTCAGTCTAACGCTCTCCCAACTGAGCTATTTCGGCTGGCATATTGTTTTAGAAAACAAGAGACAATTTGAACATCTCCAAGGCATTATGGGATATGGTATTCGTTTGCATGTAGTTTGACGGATAAACCTGCAGAGGTCGATATAAGCCTAAAGATATAACTAAACTACTGCACCCCATTACATAGCTACTCAAACGTTTTGTATAATTGTATTAAAATACTGTCTGACATTGTAAACAAAATACTATTGACCAAGAGGCTATGAAATACAATCTGGATAATACTAGATATTTATGACAGGCATTACCCACTAAGCATTTACCAACGGCGACATCTTTTAGATGTATAATTCATTTCGCTTTGGTCTGGTCCGGACTCACCTTGAATTGGTCCAAACAGCTTCTATAATTAATTCAGTTTGAACAACACAGCAGAGTACAGTACAGTACATTACAGTATCATCATAATTCAGAACAGTAGAATAAAGCACAGTAGAGTATACAGCAGTAGTCTATTTACTCTAATGTACTCTACTGTAATAAACTCTACTGAATTAAACTATACTGTACTCTACTGAAAAAAAAACTGTCCTGTACCATATCGTACTGTACTAAACTGTGCCTTACTGTACTGTGCAGTGTTGCCAACTCCTCGGGAAGGAAAGTAGCTATTGGCTATCCTAAAAGTCACTAGAAGTCGCTAAATGACGTCATCGCCTAATTTGCATAATTTGCCATGTGCATGTAATTGTGATGGACGCTGTAGGAGAGAGGACTAATGTTGTGAGAAAGACAAAAAAGTGAGTAAAAAACACCCTAAATATGTTTAGAACTACAAATGAGCAAGCTGCAGAGTGGCACATAGAACCAGATATTTGAGGCCATACTCCTCCTTTAGCACTTTATGGACCCCATTGTTAATCCCAGTCATAACAGAAGCATTGTCAGTCCCTATCCCCAGGAGTTTCTCTTTTTTAAGACAACACTTCTCGAGGAAAGCCACAACAGCACGGGCTATAGATCTGGCATCTCCTCCCTCCAACTCAACAAGCCCCAGAAATGTTGATACAATTGTCTGCTTGGTGTCACTAAAGTACCTTATCACAACCCCCAGGTACTTAGAAACACTTACATCCGTGGCCTCATCGAGGAGGAGGAAGGAGGCTGAAACGCTGGTCACCCACATCTGCGACCAACTTGTTCAGAAAGTATGATGCTAGAACACCATGCTTCTCCAATGTGATCACATGCCAGCCTTTTTTGCAGAGTCAACATTTTTTTTAACCATAAATGGCAGCTTGTTTCGGGTGGAATTGTTGTAAGGCTTTGCTTTTTGAGTATATTTTTGAGTTGTCATGTGTTTTTTTACATCACTAAGTTTGGCGTAGAAATCAGCCTTTACAATACAGGCAGTATGCCCGTGTATCATCTCCAATAAACGGCTTCAACCAGCCTTTGAATTCAGGGTTTGATTCCCACTCCTTTCTGTATTTTTGAGTGTACAGTTTAGACTGAGACATGATGAGCAGACTGAGACATGATGAGCTAGCCAGCTAGATGTTTAGCTTATGTCACAGAGAGGCACACACACAGTGGACAAGGTGAGTAAGTGACTGAGGCTGTGTGAGTCAAATGCAGTGATTTATTTTTGTACAGTGATTTATTTTAGACAAAAAAAAAACATTTTACAGCCAGCGGCGGCTTCCCGCATGCGTGATTCATTTGCAGTCTGGACGCGGAGGGGTGAATATCTCCTGCTCTGACTGCAGCTGGGAGGGACTGCAGCGCGAGGACTGGGCCGCCTGTGAGTGCTTTGGGACGGGGGTGGGGCCCACAGCAGCACCCGCTGCTCGTTGAGAAGAGTAAGAACGATATGTGCTTTCACGTTAGTCTCCAAAAGTCTCCAATAACACCAGAAAAAGTCGCTAGATGTGTCACTAGTCGATTTTTTTGAAAATGTGTCGCTAGAGGGGTCAGAATATTCGCTAAATATAGCGACAAAGTCGCTAAATTGGCAACACTGGTACTGTGATGTTCAAACTTATGAAACATAGCAGCCTCCACTGACTTCTGGCCTGAGGGGAGGATGGCAAATAATGGGAACCATGTGGATCCACGTGTTTGATTTATTTGCTACCATTTCAAAGATTCCGCTCCAGCCATTACCACGAGCCCATCCTCCCCAATAACGGTGCCACCAACTTCCTGTGCTATAAATCTATGATTGATTCAGATTTGGTCTGGTCTGGACCAACCAAATGTGTACTTGTTTGGGGGCGGCGCTCATTAGAATCATACCCAGCATGCTTTGCAAAAATATATACATTTACATTTTGATCAAAACCGACTTAAAGTCATTGCATTCAACTAAGGTAGATAAACTACAACATATAGAAAGCCATAGAAAGAAAAAAAACGTTACTGAGAATGTTAACTGTTCTGTTGGTTTGTACTGTAGGTTGGACTGCTTTGAACATGATTGCTGCCAGTTTAAAGCTTTTGAAAACGCTAAGATAACTGCATGTGACAGATGGGAGTAATAATACATATTCTGTTGGCTCCTGTATTAATAGGATTGAAAAAGTATTATTGTGATATGATTACTTTACTGAGAATGTATGTGCATTTCAAATTTGGGTATAGAATCAATGACCAAAAAAGTTGCCTGTAAATGACATATTTTCTACTTACATTCAGAACTGGAAATTAGCTTGATTTCAACGTCTGTAAAATAGGTATTTTCGTCTTCTGAATAAGACATTTTCAACATCCATAGAAGACGTCTTTTATTGACGTCAGGAGAAGATGTATTTTCCAGACGTTGAAGTCCTGTGCATTTTAGGTGCTGAATGAAAGGTGAAAAGACATCTCCTGACGTCAATAAAAGACGTCTTCTATGGATGTTGAATGTAATCTAATGTAATTTTGCTTGCTGGGTAGTGCCTGCAGCTCACTCTGTTGTTGGTTGTTGAACTGTTGCTCCTGCCCTTTGCATGCCCTGCAACAGCTACAGCCCACACACAACTTCCTTTGACATGCTGAAGAGGTATTTTTTCCCATCTCCCACACCACACCACACTTCAGCCTGTACTCAAACTGTAGATAGGCCTATTGCTCATAGCAACAGAGAACCCATCATTTGTACACACACACACACACACACACACACACACACACTCCCATTATATGAATAATGCATGTGAGCTTTGTCTTTTATTATAGTATGGGAGCCTACAGTACAAAAAGACACAAAGGCATTATTGTAAGTCTATTTCAAAGATATACATGGGTGCATGATTACATTCTGCATGTGAGTGTGCCTACAGTATGTGTCAGTTTGTGTAAGTGAGTGTAGGTGGCTGTGTATGTTCATCTGCCCCCAGCTTAAGGCCTCACAGCAGACCTTCCCTTAGCCCATTTTTATAATAAATGAAATACTTCCATTAAGCACTGTAGCTCCCCAGTCTTCAACTCCAAGCAATTTCAAACCATGTAGTCTAAGGCCTAGATTCAATCAGATCAAGCGTTAACTGGTGATAGCAGACACCCACATAGCAGATGTTTTGGCGGTGACAGAGTTGGAACTGCATCAGAGCCTTCAAATTGGTGGGCAGATGCTCTCGCGATCATTGTCACGAAGCCACAGCCGCGTTAGAAGTTTAGAACGAGAAAGTATAGGCTATAGACATTTTTAAGCTCAAATTGAAAAATTGTTAAACAAAATAACGAGGATTTCTATCATGGTGTAGTTTATATCTCACTTTCCGGTGTTTGAACTAAACAAGACTGCATGGAATTTCTGTTAACGCAACACCAGGCAGCCAATGGGAATGTCCGCTTTAGGTATAATGCCGTGAGTCACTTGTAGAGCCATAAAGTGTATTTATTCATATAGCAATGTGTGTGAAACCATCTTTATTCAGGGATGAAATGTGCTTCCTATTGAAAAACCTATAGATGACAAGAACACAGGAGTAGAGAAGCCAGATAAAAAGGTAACTGACTGCAAACAAAAGCCCCAATACAATAGTCAAATTTATTGATATGGTCAGTGTCTTCTTTCTATGTATTCAGATACAAGAAAACACAATTAGAAGTTATACAATGAATACATGTGTATATACACCAGGTGTGAGCATTCAGTAGGCCTACCATAAATACATCAGATTTGTCTCAGGTTTTATGACAATAAATCGAAAAGTCCCACAGGAGGATGAAGGTCCTATACCACAGAACAGTGTTGTGCAGAAATCAAACACAAGCCAAGTGTTGTTCAGTTTTGTTTTTACCTGATCAACACATATAACTTCTTTCAGTCCTATATTTTCATGTATTATTACCATTTTTTGTAAACAACAAACAAACAAACAAACGTAAATATACCAGAAGTGCAAAAACCTACCTTTGTTTCATACAGGACAATTATGGGGAAAACACTTTCCTGTTCAGTTACGCCAGCTCTAGGGACCTTTGTATCTGCAAAGGTGTTGAATTGGTTTGACACAGGGGCTGACAAGATCACTCTTTGTTACATGACCAAATGATTTGGGGATCAATAGACAAGGTGGATATCACATTGAATAAGTAATGTCAATGTCTATTTAATTTACAGCACGCAATAAATAAATATCAATACATGATTACAAATTCAGTGCCAAAGAGTAGACACATTTATGAGCTTTATGGAAGTTTCTGTCAATATTAAAACATCTGTTTACTACAAACTATCCAACGCAACACTGTCTATTACATACAGCAGTAAGTTCTTTAACCCCCCACCCCCCCCCCCCCCTCTCTCTATTTACATATGAATTGTTGATAGTGTTCACAATATACAATCTTAGAGAAAAAAAAAGTGCTATCAAGAACCGAGAAGTTCTGCTTCGGCTGTCCCCATAGGAGAACTCTTTGAAAACTCTTTTACTCAGAGTACTCAAAATAGGTATACATGGAACCCAAAAAAGTTATTCCTGGAACCGAAAAGGGTTATCCTATAGTGACAACCGAAGAACCCTTTTGAAACCGTTTTTCTAAGAGTATAGTTAAGTCTTATATCAGGAAGGATATACACATGTACTAATATTCTCATTCAGAATCAATTAATCATTCTTAATAGAATTAAGGCATCGGTAACATTTAGCAGATCCTTTGGATCTGTATTTGTGTATCTATGAGTGTCAATGTTTTTGTGTTGGAAGCTGCCTTCGAATGCTTGAGTGGGTGGCATTCTGATCCTCTGCTGGCTAAATAGACTCATACTGTACAGAAGTTACATAAGCATCTAGGGAGTGTACTCAATGATATACCATATATGTTTCCATTTGTAAACAGACACTTTAGTATATTAAAAATGACCAATGTTTGACCTGTCATTATCTTGTCTTTTATGCTTTGTTTGTTCTAACAAATAATTTATTAGTATTGGAGGCAGAGTAAGGTGGCTGAGGACACAGAGATGCAACAACATGGTTGGACTATAGTGCTGCAAGTTGTGTTTCTGAAATCCAACACTGGTTTGCTGGTGGTTATATTGTACTATGTCCCCGAGGTGGATGCTACAGTGTATTACTGACAATTCCCTAAGCCTCGCCCAAGATTTTTTGGCAACCAATTGCAGTGCTCCGTTCGATAGGAAAGGTCTCCATCGTTGAGGTATACCTCAGAAATACTTTAAGAAATGAGATGGGAAAATCCATTCAATTCGTATATTAACACCTATTGTGTAACATTGCCCGTACGTTGTCAAGGGGCCGCGCGGTGCATTCTAGGCGATGTTGGGAGTGGGACATGGAGTGAATGGGAGTCAATTGGGTGCTAGCTAATAAAACACAACATTTATACATATTTTCCAAGATGGGAGATAATAACCATATAGCTTTCAAATCGGGACATTTGGTACTTTTCAGGAAAATGGGCAGGTTTCTCGACTCATATAATTTACCTTTAGAAGGGATTGCGTGGCCTGACAACGTGAACTCAATTGATCAAAAGTCTGCTGAGCGGGGCCTTTTACGTTCCTCCATTCATTGGCCATTGAGGTTCCCATCTCATTTCTTAAAGTATTTCTGGTATATATGGAATGGAAACAGCGTCCAAATTGGACGACCGTGGTTTTCAACATAATCTTTACAATCGCCGTTTTGTGGCTGTTGCCATCTTTCTACATCGGCATTTAGCAGAATGACTATGTCTGCGCACTACCACTTAGTGCGCACTGGACAAACAGCAGTATCACAGATAGAACAATGAGACAGATACTTCACCGAATGTATAAATGTGAAGCATCCGCTTAGCGTTTCCACTCACTACCAAATCGTGATATTGGAAGCCCAGTGGCCGGCAGTGGGAGAAGAGGGAACGAGAATGATTTTGTCTGAAATGTTCTCATCAATTAAATATTTGATCTCAATACAATTCCCAAAACTAAAATCTGTTATCAACAGAGTGGACAAAGTGCTGTAGACTTTACCCTTTGCCAGAGTGGTAAGACATCGCATTGTTTGGAAGAACGTAAATACGAATTATTGCACATGCGCACTTCAGAGTAGTTGTTCAATAACTGAAATATGCAAAGGTTTGCTAGAATGCGCCAATAGGATCTGCCCAACTCCTTGCTTGTTCTGCCCACTACGATTAATTTGTTCCCATTGTAAACGACAGGTTGTGGTCTGTCTTGGGTTAGTTATAAAAATATTTGGCGGTATCAGGTAAACAAACCAACAGGCTCTTCCCCCTGGACAGCTGGTTCATGATGTCAGAGCATGAATGCAAAATGTTAATATCTTCGCCTGTGAGTGATAGAAAAATAAATCGACCTCAGTGACAATAATAATAATTCAATGGATGTTTTTTTGTACAAAGGTGATGACTAAAGGAATTTTCAAATTTGACTTCTCTATGGGGCCGTCCATGGGAATTGTCTTGGCCAGACTTCAGTTCAACTGCAATAACTAAGCAGTCTACATGTACAGTATTTAATATATAAAAATAAAGTTCTCTGGGAATAGACCGGAACCTAGGGGCCTTGTGGTGCATTTAAGACTACTTGGAACTCGGAAAGTCTGAAATTTACGACATGGAAACTTATTATAGAAAGATGAGGACAGAGTTTCCCACTTGGAAAGTATCAGAATTAGGGTTGCAAAGCTACTCGTAGATTACCAAAGTACTGGAATCTTCAGTAATTAACAGAAAATCTATGGCAATCTATTGTAACTTCGGTAATGTATACTTGAATAATTTTTTTATTGATATATATAGTATTCCTTTTTCATATTTATGTCCATATTGTTCATGAGTTTCCAGTAGATAGTCTATCTAGTAGAAACTCATGGACAATATGGACACAGATATATAAAATTAATACTATATATGAATACATTTCATATATAAAAGAAATGTCAAGACAAAATAGCCTAATTAATGAAAAAAAAGCATCAAATCAACAATGGCATTATTTTCAAATAACTCTGAAACTCTTCCAAATACTTCTTTACCTTTTTCACATCTGCCACCAATTTGATCCAAAAACATTGAAAACAAATACATACTTTCATAGTAAAATAAATAAGTGTACATTTCATACTGAAACTCTCATATTAAACACCAATGGTATTCACTAAGTTGATGGTTTATATTAAGGATAATGTTTAACAGCTGTGTCAGTAATTGTTTTATTTAAATAATCTTATTTCATGGTCCTCATGTGATAAGGCCACACACAGGGCCAGACATAATTATAGACACCTTTACAAATCTGAAGTACCCAAAAGGGCCACTAGATTCCTTGTGATAGATTACATAAAATACTTGAAAGATATCAAAATTCTGGTAGTTTACTGGTAAACTTAGTTTCCAGTAATATACCCTCCCTTTGCAACCCTAATCAGAATCATTTGGAAGCTCTACACAAATAACTGAAGTTCATTTTAACTTGGGGGTTTCGAGTTTGACTTGTCACGAATGCACCATTGGTCTCTAACCAAGCGTGTGTCCAACATCCACGGACAAGTTTTCGTTTCAAACGCATGGAAGCCAATGAGGGCAGTGGAAAAATTAGATAGATTTGCTCACAAAATTAATAGTTTAAATGGCTAAATAATTTAACAGTGCACTAGGGGTACTTGCTACTGTGATTCCTGAAATGCAGAGCCTGTTGGAGTATTTTTCAAATCCAAAATTATACTTTTGCTGTATTGTTTACTAGCTAGCTCTCAGTCTCATTGGCCACCATTAAACAAACGTTGCTAACACTAGCTAGCTAGCCAGTTAATATAACTTGTTTTCTCCAAATGCATGTCAGCTAGCTAAATTATCTATAGGCCTATTATGAGTACAACTCTCATCTGCTGTCGACATCAGGATACGATCGGGAGAACTAGTTATCTCCAAAAGCATTGGTGTAAAGACCTTAAGTAAAAATATTTTAAAATACTACTTAAGTCGTTTTTTGGGGGGGGGTATCTGTACTTTGCTATTTATAGTTTGACAACTTTTACTTTTACTCCATTACATTCATAAAGAAAATAATGTACTTTTTACTCCATACATTTTCCCTGACACCAAAAAGTACTCATTATATTTCAAATGCTTAGCAGGACAGGAAAATGGTCCAATTCACACACTTATCAAAAGAACATCCCATATTGCCTCTGATCTGGCGGACTCACTACACACAAATGCTTAGTTTGTAAATTATGTCTGAGTGTTGGAGTGTGCCCCTGGTTATCTGTAAATACATAAAAAAACAAGACAATTGTGCCGCCTGGTTTACGTAATAAAAAGGAATATGAAATTATTTATACTTTTACTTTTGATACTTAAGTATATTTAAGACCACACACTTTTACACTTCTACTCAAGTAGTATTTTACTGGGTGACTTTTACTTGAGTAATTTTTTATGAAGGTATCTTTACTTTTACTCATGTACGACAATTGGTTACACTACTGTCCAAAAGTGGTAGCTGACTGCATGCTGAGTCATGGCTAGCCAGACTAAAAGATACATTTTTAATCAGGTTTCTGTAAAGCGATTGTGATGAGTCCACCACAATGTACCCAAGAGTCTCCTAATCAGCAAGGGGTAGTCTGTTTAATTTAATTGTGTATAAAAAACACAGTTTGAGATCATTGTGATGGGTTTTCTCCAGTGGTTTGAATGAGGAATTTGGCTTCCTGGGAAAATCTTGAAAATCTTAACGAGCAGGTCTGTCAGTAGTGTTATACACACTCAGTCTGTGCTGTTCTCACAGGGGCTCTGCCAGGCAACGGCCAGTGGCGTCGCTGCCCTCCAGCCGTAACTGACATCCCTTCCTTGGCTTCACCCAGGAGTTGTGTATGACTGTCCCTCCTGGCGAGGGGTCCAACTGCAGCAGGGACACCACCCGCTTCTTTACCTTGGCCCTGAGGGCACGCCGCAGCTTCTGCCTCGTGAAGGCATAGAGCAGTGGGTGGGAGACGGTGGTGCCGTAGGCCAGGGCTAGGAACCACAGGCGCATGCTGACCAGGGTGTCGCTGGGGCCCAGGCCCAGGATCAGCATATTGGCCATGGACAGAGGAGCCCAGCAGCCCAGGAAGGTGGAGATGATGAGGAGGGACATCCTGAAGACGCGCCGCTGGCGCTCCCGCCGGTCCCGGTGACGCCTCACAGCCCGCCGCAGTGCGATGATGGCCGACACAGACGCCTGGACAGTGGGACCAGGGACAGGGGCAGCAGTGGCAGGGCCTTCTAAGCTGACCAGAGGGTCTGAGGACAGGGCTGGGGGGGAGGTGGCTGTGGAGATGGGGGGGATGCAGGGAGGGTGAGAGAGCGGCTTGCTTGTGTCTGTACACTGCTCTCCTCCCTCTATCACTCCCAGCCCTGCCTTCTGCTTCTGTCTCTTACGGCCCCCCCTACAGTGTGGGCGCCTGAAGCGCTGGCTGTTCTTAATATGGGAGCCGATGCGAATGTTCAAGGCCCGCAGGATTCGTGAGTATGTGAACAGCATGACTGCCACCGTGGTAAAGAAGATGGGCACCTGTAGCAGGAGGTGGTAGTACATGGCCAAGCCTGTGTGGTAACCCTGGCCGCCCACACACAGCAGCGTCCGGTTACGCCACACTGGCGCCAAGGTGGTGGCGGCGGAGGAGGATGAGGCGGGGATGTGCTTCCCATTCTCCGACCCTCCTGTGAGAAACTCCACCTCCAGGAAAGGGATGAAGAAGACGGCCAGAGACGTGGCCCAGACAGCAGTCAGCAACAGCCCTGCCCTCCGCGGGGTGAGCAACCGGTTGGCGGGTCGGACGGAGATGTCGTAGCGGTCCACACTAATGACCAGCACGTTAATGGCAGTAGAGATGGAGGCAAAGGTGACACAGGCCTCGTGGAAGCAGCAGAGCAGGGCCAGGTTTGGCCCTGGGGGTAGCAGCACCACCACCAGGGTCAGAGGCAGACACAGCACGCACAACACCACATCCAGCACATGCAGGTTGACCGTGACCATGTTGCTGACCGAGTCGACCAGGTTGGACTGAGAGCAGTAGAGCACCAGCACCGTCATGTTGCTGCTGAAGCCCAGCACCAGCTCCAGCATAAGGAAGGCAGTCAGGGACACCTGGAAGCCCAGGGAGTAGGGCATGTACCAGGCTGTGCTGGAGGAGACACTCCCCCCTGAGACCGCCTCCAGGGCCCCGACACTCACCACCATCCCAGCCCAGTCGCTGGGGACCGGGGTCGGGGTGTAGCTGTCCGTCTCCATGTTGGTGACCTCTCAGCCGTGATGTGTTCTCATGCTGCCACCTGGCTCCCTGGTGGTGATGGAGAACAGTTCAGTGACAGTCCTGCAGAGAAAGGGAGACAGGGGGATGAAGTGTCTGGTGGGGGTCTAGAAATTCAATGGTTAATTAAAGGTATAAAAAGGCAAAGGTAAGTAATCAAACATAAATATCACAATCAGCAAACTGGTTATGATCTTTGGCCAGTTAGCTATAACTCGGATTGCCTGCTATATTTTTTTGCGCTTTCACTGTAAGTGCATAGATGTTATGTAATTTGTCAGAATTGACTGCTCTTCAAATTAATTTCAGGACATCATATTCAATGTGAAATCATTTGAACCATGAATTCAGATAAATGGCAGTCGGTGGTCTAGAAGCGTCTGTATAATCCACTGGAGGTTAAACTACATCATGTCAGAACCGGCCTCTCCTCAAGGAGATTGACTACATCATGACAATGTGTTTTTTACACAAACTAAACCATTTTAATGTTGACCGCCATATCTTACAAATGTTCTATAAATCTGTCCTGCAGAGTGTGCTGTCCTTTGGTCTGATATGCGTATTCGGAAGCATGCGAGTGCGAGACCAAGTCAAGCTTCAGCGCTTAATTAAGATGGCAGGAAGGGTAATTGGTATAGATCAATTATCAGCCACCAACCTGAACACAAAACTCATCCTCCTAAAATTTGAAAGCATTTTACAGGACATTACTCAAACCCTTCACTCAAAATACAGTCACAGCAGCAGCCGGACAAGGGGAAAGAGAGTTCTTCAAAAGAAAATTAAAAACAGAGAGATATGGGGAATCATTTATTCCAACAGCCAATAAGCATTAGTATGTTGGTCACTTGTGTCATGACGTTGCCCTCTTTGGGTATAGCAAGCCCTATCTCCTTCTCCCTGCCTCCCCCTTTCCTCCTTCAACTAGGCTGCTGCGGTCAGAGAGACGTCGTAAATTCCTGAGGATCTCCTCATGGACACACTGTATAGAGAGAGTACATTTTTCATAGAGCACAAAATAATTTCTTCCACCTCACAGAACTTGAGGTACGAACAAATTTCATGTTCAGGAGAAAGTATAAAAGATCGGTTAAGAATCCAGCTACGAACTGGTCCGTTTGTTACAACTTGGGGAAGCTCATGGGAGACGGGGTGGCCACATTACCATAACGCTGTTTATATAATAGCCTCAGATATGAGGTTTACATCTAATTGTTGTATAAGCTGAATGAGTGAGTATGATACTGTTTGTAAAATTGCGTAATATGATTTTGGACTGTTTAATGAAGGAAAACACAATTCCCTTTTGATTTGAACTAAATCAGAGGACCGCCCCTGAGCCCAGTTAGGGTCAGGCATCCTGGGACAGCCCCTTTTCTGCAATTCCGAATAAAACCCAACTTTGAGAAATTATCACCAGACCATGTTTTTCTCCATTAGGAGGGGACAAAGGTTGTAGACCATTGCTGAATATTTTAACCATACCATGTGGTTAAACTCTTAGACTATCGATACCGACAGAATAAGAACAAGTCTTTGATATTAATTACTAGTCTGCAGCTAGGAATTCGGTATCGTTGAACGCGAAGAACGACAACCGCCAAAACATCTATTCTATAACGAAACGAATGAGTGTCACTCTGAACTATCCCCTCTAACCAGAACTGAGAGAGAGAAGGGGAGAGAGATGGACAATTCTACAAAATAAACAACTTTTCACCAGCGATCAAGACGACACACTGAGCGTAAATATACATATTGATTGCAATTGTTCACGAATGACTGAGCGTTCATGTGCAAAGGATTAGCATTTCAATTGTCATAATTATCACTGTAGTGACTTCTTAGTCGACCCCCACTTCCCCTTTTGTCTAACAAGCCGCCATGCCGGTTTAGCCCACTAGGGCACATTCTCCTATCATTTCATGTAACCATATTTACTGTTTACCATATTGAGTATACAATATATTGCACTTTCACTTTAAATGTGTGGCTATAGCACTTTGAACGAAAAATTGTGTGTAGTTTCTGTGTTAATGTTTAATGTACTGTCTTTTTAAGAACATGACCAAATTAATTTCCCCCTTGGTGGGATAATAAAGTTGATCTGAATCTGAATAAAATGTCAGCATCAGTCATGGTGGCTTTGGTTTAGAGTGCACAGAGCATTTACGGTGCTACATCAGGACATGCATCGAAACAGACAAAACATGCATGAACAGCACATGACACATGAGCACGTTTCATAATAAAGATATCGTTAGGTATTTAGGGTCACAATTTCCTGACATTCACACGTGAAACCGATAAATTAACATTTTTGTGTGTAAGAGGTGGTAGTACAAGGTCTTAATTGCTCGCTGTAAAATGTCACCGACGCACCAAATCTACTGCCTAGTTTGGCATGGCCACGATGAATCACCACGATGCTGCAAAGCTACATTCCAAAATACGCTATGCGTAATACACAATCAAAAACACAAGTCAGACAAACAAAGTACTGTGCTAAACCTTGTGTGTCAGTGGAATAAAGACTTCAGAGATAAAATGTATAATCTGTTTTCTAACCTGAGCTGCTCTGGGGTAAATCAGATTAGTGTCTACAGGCCAGACTATAACCTACTGCTGTATTGGCAACACACCAGTGGTGATGTCCTATGACACAATTCCTGAACAGTCACTAGAGTCCTGCTGCTGAGGGCAATCAATTGATTCATCAAAATCACAATGTGTGCTTTAAAATCAGGAAATTGGACCAATCAGGAAATTGCGCCTATGCCCGACACCTTCTGCACTACTTTAGAAATCACACGTGGTTGAAAGATGGACCAAATGTCATGTGTTGTTGTAGCCATAGCAACTAGTCTGCGAGGGTCTAGAATGGTTAATGAGGGCACACATGCTGTAGTACTCAGCTACTGTGTGACACCATGTTGGTGGCAGTGAAAGTGTTAACCGACCCACGACAGGCTACAGCTTCCTTGTTGGGGTTTTAGAAAACAAGCAACACTTGTAGAGTTTATTCCAGAACTGGAAAATGGATGAGAACATTAAAACATTTCATGGATGATGAGACAACTGAATGCAGAGGCTGATACATTTTCCAGTATATTCTAAAAGAGACAGAAAACATGTGAGAAATGAGGTGAAAATTAAAGGGCTAGGACAAGAGAGGGAGGGAGGTGTACAGAGCATTGCAGTCCTACGCTCCACTTATCCTAGAGATTTTCAGCTGGCTGGTTTCATGACCAGACTGCCTGATCACCACTGCACTACGAGATGATAAAGAGATAAGAGGAGAGGAGAGTCCCTGAACACACATAGAGTTGGTGGTAGATATTGAAAGAGACCTTCTTCAAACATTGGACCCATTGCAGGCATCTCTGATCTCTGATGTCTTTGTCTTCCTGCATCACTTTCTGATGGGAAAGGAAGGAAGGAGAAAGGAAGGGAAGTAGGGAGGGAAAATTGCAATCATGCTGCAAGGGTAAACAAGCCCAAGGGAGAGAGGATGGGGTTGTTTTTGTTCCACTCCAATCTCTTCCACCAGCCTAACCCTGATCCTGCCTGGTCTCCTGCTCCCTCTGCTCTGTTTTCCTCAAAGGGCTTACACACACACATCATCCACCTTACACACACATCATCCACCATGTGCGGAGAACTGCATGATATCTTCAGGTGCGACACTTACAGTCTCTCTTGATAGGGGGAGACAACTTCATTCCTACCTGGGAAATGCACTCTCTGTGATGATGCTGCTGTGATAGTGGATCGATGTAGAGAGGAATCCTGTTATACTCTATTAATCCTGGTCTCTATCTTGTTGCGCAACAGACACTTGAATAAAACTAGGTTATGTCCCCCTAGGCTCTCCTTGTAAATAACAGGTTCAGGACCAAAAGCAATGAGGCTGGAGACACTCAAGAATGTGTTTGGATTTCTTAGGCTGCATTTAGACAGGCAGCCCAATTCAGAGGTGTGTTCAGTTGCTTGAACGTTTGCTACCTTGTACTAAACACGTTTCCCCAAAACATTCTTGAACAGACTGAGGTACGTTGGCTCCCATTTGGTGGGTGTGGCTTGAAGCAATGAGTGACGTATTTAAAGGGCAGAGCCACAAGCCACCCCTCCCCGTTTTTCAACTGGTCGTTCAGTAGAGCACAGTTCACGTTCAACTGAACGTTCCAGAAGGTAAAAACGTAATGAATGCAGCCCTGATCTTTTTTCCACTAATTGGTCTTTTGAATTGGGCTGCCTATCTAAACGCAGCCCAAGATACAATCCAATATGATTGTTTTGACCACGGACACAGGGTTTTTGCTAAATGGTATGCTTGGGATGACCCAACTCTGACTTCACCCCATCAGAATATGTGAGCGGAGCTTGCCCAATTTGACTGGAGCGAGATTACCAAAGGCTGGAGCGTCGGCCTTCTCGCCTACTCCAATTTCGCTCCAGTAGCGCTCAGTTCATGAGCTCAGGGCATGCCTGGCCCAGCATGCATTTGTAGTCTACTTGTGTGCTGCTATTGCCCCTTGCTTTAGCTACTGTCATGGAGTTCGCTAAATATTTATTTATAAAGAAACTGATAAAACACACAGGTGCTAAATCAAAGTGACTTAAAAAGATGAGGGCCAGGAGCAAGAGGGGGAGTGCGGTGATGTAGTGTCCACAACTAAATAATCATTGCGGATTCTGAAAAGACACCTGAAAGCATGATGGTGTACTTATTATATGCACATGCTAAAAGAAAGCAACGGGGTGGGTAGATAACTAAGTGTGTCATTGTAGCAAAGTATTTACAAACTAAAAATCAGATCTCTTAATTAATTTTGTTAAATTATCTATACAATAGGCCATAATTGATTTTGACCCAATAGGCCTGGCATATTCCCATGTTCAAGGAGCTTTCCGTATTGATTGTGTTATTTTTGCCTAAAAAGCTTTAGGCCTACCTACCTACCTAATATATATATATATATATATATATATATATATATATATATATATATATATATTGCATCTGCCCAGCCTGGCAAGAGTGGCTAAAAGGGTGCTTAGCATCCCCAGTGGCTCTGCAAGTGAGGAGATATTCTACGGACTCGGGAGAGGCGAAGGTCAAGAGCCATGCATCCTCCGAAACATGACACTGCCAAGCCGCACTGCTTCTTGACTGCTCGCTTAATCCGGGAGCCAGCCGCACCAATGTGTCGGAGGAAACACCATCCAGCTGGTGACCGAGGTCAGCTTGCAGGCGCCTGGCCCACCACAAGGAGTAGCTAGAGCACGATGGGACAAGGAAATCCTGGCCCTAACCCAGACGAGACTGGACCAATTGTGTGGCGCCTCATGGGTCTCCAGGTCACTGTCGACTGTGACACAGCGATGCAGTGCCTTAGAACGCTGCGCCACTCCGGAGGCTGGCTATAATGATTTAATACAATGAAATGTTGATTAATTCCTGAGTGCTTTATGTCCCTACTAGCCTATTGTGTTGCACTCACAAATGCTTCAAAATGTATTTCTCTGTAGGCTATTGCCTTGAAATAGTTTAAATAATATAGCCTAAATAGTTCATTTTAGTCCCGTAGGTTCCCTGTCTGGCTCCTGACCTATTTAGAGTGATTATATGCAGTTTAATATGACATGTAGTCTATTTGAAATTATGAGCGCTTCTTACATTCACCTTTTCATGTTTATTCAAATACTTTTCATTCAAATCCACATGGTTTGGTTTAAATACTTCAAAAACAAAATGTTTAGGTCCAGGTAGTCACAAAAATAGATGGTTAAATTGTGAATGGAGAATGAAGCGAAGGCAGTTTTTTTTCCTGTGAGTGCAGAGCGGTTTTTAGCAGAGTGGTTGGAAAGGACATAGAGAGCTGGAGCGATGTGCTCCATGAGTGGGATTTCCAACTGCTCTACTCCGCTCACATGCTCTGCACCCCATTGACGTTGAAATTTAAAACGGTTAAGGTAAGGGTTAAGGTTAGGTAAGGGTTATGGTTATGGATGAAAGGAGAAGCTCATATTTTGTTAGCTTTACCCCGACTAGCAATAGTTAGTCGGTAGTTAGCGGTTTTCTTCATGCTCGTTCTGCAGTGGGGTAAGCTTCTCAAAACCAAGTGAAATCGCCCCCCCAAAAAACGGTCTGGATTGACTCTTTTATAACATAGGGTTAGGGTTTAGGGTAGAGTCGTCCCAAGTGTCCGGAGAAAGGGCCACGGTCCATGCTATCCGGAATCCTTGGGACATCCCAACTCTGACGTTACCCCATTGAAGTTGACATTTTAAATGGTTAAGGTAAAGGTTAAGGTTAGAGTAAAGCTTAAGGTTAGGGTAGGGATGTCCCAAGGATCCCAGATAGCGCTAACCCAGGGTCACATGGCCTTACAGCCAGCCGCATGTCTAATCACAAAACACAGCGAAGCCTCACCTCCTGCCTGTGGAAGACCTTGGTTACCATAGTGTCAAAGTGTTTTTCCCATCACAAGGGAGAGAGCGCAGGTCTGGCAGAGCAGAAACGTGTTAACATAGTTCCCCTTGTTAGTTCAGTATCTAGACAGTCAGTGATGAAAGCACTGCAGTGAGAGCAACAAGGGCTCTACCAGTTAATTTTCAACTCAGCACCAGTCCAGCTATGAGCCGTCTGTCCTGATCACTCAACAGTTAATCATCAGCATGCTCTGCAGAGTCTGCACCCTCAGTCTGCTCTGGATAGTGTGAAACCCAGGTGCAGCAGCTCTAATTCTAACTCTAATTAAGTCTTCTGCTGCTTGCTAGAGGAGGCCCACAGGGGAGCTCTGGGGCTCCAGGTAATTGTGTTTTCCACTTCCGACCAGCAGAAAGAGTAATGACTTCACTCTCACAAAGAACAATTGAATTCATATGTAGCATCAGAGGAAGAGGTGAAGCGAGAGGGTCCACTCCCGTCAAAATCTGTCCACGTGGGAATACAGTGATTCTACTTAATAAGCAGACCGCCTGACTTCCCGCCGTTGTGACAATGACTCCCATTGTTAGGGGGAGACAAAACCACCTCGTCAATATATACAGTATCTCTGGCACCATTCACATTTCCAGGTATGGCAGGATATAATCAACACCCAACTGGGCAACTGTTGAGTCACCAGCCTGGAAACAATAACTACTCAATGCACTCTGCAGAGTTTATAATGAAGACTGGCTTGCTACTTACTGAGAGTTTAAGGGAGAGAGGGGGGATGGAAAAGAAAGTGTATGATATGGCCAGGGATGGGAAATTCCCGACCTAAGGGACAGAGGGAGATGGTGTTTGAATCATGAGGGCTGTGGTAGTCATGAAAGTGAGGTCAGTTTGGAGGAGAGAGCAGATTCTGCTCCATTGCGGTTTGGTAGAATGTATATGTCCTTTACATATCTTTGTTAACATGTACATACAACAGCTTTATATACTGTAGACCCATTTACCTGATTGAAATGCTGTGAGCACATTATCTTGACACCCATGTAAAATTATTTGATATCCATTGAATTTGCAGCATAATAGAAACCGTCTTCACAGAGCACACTTGAGAGAGTGGCACTAAAAGCCCTCACAACAAACACTGCAGATGATCAGGTAAAGTGCAAGCAGCTCAGTCCTGGAACCGTGTCTGGGCCAAGTAATGTACCCCCGTCATTACAGTAGGAAGTATGAACAGTCATGCATCATTTTCTGCTTATTCTACTGTTCCCCCCCACAGCACCTCAGCCTGGTCCTCTCCCACATCTATCTGCTGCCAGGTGGCAGATCCATCATTCTGATGTGACGCTGGCCTTTAGGGAGTTAAAGAGAAGGCTGGGCCAGCTCCCTGAGACAGACAAGGAGGGAGATGGGGATGGAGAGAGAAAAGGAGGAAGGACACACAGATCCCACACAGAGAATAGACATTTCCTATAGGGTTCTTAGTGATATACTTTATCCTCTTGTCATGCCAAAAAACTGTCACAAAAGATTGATGTAAACAATCTCATTCATCATACTGTTGTACTACTATTATACTAGAGGTTGACCAATTATGATTTTTCAACGCCGATACCGATAATTGGAGGACCAAAAAAAGCTGAACAGATTAAATCGGACAATTTTAATATACATATCTGTAATAATGACAATTACAACAATACTGAATGAACACTTATATTTTAACTTAATATAGTACATCAATAAAATCAATTTCGTCTCAAATAAATAATGAAACATGTTCAATTTGGTTGAAATAATGCAAAAACAAAGTGTTGGAGAAGAAAGTAAAAGTGCAATATGTGCCATGTAAAAAAGCTAACGTTTAAGTTCCTTGCTCAGAACATATGAAAGCTGGTGGTTCTATTAACATGAGTCTTCAATATTCCCAGATAAGAAGTTTTAGGTTGTAGTTATTATAAGACTATTTCTCTTTATACCATTTGTATTTCATATAGCTTTGACTATTGGATGTTCTAATAGGTACTTTAGTACTGCCAGCCTAATCTCGGGAGTTGATAGGGTTGAAGTCATAAACAGCGCAATGCTTGAAGCAATTCTTCAAGCATTGCGAAGAACTGCTGGCAAACGCAGGAAAGTGCTGTTTGAATGAATGCTCACGAGCCTGCTGCTGCCTACCACGGCTCAGTCAGACTTCACTATCAAATCATAGACTTAATTATAATATAATAACACACAGAAATACGAGCCTTAGGTCATTAATATGGTCAAATCCGGAAACTATCATTTAGAAAACAAAACGTTTATTCTTTCAGTGAAATACAAAACCGTTGTGTATTTTATCTAACGGGTGGCATCCATAAGTCTAAATTTTGCTGTTACATTGCACAACCATCAATGTTATGTCATAATTATGTAAAATTCTAGCAAATTAGTTCGCAACGAGCCAGGCGGCCCAAACTGTTGCATATACCCTGACTCTGCGTGCAATGAACGCAAGAGAAGTGACAATTTGCCCAGTTTGATATTGCCTGCTAATATGAATTTCTTTTAACTAAATATGCAGGTTTAAAAAAAATATACTTCTGTGTATTGATTTTAAGAAAGGCATTGATGTTTATGGTTAGGTACATTCGTGCAACAATTGTGCTTTTTTCGCAAATGCGCTTTTGTTAAATCATCCACCATTTGGCGAAGTTGGCTGTCTTTGTTAGGAAGAAATGGTCTTCACACAGTTCGCAACAAGCCAGGCGGCCCAAACTACTGCATATACCCTGAATCTGTTGTTGTACAGAACGCGAGAAGAGAAGTGAGACAATTTCCCAGGTTAAAGAAATTCATGTTAGCAGGCAATATTAACTAAATATGCAGGTTTAAAAATATATACTTGTGTATTGATTTTAAGAAAGGCGTTGATGTTTATAGTTAGGTACACATTGGTGCAACGACAGTGCTTTTTTCGCGAATGCGCTCGTTAAATCACCCGTTTGGCGAAGTAGGCTGTGATTCAATGATGAATTAACAGGCACCACATCGATTATATGCAACGCAGGACAAGCTAGATAAACTAGTAATATCATCAACCATGTGTAGTTAACTAGTGAATGTTAAGATTGATTGTTTTTTTTTTACAAAGACAAGTTTAATGCTAGCTAGCCCCTTACCTTGGCTCCTTGCTGCACTCGCATAACAGGTAGTCAGCCTGCCACGCAGTCTCCTCGTGGAGTGCAATGTAATCGGCCATAATTGTTGTCCAAAAATGCAGATTACCGATTGTTATGAAAACTTGAAAATCGGCACTAAAATAAAATTGGCCATTCCGATTAAATCGGTCGAACTCTATATTATACTACTGTATATTTTCACACATACATTTGTGCCTTGCTGCACAAGTGGGTTAAGACAGAGTTAAATATGAATTGCAGTGGAGCATAATTATCATATTCCTTTGAGACTGTCTGATCTAACAGGTTGTTCAAATTAAAAAGTGAAAACATGAGTGGAGGGAGGGAAACAGAGAGAGTGCATTGTGATGGTGTTAATTTACACCTGCACTGCTTTATGTATAGTACAATATCTCTAACTTTCCACTAAATCATAGTAATAACACTGCATCTTTCGTGTGGTTTATTGTTTTGTTTTTCTGCAAACACTGTCAACGTTCTCTTTGCTCTTTGTCACAATCCACAGAGTTTGAATACATGAATAATAGAGCAGGAGATAGAATGTGAAAACAAATGGAAGGAGAGACGATGGTCTGGTTTGGAAGAGCAGCACTAGCAACCGCTGGCCCTGTCCCTCCATCCATCCCTCCAACATGTCAATTGCTTTCTCAAACATGTGTCATAAACAAACCAACAAATTACAATGTCACAGTAAAAACACAGGACAACCCTCTATCTACTGTATCATTCACTCCAAGACAATAGACTTAAACACATTACTAACAACGCAGCGAAACACAAAAAAAACTGCTTTATGTTCAAATACAATGACAACTTTCCAATGTGAAGCCTCACAACATGACGAGGTGAATAACAACACAACTAAATGGTTCTTTACTGCATGCAGTCCAGCCTCACAGAACTAAGTACATGGAGTGGACAGCATGGGTTCAGGACAGCATGGGTTCAGGACAGCATGGGTTCAGGACAGCATGGGTTCAGGACAGCATGGGTTCAGGACAGCATGGGTTCAGATGGTGGGAAGTGACTAGCTGGCTGTGTGAGCACCCCACTTAGAAAGCAGAGCCCTATTTGAGTTATCGCGCTGTATTCATCACCACATCCTGATTTGGGTGGCTTAAATATCACATTTACGAAAGCAAAACACAGGCCCTGTCTTCAGCACAGTTCTTTGGGAATGCAATACAAACACAGTATCAGTACCACACACACACACACAGTAAGCAGCCCAGCAGGGCAACAGCTAAGGGTAAGTGGTCTTGTTGGTAAACATGGAGAGGGAAATAGCTTTATCCCCAGTAGTGTTCCATTGGGGGAGATGTCAGAGAGAGTTTGTTTGTTTCCAGAATGTATACATGCACAGTTAATGTACACCGTGTGTTATATAAAGTGACATATAGCTCCTTGCACTTGTTTCAGCTTTCTTGGTCCCTACCAGTGCTTCCTTTTGGTACAACATATTTCCATCCTGCAAACAGAAGGATGTGGCTGAATATACAATATATAGTGAGCCTAATTATAAAGAGCCATATTCTCAACTCATTATTCCCACGACTTGAAATGAGAATGATCTGTCCAACCCAGTGCTCTGACCTTCAATAGCATAACACAACAGAGCCAGTCGAGGGCCACAGGCCTGTTCAACTGTGATTGGCTTACTGACCATGTGTCTAGAATTTTAACAGCCACTCATTCTGTGTTACGGCCTCATCCTTTCTTTTCATGCAGAAATCCAATTACCCTTTCTTTCCAGGTCCTAAATAGTTTTGCTAATTTCTTAACTGTGCTTAAGAGCAGTAAGAGATGCAGCTATTCTGGTTGAGAGTGTGGTTGAGATGCAAGAGGATGAAAGCAGGAAAAGGTGGTGGACTGGTGGTGTGACAGAGATGTGGAAGATAAGGCTTTCTGCATGTCTAATTTAATATAGCTAGCTCCAAACAATCCATTACAAGTTGCTGGATTTACAGGCCTTCAGGGGGCCTTATGTGAGGGCTATTTAAGGACGGAGTAGGTGAGTAGAATTATATTGAAATAATATATTTTTGAGATTCCTTTAGTTAGGTTAATATTTAGTTAGGTTAATATTGTGAAGCTCCTTTATTTTGCGGGATAACTGGCCAAACAGCATGTTGGTCAGACGGACTGTTCGACCTTGAGAGGCAGAGACAACTGTGGGGCTTTATATTGTCCTGTTACATGAATCATTTATGGTTGGGCTTTTACAGAAATTTGGACCTGAAATAGCCAGACTGTGAAAACTTGAGCAAGAAACAGACAGAAAGAAGAGAGTGGGAGAAAGGAGAGAGAGAAAGAAGAGAGCGGGAGAAAGGAGAGAGAGAAGAAGAGAGCGGGAGAAAGGAGAGAGAGAAAGAAGAGAGCGGGAGAAAGGAGAGAGAAGAGAGGAAGAAAGGAGAAAGGAGAGAGAGAGAAAGAGGAAGGCAGAGGAGGAAGAGCCTTTTGATAGTGTGTGCACATGTGTACGTGTCCTTGTGTGTGTAAATGTGTGTGTTTGACTGTGTTGAGGGGAGGGGAAGGGCAGAGGATCAGGGATGCAGGACACAAAGCCGCTTTTCTAAAATTATGAGGTTACTTATCTACAGAAGGAGGCAATTAAAAGTCAATCCAATTCGCCTCCTGGCTGCAGGGAGAGAGAGCAGAGTGACTTCATAATGAATGTATCTCTATGTCTGTCAAAAGGTTGCCCTCACACACACACACGGCAGGAGAGTTCCAAATAATTACATCAAGATCATACCCCTCTCTAATTACCTCCTTCCTTCCACATTTCCCTGTCTCCATCTCCACCACTCCCCCCATAGACACTATCTCCATTTCTCCTTTCTCAATTTTGATTTCATCCGCTGAAGCGGGCTGCTTTTAGGAGCCCTTTTCACTCCCTGTCAATAGTATCACTCTCTCTCTCTCTTAGTATCTCTATTTATCATGTAGTTACTTACATTTTACTGCATAGATGTTTATTCTATTTATTCTGCCACTGAATTAATCTGATGTTAATTAATGAAGACAACTTTCTGGCTAAACTTATTTCCTCTCTCTTGGCTAATGACTAACACCACAAACAGGCAGACATACACACACATCTCTCTACATACTGTTTTCCTAGTCAGATCTCTGAAGACTGCAGTGGAGGTGTTCCCAGAGGAGTGTGAGAGAAACACAGTCTCAAAGCATGTATAGTGTCAAGCAGTTTCTCCCACAATAAAGCCTGGGGGGGTTGAAAAAAGCCAATATGCATAAAAGTCAATCAATACTATTTTCATACAGATTTGTCACCAAAAACCCCAAAAAGCAAAACGAATACAGTTTCTTGCCACGGTTAAAATGATCTAAAAATAACGAATCAATATTCATTTTTTTTAATGAAAAACAAACGTTTACCTATTTGATCAAATGCACACACTAGGACTCCGTACAGTACGGGACACCGTGCTATAACACAATAGGCTAATACAAGCAAATAAAATAAAATGTAGCTAATACATGTGCAACAATAAATGTGTATATTTTTTTTATTACAATATTATCATATGGCAGTTGTAAATTGTAAAGTAACATGTGTTATTGGACTACAAGTAGCCTGCCATATAGGCTGTTAAATTTAAATGTTTGTTACACTTACACATGTGGGCCGCATACTTTGTACAATGTATTAAATTCACGCACTGTGGGTTTTCATTTTAGATACCATATGAAGTTAAAATAGGGAAATAGGACTTACATTGCCTCGTGCCAGTCCCGGAGATTCCCAGCTACATTCTTTTGCAGGTCCGTTTGTCGCGCTCTGTCTTCTGATTCTTTGACAAATAATCAGAATATTGCAATGTATTTCATATCATGCTTTATGGCTATGTAATATTACTCTAATGATGCTGCTGTAGGCTACATCTCTGCATGTAAAAGCTGTGCTATTGCCTCTGTCGTGAGATGATCGTCCACCAGTTTTAGGTAGCCGACCGTAAAGAATCCCTACTCATCTCTCACGGTCATGTTGATAATGTCTTCGGAGACCACATGCTCAGCGAAGAGTAGACTACTGTACCTCTGGCCAGATCAGAGGGAGAGCTGCGTTCCCTCCATCCAATACGGGGCGTGTCTTGCACGTACTGCACCGTGGTGGTGTAAAATTCAGAAACGACTGCATTTCGCACCCCGAGTGACAGGAGGGAGGTGCTCAATTTGACAGGCAAGGTCATCCGCATGTGGAAAAGCATATGGCAAATACTGGATAGACAAGACTTCTGTGATTTCCAATAGGCTATAACGAACGGAAAAAAATAAATCACCACCTACAACGAATGCAGTCACGTTGAAAGAGAAAAAGCAGGCTAAACTAGATGTAGGCTTAAACAGGCATGGCTGGGTGTGAGATTTTCAGCTCTCCAATGTCAAGAAAGCATCATACACAGAGGGCATGGTTCTGTTGCAGGATAGGTTCTTTCGTTGACTACTGCAGAATACACAGACAAAACATACTGTAGGTGCTCCTGGTTCTTCATGTAGTGTGAAAACAGGTGCACCTTACCCCTTCATGCGCCAAATACAACAGGTACAGTGAAATGCTTACACTACACGGCTATGTAAGGGCATCAGGTCAATCTGCTTGAAATAGCGTTCCAACAACCCACTCACTTTAAATGTTCTGCATATGAGCTGATAAATAGGCCTACAGAAACCATCCACGGGTCCACATTATTGCATGGTTTATATTCAACACACTCAAATGTTTCCATTAACCAAATCACATTAAGACATGCCAGCTGGATGGAGTGAGGGGGAGAGGCGCTCTACATGTTGTTTACTGCCACCCTCTTTCACACCACAGACCAACGCAAACAAACGACCTTGCACTGCTCTCCTGCAGTAACTTAGCGGGAAGTAGCTAGATAGTGTAGCGCCAGGGTTACAGCTAAATCACAATTGCTTTTGAAAATCCGGTAAAAACTGAATAATTCTGAACACTCCCTATTCCCTATTTCGGCAGACAAGTTTCAAATTCTCAAGGAAGTTTCTAACCACAAGCATAAACTATTGTAGCTAGCTGGTGAGGGCTCAGGAAGACTGTCTGAACGAACTGAACCACATCCATTCATCCCCACTCAACTCTCGCTGCATGAAATACGTCATCAATTTTGAGCACCAGGCATGTCTGTATACCCCTTCCCTTATTGACCGCTCTTCAATATTGTACTCAGGACAGCTGGAACATCCCAAAATGTGTTGAGTAAATTACAAAAAATCCGGACGCCATTTAACTTGAGATGAGAGGGAGAGTAGATTGATTGTTGATTCTGCTGCCAAAATCGTCATCCTCTCTCTGGTCTGTCTGTGTAATGGCTCATTTCCTTGGCCCTCCACTTCAGCCCCTGCAGCTGTGTGCCATTCCCTGGCCCTGGCTTTCTCCCACCCCCTGGCAGGCCAAGGGAAGCTGGGCTCCAGCTGGCAGCACAGGACAGGGGGCAATTAGAGGAGTGTGGGGGAGACAACCAGACCTGCTGCCAATTACTGTGCCCATGAGCCAGACAGACGTCACCCATAATAACATCCAACACTGTGGAGCACAGCCCTGCCATGTGACAATGGTTGGACAACAAAGTTACACAGGTCTCTGCTTTCAGGTGTGACTTCAAGTGTGTGTGTGTGTGTGTTTGCTTGTGCGTGTGCATGCGCGCATGTTTATGTTGAGGGGAAATAAAATCTCTCAAAAGGTTAATATTCTTGTGATTTATTCATGCTTATTAATATGAAAAAAAAAACAAGTGCCTTCTATCAGTTGAAGATACAGATCAGCAGCAGTCACTGCAATAGAAAAGTGCATTCGCTTGTGGAGTGTTGCAAGCCATATAGACAGACAAATGTAACAAAGTGCAAGTGATCATAGCCAAAATGTAGGACAACACAGCATTTGCTGCCCCTAAAGTCAACCGAGAGGAGTGAACTAACCAAAAAGGTGTGTACCTGCCACTGTAACCCTAACATCAGAGTGATGCAGCACTGTGCCGTGGTATTGGTCCTGCAGTTTGCCAGTACCCATTCCTTATAGCAAACAGTCCATTTTAGCAAACAGACTCTTTTAGAGTGTCTCTCTGAGCAGAGCCCTGTTTGAATATCCTGACAATCCATTATTTCTTTCCATGAAGTGATTACTAAATCAGCCATGACTGGACAGGTGCAAGCTATGCAGTATAGCATTCCCTTTCACCTGTAAAATCGATTTAGATGGGTGATTACTTCAAGGAAGGGAGAAGGGAAGGATGTATGTTCATAGTATTGAGATAGATCACACAGCAGTCTTGCCCATCACAGCCGTCTTGCCCATCACAGCCGTCTTGCCCATCAGGATGCTCTGTAGTTGTTTGATCTTTCCATCCTGTGGCAGTGGTGGCAGGCTCAGGTCTGCCCGGTCATCCTCATCCAGGAGCTGCTCGATGTAGCAGGAGGAGCCCAGGAGGACATGGCCTGTGGCCTGCATGGAGAACAGGGTCCATCTCAGAGCCTCCCTACAAGAACAGGGAAAAATATGTCAGACAAGAGTTGAGAAAGGAGGTTATCTTACTGGAAACTTTTGGAGTTTACCAGTAAACTACCAGAGGGGGAACATTATCAGAAGCCATTTAGTTGCCTTTTTGAGTACTTCAGATTATTACAGGTACCTGTAATTATCTCCGGCCCTCGGTGTGGCCTTATCACAAGTAAAATATATGAAATAATAAAATAAGATGATTTTAAAAATAGAATAGCCTAGTTAAATCAAATGAGGGTTTTCGCATGAAATACATATATAGATTCATTTTACAATGTCTATGTATTTCTTGTTTCTTTCACAACTGCCAAACTGCAGGAAGTTTCAGAGTTAATTGAAAATAATGCCATTGTTATTTTCTCTAGAACCATAGTCTATCCACTAGAAACTCATTGACAATATTAACACAGATATCTAAAAAAATATATACAGTACGAGTCAAAAGTTGACATAAACCCTTGAATTAGTAGGTTTCTGTATTTTTTATATTTTCTACATTGTAGAATAATAGTGAAGACATCAAAACTATGAAATAACACATAAGGAATCATGTAGTAACCAAAAGTGTTACAGAAATCAAAATATATTTTATATTTGTCAAAGTAGCCACCCTTTGCCTTGATGACAGCTTTGCACACTCTTGGCATTCTCTCAACCACCTTCATGAGGTAGTCACCTGGAATGCATTTCAATTAACAGGTGTGCCTTGTTAAAATTTAATTTGTGGAATTTCTTTCCTTCTTAATGCATTTGAGCCAATCAGTTGTATTGTGACAAGATAGGGGTGATATGCAGAAGATAACCCTATTTGGTAAAAGACCAAGTCCATATTATGGCAATAACAGCTCAAATAACCAAAGAGAATTGACAGTCCATCATTATTAAGACATGAGTCAGTCAACGCAGATTTTTTTTCTTCCATTCATTATTTTGATGTCTTCACTATTATTCTACAATGTAGAAAAGGATTGAGTAGGTGTGTCCAAAATTTAGACTGGTACTGTATACGAATACATTTTCCAAATATATATTAACAAAGTTACCATAGATGGATGATCTGTTAATCACCAAAATGACAGATTCCGGTAACATTGGTTAATTCCCGGCACCTTTGCAACCCTATGTCAGACAGATGCCTGTACTGTAGATAGTGATCAGACAGATATAATATGAGCATATAGTCAGGGAGATAGGGAAACTCCGACAGGGCAGGGCTGGAACCTGCATCTCCCTAATCTCTCTCTCTCCTAGTTGAGATACAAGTTTCATTCTCTCCAGTGACTTTTCAAAGAGAAAATTAGGAGCAGAAAATGAAATCTAGAAACCTGTTATTTGTTGATTCTGCACAATTTAAATCCTCGTTGTCACAACCTCTCAGCTAAAGCCGAAAATCAGCAGCTCTCAGCACGTATGACATAACCTAAATGTATCTGAACATACAGCGCCTTCAGAAAGCATTCACACCCCTCAACTTTTTCCACATTTTGTTGTGTTACAGCCTAAATTTTTATTTTTTTTGTCACTGATCTACACACAACATCCCATAATGCCAAAGTAGATTTTTGTAGATTTTTATAAATGTTTACAAATTAATAAAAAATGTAAAGCTATAATGTCTTGAGTCAATAAGTATTCAAGCTGTTTGTTATGGCAAGCCTAAAATTCAGGAGTAAAAATGTGCTTAACAAGTCACTTAAGTTGCATGGACTCACTGTGGGCAATAATATAGTGTTCAGCATGATTTTTGGATGACTACCCCATCTCTGTATCCAACACACAGATAATTGTAAGGTCCCTCAGTCAAACAGGGAATTTCTAGTACAGATTCAACCAAAGACCAGGGATGTTTTCCAATTGTTTGCAAAGAAGGGCAAATATTGGTAGGTTTTTTTTGTTTTTTTTTAAGACTGAATATCCCTTTGAGAATGGTGAAGTTATTAATTACACGTTGGATGTGTATCATTACACCCAGTCACTACAAAGATACAGGTGCCCTTTCTAACTCAGTTGCCAAACAGGAAGGAAACCACTCAGGGAATTCACCATGAGGCCAATGGTGATTTTAAAACAGTTACAGAGTTTAATAGCTGTGACAGGAGAAAACTGAAGATGTAGTTCCTCCACAATACTAAGGAAGCCTGTATAGAATGAAGCCTGTACAGAATACAAATATTCCAAATCATGCATCCTGTCCAAAACATGCATCCAATAAGGCACTAAAGTAAAACTGCAAAAAATGTGGCACTGAACTTTTTGTCCTGAATACAAAGCGTTATGTTCGGGGCAAATCTAATACAACAAATCACCGAGTATCACTCATATTTTCAAACATGGTGGTGGCTGCATCATGTTATGGGTATCCTTATCATCGGCAAGGACAAGGGAGTCTTTTAGGATAAAAATAAACTTAATAAGGTTAAGCACAGGCAAAACATTCAACTTTCCAACAGATCGGCATGAAAATCTATGGCAAGACTTGAAAATGGCTGTCTAGCAATGGTCAACAGCCAAAAGGACAGAGCTTGAAGAATTTTTTAAATAAAAATTATATTGTATAATCCTGGTGTGCAAAGCGCTTAGAGACATACCCCAAAAGATTTACAGCTGTATTCAGCTGTATTGGAATCAGTGGAATGGTATCAAATACATGGAAACCATGTGTTTGATGCCATTCCATTTGCTCTGTTCCGGCCATTATTATGAGCTGTTCCCCCCTCAGCAGCCTCCTGTCATTGACTCAGAGGGTTGAATACTTATCTAAATCAAGCTCTATATTTTTTTTTTCCATCAAAAAATGTAAAATGTTAGAATTTTTCTTCTACTTTGAAATAAGAGTATTTTGTGTAGATAGTTGACAAAAAAATTACAATTAAATCCAACAAAATGTGGTAAATTTCAAGGGGTTCGAATACTTTCTGAAGGCACTGTATCAACTCAACCTCCTCCTAAATCTTACAAACTCACCTTTAAGCACCCACATCAACACACAGAGAGATTACTCACTTCAGCATCTTCTTGGCAGCGTAGCAGCGCACATCGTAGGACACAGAGTAGGTTCCATACAGCGTGGCCTTCACATTCAGACAGCCAATGAAATCCTGAGGGTTGTTCTTGTATAGGTCAAAGGTTATTCTAGCCACATCTTTTCTGCGCTGGTGTTTGAGCTCATTTTGAATTCGGGGATGAGTGTTCTGGGAGCCAAAAGGTGGAGAAAGAGGGCAGGATATGAGAGAGGAGAAACAAGAGCCAAATCAATTTTCCCCAATTAAGTCGAGTCTCCTGCAGCTTATTTATGGGAAACTCAAATTGAGTGTGAAGGAAAACTGCATATATAACCTCTGACACTTAGTGTCTGTCAAACTAAGATGGATGAACGCAATACTAGCTAGCCCCCCCTACACTCTCCATCCAAGAGCTCCAGTCATCTGCAAAGGAAGGTAACAAGCATTGGAATACAGATTCATTCATTCGGAACAGTGGAAGGACAACAGGAGAGGAAATTGTATTATGTTAATGAGACACGCTCAGCATGACAGGAGCCAAGTAAACACACAGGGTGATGCCATTCAGGTGGCAGAACATCATTTAATGAATATGGAAATGACCTGCTTTGGACAAACAAAAACTCATCAACTCTGACTCAAATGGTGCTTTAATTGTGGCCAAAAGTGTGAGGTAACTAAATGAGGGGGTTATGATTTGCCATACATGTCAGACATGCTTTCACTCAACTCTTCCCCCAGAATAAGAATGCTTTTGCGTTTATCTGAATGGAATCATTTCTGAATATGCTTACTCTATATTCAATCCCAAAAGTTCAGGTCATTCATATACAATATGGGAGTAGATTTTCTTGTTCATCCCATCTTATCTAAAAAGGCAGGCTGTACAACTGCATCTTCATCTGAGAACACGTCGGCACTGATGATGATAATACACAGAAGTGAAGCCTGTTCATCATTCTACCAGAGTGACCCTGTGTAAATGCGCCACCCAGTGGACTCTGGTAAGAAGGTCATGCATATGTCACCCTACCAACCTGTGGAAGTGTCCACTTCTGCCCCTTTTCCAGGACCATGAGGACAGCGTTGTCTTGCAGGGTCAGGAAGAACTCCTCCGTATCTACCCCCGTCCCGTCTTCATCCAGCACCACGGCACTGACGCAGGACACGTGCAGAGAGTCCATGGCCTGAGAGGGAACAAACTACCCATTAGCCTGGAGGAGATAGAATCCAGTCATTAGGGACTACAGAATCATTCCCCCTCTCAAAAGTAGTTACTTAGCCACTCCATTCTCTTGCGTGTCATAGATTTCTACAGTGAATAATACAAATGGCGAGTTTAAAAAAAAGATTGCATATCTCTGCTGAGGAGATAAGTTCCTGAAAAGTCTCAATATCATGTATTATCATTAAGTTAAACTTTTCAAAGACATGCGTAAGACAGCAGTAGTGTCACAGTTGGAGAACCAGAACAACAGAGACAATTGTCTGCATGTGAGGAAAACCGTTAGTTCTTTCTGCTTCCCTTTGAAAGCCTCTGACTCACCCATCCGTTCATTCCTTTATCCATCTGAGTCACATTGTTGACTGGATTGAATTTATGATGCCATAAATGAGTAGAGTATGGAACCAGACTCCCTCACTCATACACCACTCTTCTCTCATTCACACTCACTGAAGTTAGAGACTTATACAGTGGGGCAAAAAAGTATTTAGTCAGCCACCAATTGTGCAAGTTCTCCCACTTAAAAAGATGAGGCCTGTAATTTTCATCATAGGTACACTTCAGCTATGACAGACAAAATGAGAAAAAAAATCCAGAAAATCACATTGTAGTATTTTTAATGAATTTATTTGCAAATTATGGTGGAAAATAAGTATTTGGTCAATAACAAAAGTTTCTCAATACTTTGTTATATACCCTTTGTTGGCAATGACAGAGGTCAAACGTTTTCTGTAAGTCTTCACAAGGCTATCACACACTGTTGCTTGTATTTTGGCCCATTCCTCCATGCAGATCTCCTCTAGAGCAGTGATGTTTTGGGGCTGTTGCTGGGCAACACAGACTTTCAACTCCCTCCAAAGATTTTCAATGGGGTTGAGATCTGGAGACTGGCTAGGCCACTCCAGGACCTTGAAATGCTTCTTACAAAGCCACTCTTTCGTTGCCCGGGCGGTGTGTTTGGGATCATTGTCATGCTGAAAGACGCAGCCACGTTTCATCTTCAATGCCCTTGCTGATGGAAGGAGGTTTTCACTCAAAATCTCACGATACATGGCCCCATTCATTCTTTCCTTTACACGGATCAGTCGTCCTGGTCCCTTTGCAGAAAAACAGCCCCAAAGCATGATGTTTCCACCCCCATGCGTCACAGTAGGTATGGTGTTCTTTGGATGCAACTCAGCATTCTTTGTCCTCCAAAAACAACAAGTTGAGTTTTTACCAAAAAGTTATATTTTGTCATATGGTCAGATGAAACCATTCTTCCAATCTTCTTCTGGATCATCCAAATGCTCTCTAGCAAACTTCAGACGGGCCTGGACATGTACTGGCTTAAGCAGGGGGACACGTCTGGCACTGCAGGATTTGAGTCCCTGGCGGCGTAGTGTGTTACTGATGGTAGGCTTTGTTACTTTGGTCCCAGCTCTCTGCAGGTCATTCACTAGGTCCCCCCGTGTGGTTCTGGGATTTTTGCTCACCATTCTTGTGATCATTTTGACCCCACGGGGTGAGATCTTGCGTGGAGCCCCAGATCGAGGGAGATTATCAGTGGTCTTGTATGTCTTGCATTTCCTAATAATTGCTCCCACAGTTGATCTCTTCAAACCAAGCTGCTTACCTATTGCAGATTCAGTCTTCCCAGCCTGGTGCAGGTCTACAATTTTGTTTCTGGTGTCCTTTGACAGCTCTTTGGTCTTGGCCATAGTGGAGTTTGGAGTGTGACTGTTTGAGGTTGTGGACAGGTGTCTTTTATACTGATAACAAGTTCAAACAGGTGCCATTAATACAGGTAACGAGTGGAGGACAGAGGAGCCTCTTAAAGAAGAAGTTACAGGTCTGTGAGAGCCATAAATCTTGCTTGTTTGTAGGTGACCAAATACTTATTTTCCACCATCATTTGCAAATAAATTCATTAAAAATCCTACAATGTGATTTCCTGGATTTTTTTTTTTTCATTTTGTCTGTCATAGTTGAAGTGTACCTATGATGAAAATTACAGGCCTCGATCATCTTTTTAAGTGGGAGAACTTGCACAATTGGTGGCTGACTAAATACTTTTTTGCCCCACTGTATCTCCCTCACTAACTTTAAGCATCAGCTGTTAGAGCAGCTTACCGATCGCTGCGGCTGTAAATAGCCCATCCAAACATCTACCTGCCTCATCCCCATATTTGTTTTTCTGCACTTTTGCCCACCAGTATTTCTATTGCACATCCTCATCTGCACATCTATCACTCCAGTGTAAATTGCACTGTATACAGATTTGTCTATTGTGTTATTGACTGTATATTTGTTTATCCCATGTGTAACTCTGTTGTTTTTGTCGTACTGCTTTCCTTTATCTTGGCCAGGTCGTAAATGAGAACTTGTTCTCAACTGGCCTACCTGGTTAAATAAAAGGTGAAATAATTTGTATTTTAACTTGTAGTCCTCCCTCAAGCACCCTCTTCATCCCTCCCTCTTCTCCTCACTTTGTTGAGTAGGTCTCGTAGCCCATCAGCCATGATTCCCTTCTTAACGCTGCGGTCAGCACTGGTGACCCGGAAGGGCTTAGGTCGAGGAGTCCCGACAAGAAGCTGCTGGGTCATGGAGGCACTGGCTGATACACTGGCTGTCACACACCTGGTGGAGATACATACACATAGTCAAATTATGTCAAATCTATTGGAAAACGATGCTAACTTTGACTCTATGACTTATGTCCTACGATGTAAAAAGAAAAACCCATTAAACATTACTGAAAGCAGTCTTATGATAACCAATAGGGCACATCCCCTTAGTGCTGCGGAATCAGGCTCTTACTTGGAGAGTGAGGCAGGGGACAGGAGACTGAGGGACTTCATGGCATAATCCATCCTTTGGATCCTCAGCTAACAGCGTCTGAGGATTCACCAATGTAGTCTTTATTGCTGCAGTTACAACATATCACCAACAGGTGAGGCTATCACCACACTGACTGAACATGGCACTGGTGAAATTATTTTTGACCAAAAAGTATTTCGTATGATAGAAACATGACCGACATGAACACACAAGCAAGCCATGACTACAGCTCCAAACAGTAATAATGCTGGAGAGAAAAGGCAACCCTTGACAGCTCACTAACAGACAATATGTTGGGTCACATGTGTAGGCTACAGCAGATACTCGAGATGTCAGCTACCATAATGTAGTTCACCACAGCTAGCACTTCATTATACTGTAATGGTCTCGCGATTATTACCCATCTGTCCTGAATGAAAACAGTTTTATAAAATTAATGTAAAGTAATTCTACAAAAGAAATACACTTTGCTAATTAACTCCTGAAACATTCATTCCTAAAAATGTGACAGAAAACAGAGCGGACAGTTGTGCCACTAAATCTCTGGTCTGTATTGAGTTTGGGTTACCTTCTTTGGCTTGCTCTCCCGTCTCTATGAAACAAAGGTCCAATATCTAAATCACTAAATCGATGGATCCTTGATTTCTCCCTGTCGTCTCTTTTTTGCTCCCTCTCCCTCTTGCATCACTTGTTCTTTCACCTTTGTTCTAATCTGTCGACTGTATGCAGTCATTTATATTGAGCAACTCTACACCCTCCCACTATCCCGCCCCTTGCCCCTATAACTGTAATACCCTGCAATCTGATGTGTGTCACTTCTATTCTCTATTCGGTCTTTCTACTTTATGCTTGAAACTGAGACGTGAATGAGTGAATTCCCATGACCTTAAACACAGGGCTGATACAGCTGGCCTTGCCAGTAAAAAGAGCAGAAGCCACTTCTTAAATCGACACCGTGTGGGTCTGTCCTCTGATATAGCCCCAAAGCATTTTGTCTGATCAAACTTGATTACCACAGTCTAAGACACACAGTGAGTAAGTGAAACTGTGGTATAGGGTAACACTATAAAGTCACGCTACAAAGTTTCCAAAAATAGAAACATGACAAATCCCAGCCCTGTAAATCACTAGATGCCAATAGTAATGGGCCAACTGATATGAGTCCATCAGTAAACCCACAATCTTGCGGTTGTTATCTGACCAATGTATCACACACACGTCACTCATTGTCTTGCGTCAGATGGCCACCTGCACGGACTCCTGGCAACAGCCTCGTCACCTTAGAATGACGCCATCTGACAGAACACAATGACACATCAATTGAATTATACATCATAGGGAGTGCCCTGCACTTTCAACTTCATCACACCACACACTTTGCAAAGCCCAGGTCAGATGTAGCTCTAGATGTTATTGTGTAGACTCTATGGGTCGTATTTCAACTGTGGTAAATCAAAAAGACGCAAAGTATGTAGACAGGATTCATCTGACTCAAACTGAGGTGTGAGAAAACAAAACCATCAATTCAATCACAGATCATCTTCAAAACCCTCATTATCGAGTCTGATCAGATCTGAGCTAAAAATGGGTCATCTCCACCCGAGAATAGCAGCGCACACTAGCAGTAGCGTTTTAGGGGCAGCCACTGATGTACACACTTGTCCTTTGACCTCATGTCTGGTGTGGTCCAATGAAACCTCAGGGTCACTGGGGATGGAGGGACCGCCTTGGCTTTCACGTGTTGAGGGACTGAAGAGACATTTTACAGAACACAGTGTCAAGACCTCCTGCAGTCCTTTAGTTTGGTGAGAAATTACTGGACTCTTTCACAATTTGCTCTCTCTTTTGCCAGTTATTTCACACACTGTCTGTGACCCTCTAGCTTTTACACACAGCAATTCCCCACAACAATACAGAGCATTCACAAGCACACTCAACCACAAGAACATTTAGAACAAACATACACACTGAAATGAAAAGACAATTCAACTGCATCTCAAGTCGAAAACACACACACACACCTGGCCATGTACGCTTAGCCAAATAATAAAAGCACTTAAATGGATTAGGGACAGAGAGGAGTGCAGGAGAGTGTGATAAAATGCTTAAGTTCATTGAGATGACAATGTCCTGCTGTTTATGCTGTGCTGTTACAACACACACCTCATTACACAAGCCAGAGGCACATTATTAAACACAGTGGCAGGATCATCTTCACTATAAACCCTGACTCAGTTATACAGCTAGGGTAACTCGGGTCACAACCTCACAGTACCAAGTTACCACCTCAGCCGTCTTGCACTGGGTCAAAATAGGTCAAGTGCCAGGGTCAGGACCAGCCCTTGATCATGACTCTCAGTTCCATTACGTTACACATAAGTGTCATTGGACGAAGGCGTCTTCTGTACGAGGGAGTTTTGTTAAGAGCTCCAACGCTCGGTCTGAACATTAACGCACATCGCTTGCGGTACAGTTTTGGAAGCACACTTATCTTTCATATCAGCAAGAAATAATTTTCAAAAAAGAAAACGTTCAATTATACACCTTTATAGGGTTAGTGTTCCCACAAGGCCATATCTCCATGTCTCAGTGCAGAGGGACCAACTCTGCTAATTAGCATGCTCCGAACACCTGTGTGTAACAGAAGAAGGCCGCCAGAAATGTGTTATTGCTGAAAAATACTGTCAGCTGCAACTGTGAAGAAGCCAGTTAAAATAGTGTACATACAGGAAGTGTGTTTTCTGCATTTGTGAAATTATTTCGATGTGATATGAAAGTAATGGGCTTTATATTTCTAGAACCATTATGAAACTGAGATTCAATTCACGTTTAGATGGAGTATTTGGCTGCTAGAGCCAGTCTACCTCTGAAAAGAACCTAAGGTTCTTGGACTTTTAAGGAGTAATGGTAACCTTGGGCTCCTTAAGAGTACATCTTGGCCTAGGTCAGGAATCGTCAAAGCTCAACAACCTAGGCTACTGTACATTAGAATGTGTGCAATGTGTATTATGGTTTTGTGCAGATTTAATCTGCACAATAACACACATTTCATGATATTCAATGTCAAACTAGGGACCATGTCCATTCTATTCAATCAGTGCACACCAAGTGCCTGCTATATTAGGCCTACTATTGAGAAGTCTTCAATTCATTATTTGAATGTCAGGGGCAGATGTAAATCGCAAACTTACTTTTTGGTATTTCTTTGAGTCAAAAAGCATCTCCTTACGGCTGTCTGGAGAGTGTCATCCACCTGGCCATTATTGGCAGCACCTGTTTTAATCACATGATACATTAGAGCTAAATTAGAGCTACTGTGCTGAACATAGGCAATAAACACTGACATACATTAAATGTGTTCTTCATAAGTTTGACAGGACCAGAGGGTGTATCCGTGAAAATTATTCTGGTACTTTAATGCATGGTTTATAAATTGCTTCGTCCAACGTTGTGTGAATAACGACACCATGTGGACAAATGTCAAATTACCTCCCAACACCCGTGAGGCTGCTCTCGGTCGAGGCACTGAACGGCATATCGTCTAATGATTCCCGAGGCGGTCGACGCTATCAGGAAGGTATTCAATCTCAAGTATGTCCCGCTTAATTCACTACGGTTGTAACCGCTCTGATGCACCTCAGACCGCTTCGGGGGAGTAAACAATGGGCTACAATAAGTTGTCAACTACGGTCTCGGTTACGCAGGAAAGTGACCAAAAATTAGGCCCCAAGGTTCAGTGACTCATCTGTATTTTCTTTTCAAATATCCGTTTCTATTTCTAAAAATAGCTCTTAACTTGTTTTGTCAATGTTGGTAGTGTAGTAGACTACACATGACAACAGAAACCAAAAGGGGAGTGATAGCCTACATTTGGGCTAGGACAGTTGGCGCATTATAGGCATTTATTTTATTCTTCAAAAATGTATGCAGGTATCATACAGATTGTGCTTATTAATTGATGATAAAATGCTTCTCATAATGAACATCGTATATTGAAAGAAAACATTATACCATACGCTACTTCTGTATAGCCTATGGTATGGTGTGTGTGTATATATATATATATATAGCAAACCTTTATTGAACAATTAAGGCATATACTATATTTCCTTTCATAAGCATATGCTTTGATGAACACCATTGTGTTGTAATTGCACACCATAATCTCAGACATTTTGTAGTCTGTACATTAGCTCACCCCATCCAGTACTAATGTTTCTTTGTAATCATTTGCTCATAATCTGAGTTTAGTAATGGTGTGCGATGTATAAAAAAATAACTGTCATAATTGCTGCTTAAAGAAGCAATCAGCAGTTACTACATCTATTTTGGGATTTATAAATTAATGACATGTACACAGGGGTGTAATGCACCCCAAAAATCAGAGGGGGCACAAAGTATGTGAGGATGGCTGGGGAATGGTCCTGAGTTGGGGCTTGGCCTCCATCCATAAATTTGACAATTTTAGCATTTTTCAAACACCTGAAACAACTTTTTCATCTCTGCTAATTTATGGGTAAAAGGTTGAAAGGAATATGAGTTTTATTATGTAGGTCTACATTTAAAAATGGCTTGCTTTTCTCAAGTCTACCAACCTTGCCAGCAGGCATGCCAGCTAAGATAGTTAGACAAGCTAGCTCGTCCAACTTAATTGATGACTTGAAATGGCTTCTTGATACCTAGTTATGAGGCTGGGAGATTGAGAACCTATCTGGGCTAGCTAAACCCATCTTCATAAAATTGCTAGTTGGCTAGTAGTATTGCAGAGCAACAACAACTATATATACATTTACAGTATTTTAATTAAAAATGTGTAAACAGGACAAATCTGAGGGGTGACATGACCCGATGGGCATGACACCTCTGTATGTACCCAATGATTCTTCAATAATATAACTTAATGCCTCATTGTCATACCCCTTCAGAACCTTAAATATAAGCTTGTTTTACTCCTATATATTTTTTAACAAAGTAAACAAACACTATATAGCCTCAAACATGGTTAAAACTATACTTTTGATATCATGGATGATCAGTCCATACACTTTTTACCGAAGGGGGCAGGGAGTCACTTTGTTATTGTTTCTACTGCTGATTGCCACTTGAATTATCCAACTCACTTGGGATCAGGGCGATAGCCAGGGTCTGAAAAAAAGTATTATAATATCCACAAAATTTTAAACTCATTTACTGCATTTCTATACAATTAAAAAAACACTATGATGCTATTTGGAGAACAGCAAAAATGAATCCAGCCGTTATCACATTGGATGCTTAAGTCACCTCAGTCGATCTACAAACACATTGGCTATTAGCCAATCAATTAGCCGCTACACATTAACTCGCATTAACTTAGCACCGGGATTAAAGACAATAATTGAATACTGTACTGTACTGTACTGTTAGCAGAAAAAACATGTATTAACAAAATATAAACAAATACGTTTGCTTTACAGAACTATTTTTTTTGTTGTTGCAGTTTTCCTGCTAATTTCCTGCATTCTACACATTTTGCCGTGACCTATGCCATGTTAATATATCGGAGTGAGAATGACTAACAAATTCAATGGGGGCCTCCTGGAGGTCAGCCAGTGCCACCTGGGTACGTACCCTGCGTGCCCGGTCGGTAATTTGGCCATGATTACTACAAATTCAGATAGCTGGTTAGATTAACTAAACCAATTTACCAATCTAAAAAATTTTTTACTGACACGGGTAATTGTGTGAGTGACGTATAACACGGTTTCGCTGATGCACAGGCATGTTTCCAAATTGTACCTTGTGTATTCTACTATTCTTTTTTTCCCTTCCAATTAAGAACATTCAAACCAAAAGTGAAAAGATATTAGACAACAATATGACAAAGTGACAGTAACAGAGGAGCATAAAAAAAATATATATATATATATATATATAAAATACAATAAATAAGTCATAATAAAGAGTAAAATAAAATAAAAAATAATAATGAGACATTGGATTATATGGTCAAGCTACATATTATACATTACGTGTGAAACATTATATACGAATTATATAGAGATTCAATCAATGTGATGTGGGTGGAGATTCTCCATAGTCAATAAAAGGTTGCCAAATTCTGTAAAATGTATTCTACTATTCTAACTCTGAACATGAAGTTAAGACTTTGACAAAAAAAAATATATATTTTTTTTACATTCGAAAAAATGACAGATGTTCCGACCTCTGTTTTCATATGTAGCTACTGGGATCAAGTATACATCAACTAGATGGATGATCTCTAAAACAGGGGGCTCTGTTTGTCTCTGAGGTCAATTTCCTCCCCGTACCATTGTCCTGTTGTCAAAGACCCGTTGGGAATGACGCAGGGTGATATTGCTTATTCCTTAGTGCTTTATTGGTTACTGATGCTTGAAATTAAGAAACACCTCTGACGTCAGTGCAGATTTAGCAAGCAGTACACAGAAATGAGGTTATATGATCAGATTTTATTTTGCAACCTTTCCTTACATTGTTACACATACAAACACAATAAACACAATTCAAATGGTTCCCTACCTATTACAATGTCATGAGACCATCTGCCTGTAAATTAGTATTTATGCTCACTGTAGCGGAGACAAAAGACCAGCTTCATCTTATATTTGATCAGTGACATTTAACTGGCAAAATGTGTCATTCTTTTTACATAATGTTTAAGTACAGGCAGTCAGTGGAACTTTTTGGCATAAAATTAGGTAAGAATTATGCAATATAAAACAGATAAAGGGCAACATTTATTAACGACTTCAAGATGTCTTTTCCTCTAATAACAACACTTGTTTCATCCCCATGACCTATCCATCCCTCAACCTGCTTTTGTAAACCCACAACCCTGGTGAGGTGAGAATTTCCCCCCTAGCCTTTGCCAATGTGACCCCAGCCCTTATTTCCTTTTGCCGATGCGTGCCATCAGCTCTGCATTGGCAGCAGCCTTGGCTCTCATGTCGTGGTTCTTGGCCAGGTCTATGAGGACACTGAGGATGCTGGTGGGGACATCCAGGGACAGGGCAAAGCGAGACCCTTGCTGGGCTCTCTTGGCGATCTGGGAGGCCGGGCGTGGGGCTCTGGTCTCCCGGAGGGTTGGGTGAAACTCTAGGGGGAGCAGGGAGCCCAGAATGCCACTGCGGTTTATGATGTTGACAGCCAACAGGTCACTTTCTGTGTCTTCTTCTCCCATCCTTTGGCACAGGCTGCACAATGGCAGCAACAGAGCCAGGCTCAGACACATACGCATGCCTCGCATGGTAAGCACAGTTGATCTGAAGTAGGAAAGGTGGAGAGAAAAGACGGTCAATAATTCAAAATCTCTTGCTTTAGAGTGAGAATTGTCCTACAATTTTGAGGCATTTGTTAATTTGTTCTAAATATACCATGGTCCTTGTAATGATGGTAAGGCACACCATGAATGTTTTCTCCATGCTACGTAGTTACCACAAATAATGGTTACCCACTGGGATGTATTTACATATTAGTGGTCCTAACAGACTGGTTAAATTAGTGAAGAAATGTAGCTTTGGAGTACATCAGACCATTCAACACCTGTTCAATTGATAATTAAAGACATTCTGGTTCCTTAGAATTATTTTTACAATCACATTTACTGTGTAAGTTGTGGTTCATCCTAGGAAAGTATAAAACACAATGTAAGCATCAGTAATAGGGACTTACCCAATGTCCTGGCTTAGAAGTAGTAAGGTCCCCAAAAGCCACCTCTTAGATGCAGGGTGGTGGCAAAGTATTTTATTTTTTTTCCCTCTTTTTTTCCCTCTTCTGGTTCTCACAATATCTCTGTCAGTTTTGCCCAGCAAGTAGAGGAGCGACCACTGTAATGCAAGCACAGATTTTCAACTGGACTTCTCTCTTGTTACCCAAGACTCTATCTTCCTCCCTCTCCAACGTCCACGTGTCACTGCACCGTCACATCCAGCTTTCCCTCTCTGTTTATCTTGTACATCTCTCCGTCCATTGCCCTCCCATCTCATCTTGTCTCGTCTCATTTCCTTTTCTGCAACAGTTTGATATCATCCTCTTAGTCTAACAATAACGTGATGGTAATTACATTTTTTTTGCTCTGTCTTGATTGGATATCACCCCCACCACCACTCTAAAAATACTGTATATTTATCTCTCACAAAGAGATAATAAACACGTTTTCTCATGCTTTAGACAGAGATGCTAGATTAGTAATAATTTGGTGGATGCTTATATTTGTGCTATTTGACACATGTACAAGTGCGTCTTATACGCATGTTAAAATACCATGATAATTTTTCTGTTCATTTTTAGGGTTAATTCCTCTGGTCCTGTCAAAACTACTAAGAACACAAATGCGTTTTTTGCATATCCCAACTCCCCCTGAGACACACTTGGAGAGTTGGGTCAGCCATCAACGGTGACCCTGGAGCGATTAGGGTCTTGCTCAATGGCACATCGACAGATTTCTCACCTTGTCTGTTCAGGGATTCAAACTCGCTAGTTTGAATCCCTGAACAGACAGTTACTGGTCCAATGCTCTAACCACTAGACTCCCTGCCACCCACCCACATATACAGTGCCTTGCGAAAGTATTCGGCCCCCTTGAACTTTGCGACCTTTTGCCACATTTCAGGCTTCAAACATAAAGATATAAAACTGTATTTTTTGTGAAGAATCAACAACAAGTGGGACACAATCATGAAGTGGAACGACATTTATTGGATATTTCAAACTTTTTTAACAAATCAAAAACTGAAAAATTGGGCGTGCAAAATTATTCAGCCCCCTTAAGTTAATACTTTGTAGCGCCACCTTTTGCTGCGATTACAGCTGTAAGTCGCTTGGGGTATGTCTCTATCAGTTTTGCACAATGAGAGACAAAAATGAAATTTTTTCCCATTCCTCCTTGCAAAACAGCTCGAGCTCAGTGAGGTTGGATGGAGAGCATTTGTGAACAGCAGTTTTCAGTTCTTTCCAGATTTGTTGTTGATTCTTCACAAAAAAATACTCCTGAAATGTGGCAAAAGGTCGCAAAGTTCAAGGGGGCCGAATACTTTCGCAAGGCACTGTATATATATATATTATTTTTTTATCAGATTAGATTCAGGTCTGGACTTTGACTTGGCCATTCTAACACCTGGATATGTTTATTTTTGAACCATTCCATTGTAGATTTTGCTTTATGTTTTGGATCATTGTCTTGTTGGAAGACAAATCTCCGTCCCAGTCTCAGGTCTTTTGCAGACTCCATCAGGTTTTCTTCCAGAATGGTCCTGCATTTGGCTCCATCCATCTTCCCATCAATTTTAACCATCTTCCCTGTCCAGAAAAAAACATCGTTTTTAAACTGCTGAAGAAAAGCAGGCCCAAACCATGATGCTGCCACCACCATGTTTGACAGTGGGGATGGTGTGTTCAGCTGTGTTGCTTTTACGCCAAACATAACGTTTTGCATTGTTGCCAAATAGTTCAATTTTGGTTTCATCTGACCAGAGCACCTTCTTCCACATGTTTGGTGTGTCTCCCAGGTGGCTTGTGGCAAACTTTAAACAACACTTTTTATGGATATCTTTAAGAAATGGCTTTCTTCTTGCCACTCTTCCATAAAGGCCAGATTTGTGCAATATACGACTGATTGTTGTCCTATGGACAGAGTCTCCCACCTCAGCTGTAGATCTCTGCAGTTCATCCAGAGTGATCATGGGCCTCTTGGCTGCATCTCTGATCAGTCTTCTCCTTATATGAGCTGAAAGTTTAGAGGGACGGCCAGAGGGACGGCCAGGTCTTGGTGGGGACCCCAAAAATGTGGAGATTTCCCCCCCCCCCCCCCTGCAAAGTAATGTCCTTTCCAGCTCCCAGCTCCCAGCTGTGCCCTGGACACCATTTGTGAATTGATCGCCCCCCATCTAGCTTCAGAGTTTGTTCTGTTAGGTGACCTAAACTGGGATATGCTTAACACCCCGGCAGTCCTACAATCTAAGCTAGATGCCCTCAATCTCACACAAATCATCAAGGAACCCACCAGGTACAACCCTAAATCTGTAAACAAGAGCACCCTCAGAGACGTCATCCTGACCAACTGGCCCTCCAAATACACCTCCGCTGTCTTCAACCAGGATCTCAGCGATCACTGCCTCATTGCCTGTATCCGCTACGGATCCGCAGTCAAACGACCACCAACTCATCACTGTCAAACGCTCCCTAAAACACTTCTGCGAGCAGGCCTTTCTAATCGACCTGGCCCGGGTATCCTGGAAGGATATTGACCTCATCCCGTCAGTTGAGGATGCCTGGTCATTCTTTAAAAGTAACTTCCTCACCATTTTAGATAAGCATGCTCCGTTCAAAAAATGCAGAACTAAGAACAGATATAGCCCTTGGTTCACTCCAGACCGGACTGCCCTCGACCAGCACAAAAACATCCTGTGGCGGAATGCAATAGCATCGAATAGTCCCCGCGATATGCAACTGTTCAGGGAAGTCAGGAACCAATACACGCAGTCAGTCAGGAAAGCAAAGGCCAGCTTCTTCAGGCAGAAATTTGCATCCTGTAGCTCTAACTCCCAAAAGTTCTGGGACACTGTAAAGTCCATGGAGAACAAGAGCACCTCCTCCCAGCTGCCCACTGCACTGAGGCTAGGTAACACGGTCACCACCGATAAATCCATGATTATCGAAAACTTCAACAAGCATTTCTCAACGGCTGGCCATGCCTTCCTCCTGGCTACTCCAAACTCGGCCAACAGCTCCCCCCCCGCAGCTACTCACCCAAGCCTCTCCAGGTTCTCCTTTACCCAAATCCAGATAGCAGATGTTCTGAAAGAGCTGCAAAACCTGGACCCGTACAAATCAGCTGGGCTTGACAATCTGGACCCTCTATTTCTGAAACTATCCGCCGCCATTGTCGCAACCCCTATTACCAGCCTGTTCAACCTCTCTTTCATATCATCTGAGATCCCCAAGGATTGGAAAGCTGCCGCAGTCATCCCCCTCTTCAAAGGGGGAGACACCCTGGACCCAAACTGTTACAGACCTATATCCACCCTGCCCTGCCTATCTAAGGTCTTCGAAAGCCAAGTCAACAAACAGGTCACTGACCATCTCGAATCCCACCGTACCTTCTCCGCTGTGCAATCTAGTTTCCGAGCCGGTCACGGGTGCACCTCAGCCACGCTCAAGGTACTAAACGATATCATAACCGCCATCGATAAAAGACAGTACTGTGCAGCCGTCTTCATCGACCTGGCCAAGGCTTTCGACTCTGTCATTCACCATATTCTTATCGGCAGACTCAGTAGCCTCGGTTTTTCTAATGACTGCCTTGCCTGGTTCACCAACTACTTTGCAGACCGAGTTCAGTGTGTCAAATTGGAGGGCCTGTTGTCCGGTCCTCTGGCAGTCTCTATGGGGGTGCCACAGGGTTCAATTCTCGGGCTGACTCTTTTCTCTGTATATATCAATGATGTTGCTCTTGCTGCGGGCGATTCCCTGATCCACCTCTACGCAGATGACACCATTCTGTATACTTCCGGCCCTTCCTTGGACACTGTGCTATCTAACCTCCAAACGAGCTTCAATGCCATACAACACTCCTTCCGTGGCCTCCAACTGCTCTTAAATGCTAGTAAAACCAAATGCATGCTTTTTCAACCGTTCGCTGCCTGCACCCGCACGCCCGACTAGCATCACCACCCTGGATGGTTCCGACCTAGAATATGTGAACATCTATAAGTACCTAGGTGTCTGGCTAGACTGTAAACTCTCCTTCCAGACTCATATCAAACATCTCCAATCTAAAATCAAATCTAGAGTCGGCTTTCTATTCCGCAACAAAGCCTCCTTCACTCACGTCGCCAAACTTACCCTTGTAAAACTGACTATCCTACCGATCCTCGACTTCGGCGACGTCTTCTACAAAATAGCTTCCAACACTCTACTCCGCAAACTGGATGCAGTTTATCACAGTGCCATCCGTTTTGTTACTAAAGCACTTTATACCACCCACCACTGCGACCTGTATGCTCTAGTCGGCTTGCCCTCGCTACATATTCGTCGCCAGACCCCCTGGCTCCAGGTCATCTACAAGTCCATGCTAGGTAAAGCTCCGCCTTATCTCAGTTCACTGGTCACGATGGCAACACCCAGCCGTAGCACGCGCTCCAGCAGGTGTATCTCACTGATCATCACTAAAGCCAACACCTCATTTGGCCGCCTTTCGGTCCAGTTCTCTGCTGCCTGTGATTTGAACGAATTGCAAAAATCGCTGAAGTTGGAGACTTATCTCCCTCACCAACTTCAAACATCTGCTATCTGAGCAGCTAACCGATCGCTGCAGCTGTACATAGTCTATCGGTAAATAGCCCACCCAATTTACCTACCTCATCCCCATAATGTTTATATTTATTTACTTTTCTGCTCTTTTGCACACCAGTACCTGTACATGACCTGTACATGACCATCTGATCATTTATCACTCCAGTGTTAATCTGCAAAATTGTAATTATTCGCCTACCTCCTCATGCCTTTTGCACATAATGTATATAGACTCTCTTTTTTTCTACTGTGTTATTGACTTGTTAATTGTTTACTCCATGTATAACTCTGTGTTGTCTGTTCACACTGCTATGCTTTATCTTGGCCAGGTCGCAGTTGTAAATGAGAACTTGTTCTCAACTAGCCTACCTGGTTAAATAAAGGTGAAATAAAAAAAATTAAAAAATACACTGTAAACTGTTGAGCATGAACCCAGCAGCATTGCAGTTCTTGACACAAACCAGTGCGCCTGGCGCCTGGCACCTACTACTGTACCCCATTCAAAGGCACTTACATTATTTGTCTTGCCCATTCACCCTCTGAATGGCACACATACACAATTCATGTCTCAAATCTTTCTTTAACATGTCTCATCCCCTTCATCTACACCGATTGAAGTGGATTTAAACTGGATTTATCCAGCTTTCACCTGGATTCAGTCTGTCATGGAAAGTGTTCTTATTGTTTTCTATACTCCATGTATCTCAGTATTTGTATTATTTCTTTATTTTATAGTCTTTTTTTTTTTTTTCATCTTTATCAAGGGTGCCAATAGTTTTGGATGTGACTGTATGTCTTGGGTGTGTGTTCAGTACGCGTTGACCCATTTAACTATTTAATAAAAATAAAATAAACGTTTTGGAACTGTCTTAACGGTCTTAACTTACTGTTGAGAGTTAGAATAGTAGAATACACCAGGTGCAATTTAGAAACTTGGTTGTGCATCAGCAGTTTTCCTCTTATAAGTCACACAATTAGCCCGTGTCAGTTACATTTTTTTAGATTGGTTTAGTTAGTCTAGCCAGCTATCTGAACTTGTAGTAATCATGGCCAAATTACCCAATGGGCACGCAGGGCACATGCCCAGGGGTCCTGACCTCCATTGACTTTGTAAGTCATTCTCACTCAGATATCATATTAACATGGCAAAATGTGTAGAATTGCAAGAATTTTGCTTTTAAGCTTTTTATTTTATTTTTAAGTTTCCCCAAACCATGGCAAAATGTGTTAAATTACAGGAAAATAGCTGTTAAACTGTCGTCGCCCCCCCCCCCCCCCCAAATTAAAAAAAATAAATAATAATAATAATCTGTAAATCAAATGTATTTATTTACCTTTTCTTAATAAAATATTGCTTCTGCTAACAGATCCCTCTGTGTTCTAAATTATAGTTTTTCATCCTGGAGTTAATGTGTAGTGGGTAATTGTATTAATAGGCTTTGTGTTTGTAGACTGATAATGGCTGGGCTCATTTTTGCTTGTTTCTGATCTTCTCCAAATAAAATTTAGTTTTTCAATTGTATAGAAATGCAGTAAATGAGCTTCAACTTTCTTAAAATGTATTGGATGGGGCTGTCAACCTCGAAAGGAGGAAAAAGGAAGACAAGCCTCTTTCGTTTCCTGTGTCACATCTTGCCCATCAAGACATTATCCTCATCTGACTAATGATAACCATGGTCTTACTTACACAGCCTGAGCCAAGGGACTCGACCCTGAGGGCCACAGAGAGAAGGCCCAGTCTCAGTGACCCTGTATGTAAACACAGAGTTGGGGGTCATGTACTCATCATTCAACGTAGTCAGGTCAGTGGGGGACAATACATAAGCTATCCTCTTGGTAGCTACAGCAAGGAACAGCTTGAAATAGATACGTCTTGAACGGCTGAAGGAATACCCAGTCTCCCCAGCAGACCCAGAGTCATAGATAGAGCACAGATGATGATGATCACTTTAATCATCAATCGTATACAAGGTCTAACCGAAGTTTGACTTCCGCTTTATCCCAACCCCTCTGAAAGACACGCATACAGGTTGGAGCAGGGGGCTGCCGCACTGGGGTCCGCCGCACTGGGGTCCTGTGGAGCAGTTTTGGGGGTTGCTTTGCTCAAGGGCACAACGGCAGGCAATGGCATTTAGGATTTGATATCAGCAGCCCTCCGGTTGCCAGCTCACTTCCTGACCAATTTTTATCACTTGAACTGGCAACCCTACGTTGAGTAAAAGTCTAAAAGTATTTGGTTTTAAATATACTTAAGTATCAAAAGTAAATGTAATTGCTAAAATATAAAAAGTATGAATCATTTTTAAGTCCTTATATTAAGCAAACCAGATGGCACCATTTTCTGTGTGTGTGTGTGTGAATAGCCAGGGGCACACGCCAACACTCAGACATAATTTACAAACGAGGCAGTAGGGATGACCAGGGATGTTCTCTTGATAAGTGTGTGAATTTGACCATTTTCCTATCCTGCTAAGCATTCAAAATGTACTGAGTACTTTTGAGTCTTAAGGAAAATGTATGGAGTAAAAAGTACATTATTTTCTTCAGGAATGTAAAAAGTACAGATACCCCCAAAAATGACTTAAGTAAAAAAATATATAAAATAGTACTTTACACCACTGGTTACCTGCCGCCCTCATAAGGATGTGAGATGATGTCACACGGTCCATATGATACAGTAGCAGAGTTGTATAGCCGGAGTACTTGCCCATCAAGACATTGGTTCTTTAAATAGGCTTTATTCATAGATATGACAAACAAGATAACACCAATGAGCGGTCTCTCTGCCATTTGTCCACAACTCATCTGTAATGAATTCATATTTTTCTGTGTTCTGTTCCCGGAGATGAGTGGTTGGAAGAACATATTCACAGATTACATGTTGTTTTGGTTTTTTTCAGGCATGGAATGGTTAGGTAAGGGTTCAGGTTTGGTTTAGCCATACAGCCAGTCATGTCTGTACAGTGAGAACAGGCAGATCAGTGACGTACCACACGCAAGTAGGGGGGGGGCACAGTCTCCAGTTGAATCCAGGTGAAAGCTATGATCCCGCCCCCTTAAATCCACTTTAATCAGTTCAGATAAAGAGAAGGAGACAGGTTAAAGAAGGATTTTTAGACCTTGAGACAATTGAGACATGGATTGTGTATGTGTAGAATTGCAGGCAATTTGCTTTAAAACAGCAACATTTCTTCTCAGCCTAATGGCAAAATTAGTAGAGTAGCTATAAAACTGCATATTTTTCTCCTTCCCCTCTGGCAAAATGTGTCAAATTGTAGGAAGTTAGCTGTTTCCCTGCCCTTGTTTAGACCGCAAAACTGCAGTACGCCATTGAGGCAGATAGTAGATTTACTATCTTGAGAACAGGTAAATGGTCAAAATAATATTATTATTGGTATGTTTAAGGGAAAGGGGGATAAGGGAGGTACATTTAGAGGGGGGGAGTTGAAGCACAAATAAAGGGAGAGGAGATGCGGTTAAGGGAGCGTGTTTGTGCCGTCAGTAAAAAAAATGTTTGAAAATTGTACTGCATCAGGGGACATAAACGTAGGCATAGTCAACTCTGGTATCATCATAAAATAACATCTGGACCAAACAGTTGTTAGTGAGTCAGTCCTTCACTGAAGTGTAAATGAGAATTCCTGTCCCCTGTAAAGCAGTTGAACTACAGTGACCTCTCCTGACATGTCTCCATCTATCTGATCCTGCCCAAGCTGATGGAATTTAGGAGTTGTGTTTGGCATGTATGTATGTATGTATGTATGTATGTATGTATGTACGTACACACATACAGAACAAAAATATAAACACAACATGTAAGTGTTGGTCCCATGTTTCATGAGCTGAAATAAGATTCCAGAAATATTCCATATGCACAAAGCTGATTTCACAAAATAAATTTGCCAAAATTTCTTTGCATCCTTGTTAGTGATAATTTCTCATCTGACAGGTGTAGAATATCAATAAGCTGATTTAAACAGCATTATAATTACACAGGTGCATCTTGTGCTGGGGACAATGAAAGGTCACTCTAAAATTGCAATTGGCATCTTAACTGCACGAATGTCCATAAAAGCTGTTTCCAGAGAATTTGTGAACTTCTTAACCATAAGCCACCTCCAATATCATTTTAGAGAATTTGGCAGTACGTCCAACCGGCCCCACAACAGCAGACCAGGTGTAACCACGCCAGCCTAGGACCTCCACATCCAGCTTCTTCAACTGCGGGATCGTCGGACACCAGCCACTCGGACAGTTGATGAAACTGTGGGTTTGCACAACCAAAGAATTCCTGCACAAACTGTCAGAAACCATCTCAGGGAAACTCATCGGCGTACTCGTCGTCCTCACCAGGGTCTTGACCTGACTGCAGTTCGGCGTTGTAACCGACTTCAGTGGGCAAATGATCACCTTCGATGGCCACTGGCATGCTGGAGATGTGCGTTCTTCATGGATGAATCTGGCAGATGGCAGACGTGTATGGCGTTGTGTGGGCGAGTTGTTTGCTGATGTCAACATTGTGAACAGAGTGCCACATGGTGGCAGTGGTGTTATAGTATGAGCAGTCATAAGCTACGGACAACGAACACAATTTCAATTTACATCTTTGAATGTACAGAAATACCGTGAGGAGATCCTGAGGCCGGCCCATTCATCTGCCATCCCCCCTCATGTTTCAGCATGGTAAAGCACGGCCACATGTCGCAGGGACCTATTCATGATTCCTGCAAGCTGAACATTTCCCACTTCTTCCATGGCCTGCATACTCAAGACATGTCACCCATTGAGCAAGTTTGGGATGCTCTGGATTGACGTGTACAACAGCGTGTTCCAATTCCCGCCAATATTCAGCAACTTCGCACAGCCATTGAAGGAGTGGGACAACATTGCACAGGACACAATCTACAGCCTGATCAACTCTATGTGAAGGAGATTTCATGCTGCGTTAGGCAAATGGTCACACCAGACACTATTTTATTTTATCCATGCCCCTACCTTTTTGTAAGACATCTGTGACCAACAGATGCATATCTGTATTCCCAGTCATGTGAAATCCATAGATTAGAGCCTAATTAATTTATTTCAATTGACTGGTTTCCTTATAAACTGTAAAATTGGTTATTTTTGCTCCGTGAAGTTACAGTACATATCCCTTGTTTACTCTTCCCTAGTGACTGGATGTCCCCACAGATTAGTTAGACAAAAGGATAACAGTGATGTGGCACCCTGTCAGCCACAATGGGAGAGATCTGTAATCTACTTAACATTTGATATTCATAGGTCATATTTCAAACATTGGAAGACATGTCATTTCATGACTGGTAATCTCCTCCCTCGTCAATAAAGCGTGTTCATACCATTGACGGTACGGTACTAGAAGATCAGTTCATACTGGAGTCATCTTGTCCCTCTGGTGGGTAGAAGTGGTCCCTGCAGCTCAAGTCAGAGGAACACGAGTTTTAACCCAACCATTGTGGCTGAAGTAGAACAAGGACTAACTAAATACTGGAATTATGCCATTTGATACAAAAACAAGGATAGAGTATAACATGTTAATTCTTACTAATCTAATTATGTGTGGGACAATGACTCACAAACATGTTTTACAATGTTTTACTTGAATGTCAGAATGAGTGTATGTACAATAGGACAGAAACAAAACATTGCCTCAATTCATAAATACTTCTCCACAACTGGTTGTACAGTGCTATGATTGTAAAGTATATGCATCACTGGATGTGTTCAGGTGTCCCCAGAACAGTACCAGGTGCCTGAAAAGGCTCAGTGATAATAAATCTTCTGTATTACAATCTTCCAAGATCATCAGCGACAAATACAAGGAAATGGAACACAACTTATGCACACCCTCAACACCATGGTTCTCTCCCTCATAACCAATTAGAACTGACGTAGTGAGAGGAGAGAAGGCCTGGAGTCCATACCAGTCTGTGCTAATGAGCTGAGGCAGTCCTCGGTTCTTTACTCTTGCAGTGATGGGAGGAGTATGGGAGTGGAGGAGCATAGCAACACTATGGGGGATCTTAGAAGCGGAGCCAGTACATGGCACTGCGCATCCTGTTGTAGTCAGGCAGCTGCTCAATGGGACCTGTACAACAGAGAGAAACAGATGAGAGAAGGATAGAGTCCGGACTTCCAGACTCTATCCTAGACAAGAGGATAAAGGTGCAAAGGCTGCTTGGAAGGAATATTGATGTGTGGTAACTAGGGATGCACATTTCTGTAAATTTCTCTACCGAATTACCAACCATCATTAACCGGTCAACAAACTGAATTTTTTCCCAATGAAAAATTGTGACCAACAAACTATGCATGCATACAAGGAACTGACATTTTTCATTAAGAGCTTAATGGAAACATGCAACAATAACAAGCCTATTGTCTTAGTCAAAAGACTAGAGCCTATTATTTAACATCCACCTCCTGTAATGAAGCAGACAATTTAACATTCGCCAAAATGCAATAGCGGGCCAACACTGTTCTGAACAGCGCACCCAAGGCTCCCGAGTAGTGCAACGGTCTAAGGCACTGCATCTCAGTGTTAGCAGACATCACTACAGGCCCTGATTCGATCCCGGGCTGCATCACAACCGGCCGTGATCGGGCGTCCGAAAGGGCGGCACACAATTGGCCCGGGGTCATCCGGGTTAGGGGCAGGTTTGGCCGGGGTAGGCCGCCGTCATAGAATAAGAATTTGTTCTTAAACGACTTCCTAGTTAAAATGAAGGTTAAATAAAAATGTAACTTAATGTGAGCAATTCCATATTAGAAATCTCAGAAACAGAGGGATTCTAATAGCAACAAGTACAATCGGTTGTTAGGATGGGGTTGTTAATATGACTAGGATTGTGCTTCTGGACAACAAAAATAAGTTATGAAAACCAATAGAACAGGAGAGAATTGCTGGTTAATGTCAAGAGGAACTCTTTATAAAATAATTGCCTCCACTTTTCTATGGCTGGATTTTGGCAAGGCTACTTTGAAGCAAGGTAAGAATTGCCTCTATGAACTAAAGTAAAACGTTCAGGTTTCAAACAATTCTACTGCCTCAAGGTCACATTGCAAAGTGGCGTGTGACACGCTGATAGCCTCCTGTTGACTATGGTCTACACACGTGAATGGGAGGTGCGCTTTATGTGTTGAGATGGAGAAATAAAGTAGCTCTAAAAATCACGGCCATCAACAGTTACACTCGATTGCATTTAGAATAGTTATTTGTTGCGCAATGACTGGGCTTACGAAAGCACATTTCACTCCTGTACCGGCTTTTTGAGGAGCTGCTCTTGTGCGGTCTGAAAGGTGATAGGCTATTCCGTTTCTCAAACTAGGCTCTGTATGCTGTGCGCATGTGATAAGATTATTATAATTTTTTTTTTAAACCTAGAGACCGATAAGCATGACCAGTCAAATGTATATTTCGGCAGCTAACCGATTTAAGTCAACATCCCTAGTGGTAACTTACCAACAGCAGACACGGCGGGACACTTGTCATAGATGTATTTGGAGCAGATGTCACGCACCATCTTGGGCGTCACAGCCTGAGGGGGAGACAGGGACAGAGGTGGTAGGAAGAATATGGGTGAGCGCAGTGGGGGTCGGGGGGAAAAAAAAGAGGCGCAGAAGTAGCACCCTCTAGGTGGTAGGAGGGTGTAACAGCCGTATGTGTGGTGCAGAGAAGGGGGTTGTACTCACGTTGATGCGGGCATCCCACTCGGCCAGAGGGATACGGCGGCCGTAGTTCAGGACATGTCTGCCGATGTCATCACATATCGGTGTCGTTCCTACAGGAGAGCAGTAAGGCAGTGTTAGTGGGGACCAAGGAGTACTAGTGCACCATGTCATCCCCAGTACCACCCCAACATTAACGTGGAAAAAAAACAGCACATTTCTATGTTTTGTAGTAAGAGGAAGATGGGTGTTTCCAATGAAATCAACCAATTAGTAGGCATCACCTACTCACAATTGGTTAAAATCACATGATGCATACCGATGTCATTGGAAACACATATCTTCCTCTTTCAATACAAAAACAAACAGGCCATTTTTAAACATGTTGATGTTGGGGTGGTGCTGGAGATGAGAACATTTCTGAAATGGCCATTGAAGTTTCTTATGGGCTACATGAGGTAAAGATTTTACCGTTGAGCTGTCCCACCAGGCTGGCCTTGAGGGCATTCTTGGCTCTGGCAATGTCACTCTCTGTCACTGTGGTGCACAAGTTCATCCTTCAGGGAGAGAAAGAAAAAGGCGGGTCAATACCATCAAATTGAATAGGTAGAAGGACACAGGCTGAGGACAAGTGTTCGACCCAGACTGCATCCATGTGTAGCGCTTGAGTGTACGCATTGTAAATCCCAACTAACCATGCGTTCTGTGACCAGTGCATCATGTCGTCGATGTGGTGTTTGTCGGTGACAAAGTAGATGCCCAGCAGACCAGTGTCGCTGTAAGAGGAGTGGAAGGCCTGGAAGCTGTGGCACAGACTCTCCTCTGAGGCTAGACGAGCCAGGCGGCTGCTCAGGTGCTTTCCACCACCGAAAGTGATGTCATAGCTGCCAATGATGGAGTTGGCCACCATGAGAGGCACAATGTCTGGGCTGGCGGCACTGGCACCCTCCACAGCGATGGCAATGTGTGCCAGGGGCATATCGTCATCACGCATGCGGATCTACAAAGAGGGAGACAACGCAGGGTTAACAATATGAACAATCTAAATAGAACAAAGAAGAAAAGCTCCGGGCCTCCCGAGTGGCGCAGCGGTCTAAGGCACTACATCACTACAGCCTGGGGTTCCATCCCGTTACCGGGAATCCAACAATTGTCCCAGCGTCGTCCGGGTTAGGGGAGGGTTTGGCCGGGGGAGGGCTTTACTTGGCTCATCACGCTCTAGTCGACTCCTTGTGGTGGGCCAGGCGCCTGCAGGCTGACTTCGATCATCAGCTAAACGGTGTTCCCTCGGTCACATTGACGCTTCTGGGTTAAGCGAACTAGTGTCAAGAAGCACAGTTTGGCGGGTCGTATTACAGGACACATGACTCAACAGTCGCCTCTCTCGAGCCCATTTGGAGAGTTCCAGCAATGAGACAAGATTGTAATCACGAAAAAGGGGGTAAAAGTGACAAAGAATAAAACCTGATGGGATACCTGCACCCTTGTTCAGACATCTGTAAATTCAGACACAGAGAGACCGGAGCGTTCCTCACCTCGCTGCCAGAGAAGCGGCAGGGGGACAGAACAGGCACAGCATCATCCTCGTACTCAAAGGAAACGCCACTGAAGTGCTGCTTGGCCAACCCAACCAGCTCCTCGTGAGTCACACCTACACAGGAGACAGGCAGTGAGCCGTTACAAACAAGGACGACATTACACACACACAAAACAATCAGGGCCGGTTTGTATTTGCATATTATACCTCTCTACACAGCCTTAACATGGCAGTGGTAATGTATGGGAGACATACCTCCAGCAGCTGCCAGCACCATGCGGGGGGCCTTGTAGTGGCTGCTGATGAAATCTACCAGATCCTGTCGACTCAAAGTCCTGAAGGGAAGAGACAGATCTAAACTAACTCGGGAGTGCTGTGAAGTGTAACAGGATGCTGTAACGGGTATGTGGGACTTTCCCTAGTGTTTTGGCTTGGCCCTAGCATGCTCTGACCCAATAAGATTCCCTGGTAGGCTCAGGGTGTGTGTACCTGGCGTTTTGGGATGGCCCCAGAACACTGTGTCCTAAGGGGGTGCCCTGGAAAGCTGTAGCGTGCAGCAGGTCCAGACACACGTCCTGCAGACTGCCCTCCACCTCCTCCAGCTCTTTCAGTACTACACTCCTCTGCTGCTCAATGTCAGCCTCGCTCAGGACATTGCTCTGCAGCACCTCGGATAACAGCGCCACCGCTGGGAATAGAGTACTGATTCAGTACACACACACACACATATATATACACACATAGCCACGACAATAACTAGAGGACATGCACAGTAAACTATACTGAACAAAAATAAACATGTAAAGTGTTGGTCCCATGTTTCATGAGCTGAAATAAAAGATCTCAGAAATGTTCTATACGCACAAATTTGTTTACATCCCTATTAGTGAGCATTTCTCCTTTGCCAATGTAACCCATCCACCTGGCAGGTGTGGCATATCAAACAGCCTGATCATTACACCGGTGCACCTTGTACTGGGGACAATAAAAGGCCACTCTAAAATGTGCAGATGTCACAACACAATGCCATAGGTGTCTCAAGTTGAGGGAGGGTGCAACTGGCATGCTGACTACAGGAATGTCAACTAGAGCTGTTGCCAGAGAATGTAATGTTAATTTCACTACCATAAACTGCCTCCAAAGTAGTTTTAGAGAACTTGGCAGGGAGTCCAACCGGCCTCACAACCACAGGCCAGGACCGCCACATCCAGCTGCATCACCTGCGGGATCGTCTGAGGGGGGTGTGAGGGGTGATGAGTATTGGTTTAATAAAGCCCGTTTGTGGAGAAACTCATTCTGATTGGCTGGGCCTGGCTGCTAAGTGGGTAGGACTATGCCCTCAAATGGCCCCTGCAGTCATGTGAAATCCATAGAGGGCCTAATTCATTTATTTCAATTGACTGATTTCCGAACTGTAACTAAGTAAAATTGTTGCGTTTATTTTTGTTCAGTATAATTGACCAAAAGGCAACAGGTGCTTAACAACTACAGTGGATTCGGAAAGTATCCAGATCCCTTCATGTTTTCCACATTTTGTTACGTTAGTCTTATTCTTACATTTATAAAATTACATATTTACCTAAATCTACACACAATACCCAATAATGACCAAGCAAGAACAGGTTTTTCAAAAAGTATTCAGGCCCTTTGCTATGAGACTCAAATGAGCTCAGGTGCATCATGTTTCCATTGATCGTCCTTGAGATGTTTCTACAACTTGATTGGAGTCCACCTGTTGTAAATTAAATTGATTGGTCCCACAGTTGACAGTGCATGTCAGAGCAAAAACCAAGCCATGGGGTCAAAGGAATTGTCTGTAGAGCGCCGAGACAGGATTGTGTCGAGGCACAGATCTGGGAAAGGGTACAAAAACTTTTCTGCAGCGTTCAAGGTCCCCAAGAATACAAGAAGGGTCTTGGTCAAGGAGGTGACCAAGAACCCAATGGTCACTGACAGAACTCCAGAGGTCCTCTGTGGAGATGGGAGAACCTTCCAGATTGGTGGAGTGCTGCAGAGATGTTGTCAATCAAGCCTTTATGGTAGTAGCCAAGCGGAAGCCACTCCTCAGAAAAAAGGCATGATAGTCGGCTTGGGGTTTGCCAAAAGGCACCTAAAGGACTCTCAGACCATAAGAAACAAGATCCTCTGGTCTGATGAAACCAAGACTGAACTCTTTGGCCTGAATGCTAAGCGTCACCTCTGGAGGAAACCTGGCACCATCCCTACGGTGAAGCATGGTGGTGGCAGCATTTTGCTGTGGGGATGTTTTTCAGCAGCAGGGACTAGGAGACTAGTCAGGGTCGAGGTAAAGATGAACAGAGCAAAGTACAGAGAGATCCTTGATGAAAACCTGTTCCAGAGCGCTCAGGAATTCAGACTGGGGCAAAGGTTCACCTTCCAAAAGGACAACGACACTAAGCACACAGTCAGTACAACGCAGGAGTGGCCTCAGGACAAGTCTCTGAATGTCCTTAAGAGGCCCAGCCAGAGCCCGGACTTGAACCCGATCGAACATCTCTGGAGAGACCTGAAAATAGCTGCCGTAACGCTTCCCATCCAAACAGACAAGAGCTTGAGAGGATCGCTGCCAAAGGTGCTCCAACAAAGTACTGAGTAAAGGGTCTGAATAATTATGTAAATGTAATTGTCTAAAAAAAATTTTTTTTTGCGTTGTCATTATGGGTTAGTGTGTAGATCTGACGAGGAGAAAAAACAATGATCTGTTTTAGAATTAGGCTGTAATGTAACAAAATGTGTAAAAGGTGATGGGGTCTGAATAATTTCCGAATGCACTGTATATACGCAAATACACTTGCTCAATCTCTATGACGAGGGGCTTATAAATAACCCCACATACACACCACTGAATTATCACATCTTATAAACAGTCTCCATTCCTTATTCCTGTCTCATTGTGTCTGCAGGTGTCTGGTTGGCTCACCTTTGGGCAGGTCCTTGGCCAGGGTCTTCATGTAGTAGGCAGTGTGCTCCCGGGAAGTGTATGCACTCAGGTGAGCACCCATGGACTCCACCTGATGCTCCAGGGCCATCTGGGGGTGCTTCTTTGTCCCCTGGGGAAAGAAACAAAGGGAAAAGGGGGAGAACAAAAAAAAGTGTCAAATGCTTTTGGGACAGTCTGGTGCAGTAGTTAAGTGTGAAATCTCTTATGAGACTCAATGTAGATTGCACAGATGTCACAGCTGTTATGTACCTTGAAAGCCATATGCTCCAGGAAGAACCCAGCTCCATTGTTCTTCTCAGTCTCGTAGCGACTTCCACAGCTGATCCACAACCCAACCTGAGAGAGAGTACAGGTGGAACTTATACCATGCTGCGCAAACAAATAGACAGTCAGGTTCATCTGAAATGTGACTGTATTACACAATATTTCCCAAAACCATTATGAACAGTACTTAGATTGTATAATCAATGACACAGCAGAGGTCCTTACAGTGCATGTGCCGTGTCCAGTCTCCTCGGATGCGATCCTCAGGCCATTGTCCAGGGCAGTGAGACGGGTCTCCGGAGCTCCTAGAAGGCTCTGGGCGTAGGTCACCGTCGCCTGGCCACGCCGTAGAGACAGCAGGATGGGCTAGAGGGAGAGGATAGTCAGCTGTGAATAGATACTTCAGCAAATAGTACATTAATTTGGTTGTGTTGATAAAGACTACAGCTGGTGTACGGATTACATGTATGAAATTGCTGAAATAATTTGTAGTAATGGGATGAAGAGACAGCAAAATATTATTTTTTTACCAACTCAATGTCATCATGGCCAACAAAGGTTAAATGGACAAGAGAAAGTGCTTGTGGGGTGGTGATCTGCTGACTTGATCCCACAATAAGTGATAGCTACCAATTTACACGTACAGCCTGTCGACCTTGCTAGCTAATACGTTGGGGGGAACAGTGAGGGGCTATTTTTTATCTTCAGTGAGGGTCCGTCAAGAAAACACTTAACCGGTTAGCTAGCATAGCAGCCCACTACAGTTTGAAGTCAAACTAAACTTCATAGTTAGCTAAGATCATATAATGACTTTCTAGCGAGTTCAACTTAACATATGGCCAGTGGAATGTGATTACCAGTCAGCAAAGCAACTGGTCGACTACTAAAGTATACTGTCATCATTTAGCAGGACAAGAGGTAACCAACATCTGCTAGCTAACTGGTTAACGATTGGCCGAATAGCTAACGTTAAGGACAATGACCTTGGGTTAGTTCTTAAAATCGAATAAACCCAGGTATAGGTTAACTAACATGATGTGAACATTTCCACTCATATTACGTAATCTACAGTGATGTGTTGCGCCTTTCCTGCCAGTTGACCTTGCGCTAACTCCAATATAATGCTTACCGGCTAGCTATCACTTTGTCTGTATACAGCCACGGGCTTACTTTTTTTCGCTGTGGTGAAGGAAATGCAGATACCAACCAACAACTTTATTTTCCTTTGCAGACCTCTCAAATGCCAAGATGTTCCTGAATACTTACGCTACGTGCTTTGGCTAGGGCTCGACCCACCGTGCTCCCGACTCGGCACACGGACGCTGCCATCTTTTCCTGGCAAATAAAGAAAGATCAGCTGCGCGCACGTTCCGCAACGTGGACGCCCGCGAAGTCCTTGTATAGAACTGTGACGTCAGCGGTTCACGCAGGCAGCAGCGCCAACAAGTCGGACAAAGGCTACACTACACTGTAGCAGCATACACTTTTATCTAAATGACAGTAGCATTTCTGTATAATAAACAATCTAGCTAAGTGGATTCGATACTGACTTTATTATAACGAGGTAGGCCTACAATGACTGGTTGCAAAAAACTGCTTAAAACATTAGGCAACAGTAGTCCAATAACCCCCTCTGTCAGGAGCTCTTGTAAGTTCCCCTCCATGCACATATGGTCCTGATCACCCTATGGGTGAGGTTCTGGTGCCTGGAGATGTTCTGGAACCTGATCCCAGCATAGCGTACCAGAGGAGTGGGCACAAACAGGGCAGGGGGCTCCTTGTCTGAGTCTTGAAGGTTGATGGCCTCCAGAGGAAGGAAATGGCTTTTGTAATTATCAGGGACAGCAGGGGGCTTATAAACCTGGGGCCTTATAACCTGGGGTGTCCATCAGCAGTCCATGGTATGGGACTGGGTGACAGATGGAGGGAGTTGACAAGGCTCAGGCGCTGCAAACTCCAGGACTCTCCGGCCAGGAGCCTCTCATGAGACAGTAGGGGCTAGACTCTGATGACAGAGGTGAGGTGTCGTACCACAGCCTTCAGCCACCTCTTAGAAGAGGCCGGCTTGGGTTTCTCTGCCACAGCCTCGTTGTCCTTCCTTTGGTGATGCCGTCTGGTTCGAGGCTCCGGGGAATTGGATGTTTTTTTAGGATGACGGCGGGCCATTTGATCTGAGAGCCCTCAACAAGGAGGTTGACCCCCATATACTGAGGCACCTCCCCATTGCCTATAGACAGAGAGCAAGAGAGAACATCTGTATAACCTCTTATTCAGGGCAGAGGTAGTCTGGCTAACACCGAACTCTCAAAGTCCTTCTGACATCAGAGTCTGGAATGGATCTTTGGTGTCGGCACAATGTGTCGATAATGATTTGAGTTGTGCTTTTACTGGTTGCCTCCTCTGTCTTTCTCACTCAAACACCCACACACACAGCCTCCGAGTGAGATTTATTGGTTCCCAGTCTTTAATTCAGGAAAACTTAGGTAAAAATGGATTTAAGTGCTACCAGAATGTTATATGCGCAACCAGAGGAAAAAAAACTAGACCACCTTTACTCCACACACAGGGATGTGTACAAAGCTGTCTCTCACCCTCCAAATGGCAAATCTGACCATAATTATATCCTCCTGCTTCCAGCTTACAAGCCAAAACTAAAGCAAGTAGTACCAGTGACTCGCTTATCAAGGAAGTGGTCAGATGACGCAGATGCTAAACTACAGGACTGTTTTGCTAGCACAGACCGGAATATGTTCTGGGATATGTTCTGGCAACATCAGCACTGACCTAAAGGCTAGAGGTGCCACTTTCAAGGAGTGGGGCTCTAGCCCGGACGCTTATAACAAATCCCGCTATGCCCTCCACCGAACGATCAAACAGGCAAAGCGTCAATACAGGACTAAGATTGAATCCTACTACACCGGCTCTGACGCTCGTCGGATGTGGCAGGGCTTGCAAACTATTACGTACTACAAAGGGAAGGACAGCCACGAGCTAGCTGCCCAGTGACGCGAGCCTACCAGATGGGCTAAATGCCTTTTATGCTCGCTTTGAGGCAAGCAACCCTGAATGCATGCATGAGAGCACCAGCTGTTCTGGACGACTGTGTGATCACGCTCTCTGTAGCCGATTTGAGTAAGGTCAACATAAACAGGTCAACATTCACAAGGCCGCAGGGCCAGACGGATTACCAGGACATGTACTCCAAGCATGCGCTGACCAACTGGCAAGTGTCTTCACTGACATTTTCAACCTGTCCCTGACCAAGTCTGTAATACTAACATGTTTCAAGCAGACCATCATAGTCCCAGTGCCCAAGAACGCCAAGGTATCCTGCCTACATGACAACCGACCTGTAGCACTCACGTCTGTAGCCATGAAGTGCTTTGAAAGGCTGGCTCACATCAATACCATTATCCCAGAAACACTAGACCCACTCCAATTTTCATACCACCCCAACAGATCACGCAATCTCTTGCACTCCACACTGCCCTTTCCCACCTGGACAAAAGGAACACCTACGTGAGAATGCTATTCATTGACTACAGCTCAGCTTACAACACCATAGTGCCCTCAAAGCTCATCACTAAGCTAAGGACTCTGGGACTAAACACCTCCCTCTGCAAATGGATCCTGGACTTACTGACGGCCCGCCCCCAGGTGGTAAGGATAGGTAACAACACATCTGCCACGCTGATCCTCAACACGTGGGCCCCTCAGGGGTGCGTGCTCAGACCCCTCCTTTACTCCATGTCCACCCATGACTGCACGGCCAAGCGCAACTCCAACACCATCATTAAGTTTGCCGACGACACAACGATGAGACAGCCTATAGAGATGAGGTCAGAGACCTGGCAGTGTAGTGCCAAGATAACAACCTCTACCTCAACGTGATCAAGACAAAGGAGATGGACTACAGGAAAAGGAGGCGTAAGCACACCCCCATTCTCATTGACGGGGCTGCAGGGGAGCAGGTTGAGAGCTTCAAGTTCCTTGGTGTCCACATCACCAACGACCTATCATGGTCCAAATGTATTTATTTAACCTTTATTTAACTTGGCAAGTCAGTTAAGAAGCTACTCTTATTGTCAATGACGGCCTACAACGGCCAAACCCAAATGACTCTGGGCCATTTGTGTGACGCCCCATGGGACTCCCAATCATGGCTGGATGTGATGCAGCCTGGATTCGAACCAGGTACTGTAGTGACTCCTCTTGCACTGAGATGCAGTGTCTTAGAACACTGCACCACTCAGGAGCCTTGCTACTGTTATTTTATTGTTGCTCTTTAATTCTCAGACTGAAAAATAGTTTTGAACAGTCATCAACTCAGAATTCCAAGTTGTAAACTGGCATCTTTCTAGAACTCCGACTTTCTGAGAGGCTTTGAAGCCACTGGTCGGCCATATTGGCACTCCCCAGAAAAACTGTCCCCCATAGGAATGAATGGAATTCTACAGTATTTCAATTAAAGACAAAATTACATGTATTTAAGTATTTTTTTGTTGTAGTGGGGACAGTAAGATATAACATAAAATCAAATGTAAACTTCTAGCTTACATAATATAATTTAAAAGTATGTATTAAGGTGTTCGTAATAGAATAAACATTGCAAAAACAAATGACATTAATAAATGCATTAAAACTACCCTTTCCTCACTAAAAGGCACACATCTCACCTGTTTGTATATCAGCTGAAAGCCCCCAGTGTGTACCCCTCGGTCCAGCCAGAGGTCCAGGTCCACCCAGGGAGTGTCCCCCTGCACGGCAACACACAGGCGTGTTGTCACTGCTGTAGAGGTGCCCGTGGTGGGGCTGGCATTGATCTCTATCAGCCAAGGCATCGACCTATGGAATAAAATATGTTTAGCTATCTACCTTTTCACTCTTCACTGCCAATAATAACAAATACTGGTGTAACTATGTGACATCCATAGAGATCCTATTAAATTGCTAGAGGAGAGATGTCAAACCTTCAAAGTTCCAGAATGGTCAGAAAACAGCAGAGGGAACACCCCCCTACCCACATCGATGGAACAGTAGTGGAGAGGGTAGCAAGTTTTAAGTTCCTCGGCATACACATCACAGACAAACTAAATTGGTCCACTCACACAGACAGCATCGTGAAGAAGGCGCAGCAGCATCTCTTCAACCTCAGGAGGCTGAAGAAATTTGGTTTGTCACCAAAAGCACTCACAAACTTCTACAGATGCACAATCGAGAGCATACTGGCGGGCTGTATCACCGCCTGGTACGGCAACTGCTCCGCCCAGAACCGTAAGGCTCTCCAGAGGGTAGTGAGGTCTGCACAACGCATCACCGGGGGCAAACTACCTGCCCTCCAGGACACCTACACCACCCGATGTTACAGGAAGGCCATAAAGATCATCAAGGACATCAACCACCCGAGCCACTGCCTGTTCACCCCGCTATCATCCATAAGGCGAGATCAGTACAGGTGCATCAAAGCTGGGACCGAGAGACTGAAAAACAGCTTCTATCTCAAGGCCATCAGACTGTTAAACAGCCACCACTAACATTGAGTGGCTGCTGCGAACACACTGACACTGACACTGACTCGAACTCCAGCCACTTTAATAATGGGAATTGATGGGAAATGATGTAAATATATCACTAGCCACTTTAAACAATGCTACTTACCCTACATTATTCATCTCATATGCATACGTATATACTGTACTCTATATCATCGACTGCATCCTTATGTAATACATGTATCACTAGCCACTTTAACTATGCCACTTTGTTTACATACTCACCTCATGTATATACTGTACTCGATACCATCTACTGTATCCTGCCTATGCTGCTCTGTACCATCACTCATTCATATATCCTTATGTACATATTCTTTATCCCCTTACACTGTGTATAAGACAGTAGTTTTGGAATTGTTAGTTGATTACTTGTTGGTTATTACTGCATGGTCGGAACTAGAAGCACAAGCATTTCGCTACACTCGCATTAACATCTGCTAACCATGTGTATGTGACAAATAAAATTTGATTTGATTTGATTTGGTCCGGAAATGGCAGCCACACTCCCAGTCAGAATGGGCGAGTTCGTTTTACATGACCCGTTGCCCCAGGTAGCCGGAGTCTGTACCCCGGGCCATGCAAAACAAACTCTCCCTATGATAGAATGTCCTGTCAGAATGTCCTTGGGGGAAAACAACCCGTGGTTATATTTGTTACCACATTGGCCCACAGCAAAATCTTGACCTTTTTCCAAACGCAATTTTCTTGTTTGCTTGTTTTAGTCAATTATAAAACTATGGGTTAATTATAAAACAGTGGGTTAACTGCCTTGCTCAGGGGCAGAACAACAGTTTTTTACCTTGTCAGCTCGGGATTCGGTTATGGATTCGGTTACTGGCCCAAAGCTCTAACCACTATGCTACCTGCCCTCCCTCGAGTTAGAGATTCCTAAAATGAAAGGTGGGAGGTAAGAAGAGGAATATGAACAGAGGGGTATAGTCAGATAAATCGGGGTAGGAGAAAAGTATGGAAAACTAAAGGGATGAAAAGGCAGTACTGTAAATCCCACCAAGACTAATGAAGTGACGCATTCCGTTAGAGGGGGGAAATAGGAAGATCAGAGAAAGAGGGTTTGGGATAGAGAACTTTAACTATTTGAACATTGTTACAACACTGTATAGAGACATAATATGACATTTGAAATGTCTTTATTCTTTTGGAACTTCTGTGAGTGTAATGTTTAGTGTAAATTTGTATTTTTATTATCTACTTTACTTGCTTTGGCAATGTTAACATGTTTCCCATACCAATAAAGCCCTTGAATTCAGAGAGAGAGAGGGAGGGAGAGTCTATCTACATGTCCTTAAGCATCACATACAGTATATGGACAGAAGGGTTGTGCTATTTTAGAATCTTAGCTTTACAGCTCCAGCTGTACTCCACCAGTACTTTGGTTGTCTGCAGTCTCTCTGGGTTGATGATGGGCAGGTTGAGGCTGTGCCTCACTCTTCCCTCACCAGGTGGCGCTGATACACACACATGTACATAAACACACAGTCAGATACAGTGGCTGTAATAACCACTTACTTTACAAGCTGTTTAAGTGTTACTGTAGGCCAAGTCTGTGTTTAGTATGAATGGCTAGTCAGAGTGTTAAGTGTCTGAGGGTCCTGCGTGCAGGCCTGCATGGTGTTTGCTGTTGGCCCTTCTCTGTGGTGAGGTTCAGCAGCATTGGAGTGCGTCGCTGGCACAGGGCTCTGCTCTGCCGGTGTTTACAGGGGTTTCCCTCCTAGAGGGTCTGAATCTGAGGAGGGAAAACAACTCCATCCATCTACATGGGGTTTGAGGTACATGTAGCAATTCAGTGTTCTAACGAAAGTTCTGTATTCAGTCAAAACAAAACACATTGCTGTGACAATGACGCGGAACAATTCGCAGGGTACTAACAAGTAAATAACATGACATGCTGCTAGACACTCTAAGGGAAGAATATAACATCATCACATCTCCATGTAGGCCTAATGTGCACAGCAGATAAATGTCATGAAGTTCACAAACCTCTGGGAGTGTAAATGAAACCTAAACCTTGACCTCTTCAGCCTAGTACCAAAAGAGCAAACAACCTATCCCTCAACGTAGACAAGCCTAAGGAGATGATTGTGGACTACAGGAAAAGTATGACCGAGCACACCCCCATTCTCATCGACGGGGCTGTAGTGGAGCAGGTTGAGAGCTTCAAGTTTCTCGGTGTCCACATCAGCATCACCCACCTGTAGCACGTGCTCCAGCAGGTATATCTCTCTGGTCACCCCCAAAACCAATTATTTCTTTGGCCGCCTCTCCTTCCAGTTCTCTGCTGCCAATGACTGGAACGAACTACAAAAATCTCTGAAACTGGAAACACATCTCCCTCACTAGCTTTAAGCACCAGCTGTCAGAGCAGCTCACAGATTACTGCACCTGTACATAGCCCATCTATAATTTAGCCCAAACAACTACCTCTTTCCCTACTGTATTTATTTTAATTTTTGTTATTTTATTTTGCTCCTTTGCACCCCATTATTTTTATTTCTACTTTGCACATTCTTCCACTGCAAATCTACCATTCCAGTGTTTTACTTGCTATATTGTATTTACTTTGCCACCAAGGCCTTTTTTTTGCCCTTACCTCCCTTATCTCACCTCATTTGCTCACATCATATATAGACTTGTTTCTACTGTATTATTGACTGTATGTTTGTTTTACTCCATGTGTAACTCTGTGTCGTTGTATGTCTCGAACTGCTTTGCTTTATCTTGGCCAGGTCTCAATTGTAAATGAGAACTTATTTTCAACTTGCCTACCTGGTTAAATAAAGGTGAAATAAATAAAAAACTAGAATGGTCCAAACACACCAAGACAGTTGTGAAGAGGGCACGACGAAGCCTATTCCCCCTCAGGAGACTGAAAAGATTTGGCATGGGTCCTGAGATTCTCAAAAGGCTCTACAGCTGCAACATCGAGAGCATCCTGACTGGTTGCATCACTGCCTGGTACGGCAATTGCTCGGCCTCTGACTGCAAGGGTAGTGCGTACGGCCCAGTACATCACTGGGGCTAAGCTGCCTGCCATCCAGGACCTCTACACCAGGCGGTCAGAGGAAGGCCCTAAAAATTGTCAAAGCCACCCCAGTCATAGACTGTTCTCTCTACTACTATTACTGGAGTACCAAGTCTAGGGAAAAAAGGCTTCCCAACAGTTTTTACCCCCAAGCCATGACTCCTGAACAGGTAATCAAATGGCTACCCGGACTATTTACATTGTGTGCCTCTCGCCCAACCCCTCTTTTTACGCTGCTGCTACTCTCCGTTTATCATATATGTATAGTCACTTTAACTTTAACACCTGTGGGCCGCCCCCAGGTGGTGAGGGTAGGCAACAACATCTCCTCCCCGCTGATCCTCAACACTGGGGCCCCACAAGGGTGCGTTCTGAGCCCTCTCCTGTACTCCCTGTTCACCCACGACTGCGTGGCCACGCACGCCTCCAACTCAATCATCAAGTTTGCGGACGACACAACAGTGGTAGGCTTGATTACCAACAACGACGAGACGGCCTACAGGGAGGAGGTGAGGGCCCTCGGAGTGTGGTGTCAGGAAAATAACCTCACACTCAACGTCAACAAAACTAAGGAGATGATTGTGGACTTCAGGAAACAGCAGAGGGAACACCCCCCTATCCACATCGATGGAACAGTAGTGGAGAGGGTAGCAAGTTTTAAGTTCCTCGGCATACACATCACAGACAAACTGAATTGGTCCACTCACACAGACAGCATCGTGAAGAAGGCGCAGCAGCGCCTCTTCAACCTCAGGAGGCTGAAGAAATTCGGCTTGTCACCAAAAGCACTCACAAACTTCTACAGATGCACAATCGAGAGCATCCTGGCGGGCTGTATCACCGCCTGGTATGGCAACTGCACCGCCCTCAACCGTAAGGCTCTCCAGAGGGTAGTGAGGTCTGCACAACGCATCACCGGGGGCAAACTACCTGCCCTCCAGGACACCTACACCACCCGATGTCACAGGAAGGCCATAAAGATCATCAAGGACATCAACCACCCGAGCCACTGCCTGTTCACCCCGCTATCATCCAGAAGGCGAGGTCAGTACAGGTGCATCAAAGCTGGGACCGAGAGACTGAAAAACAGCTTCTATCTCAAGGCCATCAGACTGTTAAACAGCCACCACTAACACTGAGTGGCTGCTGCCAACACACTGACACTGACTCCAGCCACTTTAATAATGGGAATTGATGGGAAATGATGTAAATATATCACTAGCCACTTTAAACAATGCTACCTTATATAATGTTACTTACCCTACATTATTCATCTCATATGCATACGTATATACTGTACTCTATATCATCGACTGTATCCTTATGTAATACATGTATCACTAGCCACTTTAAACTATGCCACTTTGTTTACATACTCATCTCATTTGTACATACTGTACTCGATACCATCTACTGTATCTTGCCTATGCTGCTCTGTACCATCACTCATTCATATATCCTTATGTACATATTCTTTATCCCCTTACACTGTGTACAAGACAGTAGTTTTGGAATTGTTAGTTAGATTACTTGTTATTACTGCATTGTCGGAACTAGAAGCACAAGCATTTCGCTACACTCGCATTAACATCTGCTAACCATGTGTATGTGACAAATAAAATTTGATTTGATTTGAACTATACATTCATGTACATACTACCTCAATTGGGCCGACCAACCAGTGCTCCTGCACATTGGCTAAACGGGCTATCTGCATTGTGTCCCGCCAACCCCTCTTTTACGCTACTGCTACTCTCTGTTCATCATATATGCATAGTCACTTTAACCATATCTACATGTACATACTACCTCAATCAGCCTGACTAACCGGTGTATGTATGTAGCCTTGCTACTGTATGTAGCCTGTCTTTTTACTGTTGTTTTATTTCTTTACTTATTTATTGTTCACCTAACACATTTTTTGCACTATTGGTTAGAGCCTGTAAGTAAGCATTTCACTGTAAGGTCTACTACACCTGTTGTATTCGGTGCATGTGACAAATAAACTTTCATTTGATTTGAAAAGTTCATGCCTAACCTCTGTAATCAAACATTCAACCATCTGACATTTTCAAGTGTGACCTCATGACTTATCCAACAGTCTTTATACATGCATACGGTATACACACAAAGGCTGAATCTACTGAGAGTGTAAGCCGTGCAGAACACCCATAGCTTATATTATATCTGCTGCTGAGTTCAGTGGAAAATAAATGCTGCACTGTAGCAGAAACCCCTATTAGTTGAAATGTGTGTATGTTCCTTATCTTTGACAGACAGATGATTACAGAGGGCTTCCCACACCACTGTCAATGCATGGTGTTGGGCTTCCATCAATGTGCTGATCTCCCTCCTGCCTCTGCCCCAGATGGACACACTTTCTGGGCTTGGGAGCCTCCAAAGAGACACTGGCCTAGGGGCCCCTGGTCTCTACTCCCTATATCATGTTGCCTCCAGCTTGTACTCTTCTTTTAAGTCTCTGTTTGGCTTGATCAGTTTTCCATAGTAACTGTACAAATAATTCACAGGTTATTGTGAGGTTTCAATTATGGAAACTATAATACCCCATCATGCATAATTACAAACATATCATATCCATTCAAATGTTTACATCCACTGTTCATCTAATGCGAGACAGTTGATTGGTGCATGCAACGTGTCTTTACTAGATGCAGTGGACTATAAAGTGGGTCAAATTGCTGAGTGGAGACAGCTTGGCTACACCTGTCACGTTTCTTACACCCTGGACCAGGCACTGTTACGTTACACCTACTATTGTCACCTACTACTTCAGACAATGGAACACTGGCCGAGTTCTGAACAGCCTATATCTGTGAGATTCACAGATTAACACAGCAGGAGGACTGACCAAAAATCCTAAATGACAAAAATGAACCTGTCATTGATCGACAGACACAAAAACTACCTCTTCTCACACTGCCACGTCTGTATTCTTGATTTTGCTGTTCGTTTACAAGACACCCTCGCTTCTAAAGACCCCGGCTTCACTCAATGATTGTGACGCTACAATAATCGGAGTGATTGCCCGATTGCACAAAACATTCTTCCCGGGAATAGGTTTAATTTTCTGTTCAACTTATTCTGCGTACGGGGTTTCTTGATGTTTAGGCCTACTGACATTTCAGTACGGGAAAATCGAGCGGGCATACTTCACTCGCCTCATAGGACATGGTGCGTTCTTCAGCTTGCAGGGTCGCACCTGTGCAATGCCATTTCTCCCTGCTATCAGTTTAGCCAGCTTAGCCCACTGTCTCCATACTGTAACAATAGCGAATATGACAGTGTGAGGGCTAGGCTACATAGGCAAACGTTTTGCTCAAAGCAAAATACATTTTTTTTGGACAACATTTTATTCAGGTGACATTACCTTTCCATTTAATTTACTGCACGACTTTGCTTATCTCGTGAGAGTTTAATCTACGGAAGTCTAAGAAGAACTTATATTTGTGATGCGTTGCCTTCTGCTCAGAGTTGCTGTCTTGTTACAATGTTGTTATGTAGCAATATTGTTTCCTGTATAATTTTTTTTTATCAGAAATTGATGTTATGATCACTCTGTTTATGATCACTAGGTGGCAGTCAATGCCCATAGTAGCATATCTCCGTATTTGGAGAAAAGGGCAAAGCAAAAGCAAAGCCTCTAATGTGGTTCGAGAAAAATGCACAAGCCGACAACCATGTTTTATTTCTGGCTTTTGTACAACGATGGACTGATATCTATCCACATCTCAACCATGTTTTCATGGATATGAACAGAGAAAATCTGGGTAATCTCACTCTCACTGCCAATGGCTCCCTGTGGGATGACTATGCAAGGTCATGGTTCTCATCCTATGTCCATTGCCCTCTGGGGCTAGTATTTTATATTATTTTTATTTAAATTCTTATTGACAATGATGGCCTGCCAAAATGCAAAAGGCCTCCTGCAGGGACGGGGGCCTGGGATTAAAATGTTTAAATAAATACATTATAAATATAGGACAAAACACACATCACAACAAGAGAGACAACACAACACTACATCAAGAGAGTCCTAAGACAACATAGCAAGGCAGCAAAACATGACAACACATCATGGGAGCAACACAACATGGTAGCAGCACAAAACATGGTACAAACATTATTGGGCACAGACACAATTGGGCACAATGGGCAAGAAGGTCGAGACAACAATACATCACACAAAGCAGCCACAACTGTCAGTAAGAGTGTCCATGATTGAGTCTTTGAATGAAGAGATTGAGATAAAACTGTCCAGTTTGAGTGTTAGTTGCAGCTCGTTCCAGTTGCTAGCTGCAGCGAACTGAAAAGAGGAGCGACCCAGGGATGTGTGTGCTTTGGGGACCTTAAACAGAATGTGACTGGCAGAACGGGTGTTGTATGTGGAGGATGAGGGCTACACTAGATATCTCAGATAAGGGGGAGTGAGGCCTAAGAGGGTTTTTATAAATAAAAAAGGTTGCAAGTATTCAGCCCAGTCATTCAGGGATCTCTCACCGGGGAAATGTCAGGGCCTTATGCAGCTGGTGAAGTAGTGTAAATCTTGGATACTTTTTTTATACCATAACATGAGATAATACAAGCTATTTAAACTCCAGCATTGTCAGTAGGCCTACAGTAGCTACTGGTATAGGAGGCAGCCCCCATGGTAGCCTACCTGAAGACCTGGGGTCTCATTTATAAACGTTGCATAACCACAAATATATGTCCCGAAACATATATGCACCAGTTTTCACGCAAAAGTCAGCATTTATAAATACTGAACTTGATGTGAGAGTGTGGTTATCCTCCCCCAAACTTTAGATCATGCTTGTGCACAGTTTCTAGTTGTTGAAGTATTGCATTGCAAGAAGGCAAAAGTAGCCTAGTAGTAGCCTTGTGTAAATGTGGAATATACGATAACACTTTTATTCAAAACAAAACAAAACAGGTAGGCCTAGCTAAATATAACAGCATTAGGAGAAAAGTTAGCTGAAAGGGTTATGGTTAGTGGAAGGGTTAGCTAACATGCGAATTAGCTAAACCTCTAAAAGTTGTCCGCGATGAGATTCGAACTTGCAACCTTTCAGTTGCTAGACCTGCACGTTATATGCCCACCCACCCTACTTTTGTTTTTGCCTTAAGTAACCATCTGTCTTATGCAACCATACCAAAACATAACATATCAGACTAAACATAATGTACTCCCTGTTCACTCATGACTGCAATGCCAGGCCCGACTCCAACACCATTATTTAGTTTGCCGACAACACACCAGTGGTAGGCCTGATCACCGACAACGATGAGACAGCCTATAGGGAAGTCAGAGACCTGGCCGTGTGTTGCCAGGACAACAACCTCTCCCTCAATGTGATCAAGACAAAGGAGGAGATGATGGACTACAGGAAAAGGAGAACTGAGCACACCCCCATTCTCATCGACGGGGCTGCAGTGGAGCAGGTTGAGTGCCTGGTATGGCAACTGCTCGGCCTCTGACCGCAAGGCACTATAGAGGTTAGTGCGTACGGCCCAGTGGGCCAAGCTTTCTGTCATCCAGGATCTCTATACCAGGTGGTGTCAGAGGAAGACCCTAAAAATTGTCAAAGACTCCAGCCACCCTATTCATAGACTGTTCTCTCTGCAAATGCACAGCAAGCGGTACCAGAGTGCCAAGTCTAGGTCCAAGAGGCTTCTAAACCGCTTCTACCCCCAAGCCATAAGACTCCTGAACATCTAATCAAATGGCTACCCAGACTATTTGCATTTCCCCCCCCCCCCCCTTACGCTGCTGTTACTCTCTGTTATTATCTATGCATAGTCACTCTACCTACATGTACATATTACCTCAATTACCTCGACTAACCGGTGCCCCCGCACACTGACTCTACCGGTACCCCCTGTATGTAGCCTCGCTATTGTTATTTTACTACCTCTCTTTAATTATTTGTTACTGCTGCTCTTTAATTATTTGTTACTTGTATCTATTTTTTTATGTATTATTCTTAAAACTGCATTGTTGGTTAAGGGCTTGTTAGTAAGCATTTCACTGTAAGGTCTACTACACCTGTTGTATTTGGCACGTGGCAAATAAGATTTGATTTAATAATTTGAGTGTCCCGGATTAACATTTAGCATGTTACATCTGTCTATGAGACCAGGCTGTTAAAAGCTTGTAAAGCTGCAACCTGTGTCCTCTAAGCAAATTCATAATGCTAATGACAGTCATTTAATCTTTAAAAACAGATGGAGCTATTGAAACCTATTCAACGAGTGTGTGTAAGTGAATGAGATAAAAGGTAATGAGATGCTGAATAGCTGTTGGTTGGTTGCATTGTGCCGTGTGCTTTTGTTCCGTTCTGTACTCATAAACTGAAGGGCAGGAGGGCTTTATGTTGATTCAGAGCTCATACACCCTCAATGATGCTCATCCACTATTTGCAAGAACACTTATTGCATTGGCTTTAAATGCCAGTAGGACTCATTTTACTACACAGGTGGTTCTGCCCTGTCATGAATCTTCAAGGCCATAACTTCACCCTGCCTCACACCAAAGCTCTACTCAGTCACAGATGACCTCCTCCTTCTCAATGTGCTTGTGAAATTGAGCTCAGTAGTGAGTGTATTCGCTCCTCTCTGTTATGGCCAGTAAACCTTTGTGGGTGTTTGAAGAGGAAGGCACTCCATTTGGAGGGTCTGGTAAACACTACACTAACTCAGATCAGCTCCACTGGCACAAGGTTGAAATGGCAAGGAAGGGAAAGAGGCAAACGGTGTGCAACGTGTGTGAGGATTGTGGTGGTGTTGAAGAGAGGATGAATATATTGTGTTTTTTGTTTTTTTATATTGTGTGTGTGTGTCAACGTGTTTGTACGTGCCTGCGTGTGTCTCTACAGAGAGAGGGGCTCTCTGTCCATTGGATCTTTGTCTTTCAGTCTGTGCAAGCCATCTCTTTATCTCGGTCTCTCCTCCTACTCCACCTCCATCCCTACGTTCCAGTGTTTGAGGCAAACAGAGAGAGGGAGTGGGGTGAAGGCAGGGAGACACACAGCGGTTCAGACAGCTGCTGTGGTCCTTCCAGTGTGAGGAGCCTCTGTCCAGATAGGCCACGCCCCGGCTCCTCTGCCTCACAGAGCTTCCATTGTCCACACCATGACTGCCTCTACTATTGTGATGTCACAGTTTGTCATTCTCAGAGCTATGCGGCTGCTGCTAGGGTAAACTGACATTCAAATTTTATTCGGGAGAGAATAATCACTAATACACATGTTGACACGACATTCGCACACACTTGTTTTACTGTCTTTCTCTCTAACCAAGAGGAAGAGATCCAGCCTCCCATATTAACCAGGTGTCTCTAGTACAGGCTCTTCTCGTGTGGATGTAACTGTGACTCATATGTCATGACAGATGTAAACAGACTGTCTGTAACCCTCACCCTTTGACCCGCTCTTTATCATCCCTCATTTCAATCTATTTGCATCTCATTTGCATGGCAGTTGGAGCTCCCTGTGTAGCGCCGATGAGGCTGGCAGCACATGCAAACCAAACTTTTTCTTTCCCATCCAGCTCAGATGACTATTAGAACCCAGAGGTGTTAAAGAAGTATGTTTTGGGTCTCCCCCACGTTTCCCTTCCTGACCTGGGTAGCACTACGGGCCATTCACTCTCAGAGGATCAGCAGAGGAAACAACGGTCGACATGTGAACAGGACAACACCCTCCTGTTTACTTTGTAGGCTGTTGTTGGTGCTTATATCAACGGGAATTAAATCTGGTTATTGGACTGTCTGATATGCAGTAGATCCGGATAGAATCGACAGTGGCTAGACCAACAACATCATATTATGTTCGATTTTGCTCCACTATATGTTCAATAGGGTTCTTACATCATGTCATACTTCATGGTGACACATCTAATGTTTGACAAAGCTTGAAACTACATGGAGGTTACTCTGGCAACCGATACAAGAGATAGAATCGCTATGATGCAGCGATAACGACCAGACGCTGAATTATCAGTTAGTTCATATTTACTTTCTGTATCTTTTCATTGTTGTTCTTCCTGAGTCTCACCCACTGTTAAACTCTCCTAGTTCACGATGTGTCCTTGTCAGCACCGGATCATAATTAAATCCCTCCCCCCTTATGCTCTGGACCTATGAGAGAGCCCCCTGAGCTGACAGGGTGTCCTTCATTGGTAGTCTACTATTTCGACCACACAGAGCAGCAGTTTGTAAGAATCACTAAGGGATTACATGGGAGATAAGAAAAATAGGTATCCTGCGGGCGCCACATTAGAGCGCTGTTTGGGCAGCAGTGGTCAAAGCTTTTGAGTGGCGATGGAGATAAGGCCTGATACAAGAGGTATGTGGAGAGCAAGTTTAACAAGAATCTCTGAAACTGGAAACACTTTAAGCACCAACTGTCAGAGCGGCTCACAGATTACTGCACCTGTACATAGCCCACCTATAATTTAGCCCAAACAACTACCTCTTCCCCTACTGTATTTATTTTATTTATTTATTTTGCTCCTTTGCACCCCATTATTTTTATTTCTACTTTGCACATTCTTCCACTGCAAATCTACCATTCCAGTGTTTTACTTGCTATATTGTATTTACTTTGCCACCATAGCCTTTTTTTGCCTTTACCTCCCTTATCTCACCTCATTTGCTCACATCGTATATAGACTTGTTTCTACTGTATTATTGACTGTATGTTTGTTTTACTCCATGTGTAACTCTGTGTCGTTGAATATGTCGAACTGCTTTGCTTTATCTTGGCCAGGTCGCAGTTGTAAATGAGAACTTGTTCTCAACTTGCCTACCTGGTTAAATAAAGGTGAAATAAATGAATAAAAAAGTTGAATGGCTTCAAAATGCACTGAGAGGCAGGCTAGGAAAGTCGTACACACAGAGATGTGTGCGCACAAAAACAAACCACAAGCACATTTTAGCATATAATTGAAACAATTATAGTCACCCCAGGGTGCCTAAACAATCCAAGAGGTGGAACAGAGCAGAGACGCCTGTCAAGGGGGCAGTAGAAGGACCCATTAGGGGCTGATAATACGTGCCCTGTATTGACTTCCGACATCCCACCAGGCCACTGGCAGAGATTTAGATGACAGCCTTTGAAGAGCGCTCAACATGTGAGGCACAGTGACACCCGCAGTGACTCTTTCTCTCTCCTCCTCTTTCTCTCTTACACTGTCTTTCTGCTCTGTTATTATCCAGATCATTATTATTCTCCTCTCCCTTCTGTTCTTAGGGAGAGAAAGGCCTGCATGCCCGCCCACATGGCTTTGGTGAGATTCCTAACAGAAGTAGAGGGGGAGAAAATAGACAAGAGGCCCAGTAAAGTCTGTCTAAATATAGACTACATGCCTTTTTTCCCTCTGTCCTTATAAAGATCTGTGGTTAATCCGTGTGGAGTATCTTCCTCACTCCTGAGAGAGCAGAGCTGTGCGCTCCCCCTCGGACTGGGAACACTGCCACACTGCCTCTGTACTGTTTAAAAAATATATTTTCTTTAAAAAAAAAAAAACATCTTAACTTTTCATCTTTACACGAGAGAGGGGAAATAACATTAAGCGGAACATACTGAAATAGGAGAGGTTCAAGGGAGGAAATCAGGGAGAGAGGGAGTGTGAGGAGTTAGGCTTCACAGAGGAAGATACTGTGGCAGATTAGGAGTTGACCTTCAGATGAACTGCTGTCAGTTAATACTGCCCAGGTATCTTTTATTCTATAGTCCTATTCAATACAATTCCTTCCTAATCTAATTTCTATGACCAAAATACCATTGACAGCTTTTGTCCTTATCGGTTTCTTTCTCCCTCCCTTAGTTGAGTTCACTTTATCTTTCCCCTAGTAGATTCTCTTGAGATTTAATCTAAATTTAAGGAAAAATCTCTGTTAAAGCACACAGAGTTCTAGAGATTGTTGCACAAGACAGGCAGGGGCGGACTGGGACCAGAAATCGGCCCTGGCATTCTTAACACACCTGACAATTTTTTTCCCTTGAGGCCCCCATACCGGCCCATCTTTTTCCTCGAGGCCCCCACACTGGCAAAATGTTTTCCTTAAAGCTCCTATTATTAGCCAGAAAATGATCATTTAGCACAAAAGAAAAACCAAGTTACACAGGCCCACCTGGCATTTGCCCAAAATTCCAGATGGCCGGTCTGCCCATGAAGACAGGTGAGAAAGACTTGAGTCTAGTCTTTGTCTATGACCCCCCTCCCATCTCCAGACTGTTCCTGTCTGTCTCTGTCCCTTTTTATCAGTAATTGACTGCCCTGCTTTCCTCAGCCAGCTGTAGCATGGTGCCGCTGTCAGCATCCAGCTGCTCTGTCGCACCGTTATCTCAATCATCATTAACAACACAAGTGCCCCCTCACTTATCAGCAGATTGAAAGAAACACATACATAGTCAAAAACATATATTCATCCATGCATTTACACACACACGGACAAAGACACAATATCACGCATAGATACCAACTCACAAAATACAACTCTTCATTCTGCTTCCAAGGGTGTTAGATAACAAAATCTATACAGCTGTCTCCATATGAGAACAATGAACCAAGAGGGCCTCGGTTCAGAAGTCGCTGACAGAGGGAGAGAGTTGTTGTGTTTTTAACATCCCCCTTACACCTGTTGCCTGCTCTCTCCTGTTGTATGTGGCCACACACAAAGGACCTTATGAGAACACATACTGTGAAGTCTCACACACACTTCCTGTGACTGTAAAGCCTCACACAGGTCCGCACACGCAAACACGCACAACACATGCTCGCACACACACACACACACGCCTCATGTTAGTATTGTGCTGGCCGTCTGAACTGAGATCAGTTCGAATGCTTCAAAGAAAGGCAGGCTCCGGGAGGCTGAATAACATCCATGCAGAGCAGATAACACAGACTCATCATAATATAATCAGCCATTGCATTCCTTTCCACAGCAGAGCCAGTCAGAGTCGGTGTGTGAGACAGAGCTAGTATTTCTCAGTGTATAGGTATTTTTTTGTTTTGTTTGTGGATGTGTTGGGGTGTGTGCCTGTACCAGTACATGTATGCATGTGAGTGTGCAGAATGTGTGGGCACACATGTCCCCTGTTTGCTGCTGTGAATGACACACCGAATGAGGAAGCTCAACTTTCAGAACACATCAGGCTTTCAGGCCTCTCTGTCTCTGTAGGTTCTGCCACTTAGCCTCTCCTCCCTTCTCCTGTCAGTAGCTCTCTCTTGGGCACTGCTGGGGGTTAGGGCAGGGGCCAAGCCCTGGGTGTATGCATGCTGACCAGAGATAAGGAAATCTGGCATAGAATCAAGGAAACCCCACTGCGGAGAGCACACGCGAGTGCCCTCTCACATTGGGGCCATGGTATGGTTTGGTCCTCAGAGGTAGAGTAATGGTTGGGGAACGGGGGTTAGGAGGGAGCAGAGGCACTTGTTCCAGTTTGTTAAAAGCTAAAATAACACCTCGAGTGGATCCCTTCCCCCCTCACTCTCTCCTCTCACCCCTGCTCACCCTAACCCTTCCTCCCTCACCCTCCTTAAGGCGTCCGCATGCTTCCCATCTGAAACAGTTCGGAAGAGTTTGTGCATATATTCTGAAATTATTTTGGCAAGGGGTTTTCCGGCTGTTCTTGCACACAAAACATTTTCTCAAGGCAAGCCGAAGTCTATGCCTCTTTGTCTGTGACTTGTCAACAGAGAGACTAGTTTTCAAGCAATTTTTTTCACTTGAGAAATACTGCACCAAACATCTTAGTCAGATGTAAAAATTGCATCGTAAGATCTCGTCGGCAAAAACGTTAAAATTAATGACAGATTTCTTGAGTTACCTTAGATTAACTCAGACTATTTTGAGGAAACGGCTACAGTGTCTCAAGATGGACAAACTTTTTTCTAGTTTTCAAGCGAAGGTCTTTTAAGTTAGTAAACAAGCACACTCGTTCAGCCGAACCGAACTATGCTGATGCCTTTACGTAAACCTATCACCCCTCCTCATAACCACACACACACAGACACACACATTTTAATATCCTTGTGGGGACCTAAAATTGATTTCCATTCACAATCCTATTTTCCTTAAACCTAACCCCAAACCCAAATCCAAAACCTAAACCTAACTCTAATCCTAAACCTAACCCCTAAGCCTAAAATAGCATTTTTTTCTTGTGGGGATCGGCAAAATGTCTTGTTTCACTATCCTTTGTTAGAACTTATTTTCCCCACAAGGATAGTCAAACCAAAAGCACACGCACAAACACATACACCTCACCCTTCTCTTCTCACCGCTCCTCACACTATAACCTTTTCCCTCGCCCCTGTATGTGATCTCACCCAGAGGAATGTGTTAGCCATGCTACATTAGCCACTCATACTGCATGATGACACAAAGCCCTTGTGACTGCACAGAGAAACCCCCTTTTTCCAGCTGTATGTACAGCAAGGCCCATGTCCTGTATGTGAGCAGACTGTGCACAATCACACATCGCTGGGTAAAGTGTGTGTGGTGCACTGTCCATCCTACTGAGGATTGTGTTTGTGTGCATTGCTGAAGAGTGTGTGTGACAGTGTGTATGTGCATCGTGTAGGGCGTGTGAACTGTACATATAGGCTGGTGTGAACAGATTAGTAGACAGGGGGAAGGATATTGAGATAAGAGGGTTTTGTCTTCCTCGCCTGGCCTGGTCTGTATGTCTGTCTCTTGGAGACTGAGCCAATGATTACACACTGCTCCTGCCTGTCCTCCCCAGGCTTAAACTCAGTGAGACAAACTCAGATCAAATTACAGGCTTGAAAACATGGGGGATCTGAAGGGAGAGAGAGAGAACAAAACACAAACACTCCATCACAAGGGTGATGAGAGCACACATACACTCACTCACTCACCCACCCACCCACCCACCCACACACATTTCATTTCACTCCCTCACACTTCCTGTAAATTCATACATAATCACACTCCCAGAGCAAAACCTGTGCATCAACATTCTGTTATTAACACCAAAAGACTGAAAATGTCCAAGTGCATCATCGCTCTAGAATAAAACACTCATGACCTTGCAAGCACACACTCACATAATCACACGCATACCAATTAACCAACCTCCACTTCCATTTAGCCTTTAATGCACATGACTGACAGTAACAGCCTGCTATAGATAGTCTGAGGTCTTCATTATCATCACCCACCCACGCCTTTTAATGGCTGAGTGTGAGAATCACACAGAGGTCCATTAGCCTAGCTGATAGGGAGCAAGCCTGTTTATTACCCTACCACCCATCAGCCCTCTGCCCTGTCTGTCGATGTTCCACATACATATCCCCAACACTCTACCCCACTCCAGACCTGTCCTTATAATCTCTCTGGGTTGGCGCGGGAAGATGACATGGGTCAGGGCTGGGCACTTTGAGAGGGGGGAGGGGTAAATATAGAGCTGACCCTATCTGAAATGGCTGCTGATATTACCCAGGCCCCAGGGGGCCACTTCAGACTATTACACAGGACCACTAATACAGCCGAGTTGAGAGATGGTCAGAGTAGCTGGATATAGGGGGTGGTGTGTTTACAGAGGAAACAGAATACAGACTTTGAGTAGATGGGTTAGTTCAGTATTGCAACAGTACACAACATTCCAGTTATAGTACGCAATAGGATATACCAGAACATTCACCTTTTGCTGTTGGTGTTTTGCAAAGGGGTTTCCTTCAATCCAATCTATGTGGCTTTTTGAATATCACTAGATGAGGTGACCATGACAGGCATTACCTCATACCATTTTCCATTTAAAAAGAAAAGTGTAATAATAGTTGTCGATTAATATTGAAATATATTACACAAATATTTTATAATTATAAAAACGAGTAATTGCAAGAGGCATCACAGAGAGTTATAAAATGTGTCTGAGGGATGGTGTGGAAATCCACCTCAAAGTGAAAGATCAACACATAGTGAAATCAAGAAGGGTGGGAGTTGGGGGGTAACCGAGTAGAAAAAGTCATTTCATTCTGAAGGTAGCTGGGGGCTGATAAGACAGGACCGAGTTATATGAGTTCTGAGGAATCCATTGACATCAGAGGGGAACATGACTCAGAGTAGAGCATGTGTGGAGTTAGATTTGAGTGAACTGCACTGTAGAATGTGCGTGTGATGCCTTATGGTGACTCTGCAAAACATGCTCCAATAGGCTTGTGTATGACCTCGTTCATCCACCTGACACTCTACTCGGTTTCTCCCCGCTCATGATTCAGTGAGAGACAGTGGGAAGGTGAGAGAGAGGTTAGAATGACAGGGAGAGAGTGAGATAAGAACTAAGCGTGAGGAGGAGAAACAGAGGCAGTAGGAAAGAGAGAGGGAGAGTGAGATAAGAACGAAGTGTGAGGAGGAGAAACAGAGGCAGTAGGAAAGAGAGGGAGAGTGAGATAAGAACGAAGCGTGAGGAGGAGAAACAGAGGCAGTAGGAAAGAGAGAGGGAGAGTGAGATAAGAACGAAGCGTGACAAGGAGAAACAGAGGCAGTAGGAAAGAGAGGGAGAGTGAGAAAAGAAAGTGAGAGTAGAAACAGAGAGCATGCAGGGGAACGGGCTACAAGGAGAAACTGAGGACTGTGAGAATGTAAGGGAAGCCAGACGATTGGGAGGAGCATTGGGGAGAGTAGGGAAAGTAATGAGGCGACCATACATTCACAGCACTTGAACTCAGCACTCTCCTACTTAAACACAGTGACGTCACAGACCAGAGGACACCCAGTCTGTCACCACACACTTGCCATAAACACCTATGACATGATTCAACAATGTAACCGTAACCCCTGAGACATGTGTTCCATTACTGCACATTGCTTATTTAAACATGCTGTATGGTTCCCTGAAAATGTCCAGAATACTGCAACAAAGCCATCTGGTATCCCTCTGCGTTCTTTAAATATACACACGGTCCTTCTTCCTCCACTAGACCTTTGTACAGAGTCCTGTCAGTCAGTGAGGCTTCACAACCTTGTACTTGACATGTTCCAAGGCGTTTTACAAGACTCCGCCAGCACCTCTGATGTGTGGTCTGGTAAAATAAAACATCTCAAATTGTTAAACAAAGGACTTAAGCGCAGATAGAGGGAACCAACCAGGTAAACCGTTTGTTTGACAACTCACATGGTTACGATGCATTAAAATAAGCACGGTAACCAGGGTGACTGTGCTTTTAACCACTTACTGTACTAATAAACTCCTCCCCTTCTGGCTCTACAGTTCCAAGCTTGTCATGTCCTCAGCAACACCCCATGGCCCTGGCAGGTGGTAGTGTTGTGGGCTGATAAAGTACGGTCTTCTGCTCCCAGAGTCCTTACCCCCACCACAAAGCAGACAGAACACACAGCACTGTGATAACGACTGTCACACACACTAGCAACTGAACCCTCTCACCCCAACAGGAGCTAGTTTGTAGCTCTAGTCAACCTTTATTAGAAATAACTGAGTCCATTCTCGAGATTGTAAAAAAAACCATTCCTTCGTACATTTAAGGCAAAAATGACAGAGTTTGAAATGTTATCTGCTCTTCATAGAGTTGTGGGTATCAAGTTAGATTTTTAAATCAGGAAACAAGTCAAGACCCTTTTTAAATACAAATTCTTTATTTTTCCAAGATTTTTTTGGTTTGGCTTCTTTGAATGGACTGGAAATGACATTTTGCTGAAACAGTCTACAGTGTCTGATCCCAGCCAGCAGCAGTGAAACTGGGGCTACAAAAGAGCATCTAGCATTGTGCATACAGGCAAATCCATTGGTTCAGAGGGAACATGGAAAATACAAATATGGCCATCAAATGAATAAGACAAATTGTGGATCTGCACATACACTTACCAAGTTGTAGGACTTCAGTGCAACAAGACCAAGTTACAAAAAAGCTACAGAATTTCCTATAAATACCTCAAAACATAAATATTGTAAATGTACTTGATAATGAAACACTTACAAATACTGTACATGTCCTTTCTGAGATCAACATTTGACAATCCTAGATGAACAGTTCGACAAAATATGCAGGCACTGGTTACATCAGCTGCCTTACATAAAATACCCAATGCTCTTTGACCCCTCCTCCCACTTCCTGCATATGATTATCTACAACAATCAAGACAAAGTGAGTCAATAGACTACAAGTGTCTGGTATAAATATGAAGTCAGGCCATGTGAAAACTTCCCTGTGGCTCTGTGTGAAGGAAGGGGTTAAAGGAGGAGTGTTTGTAAAAACAGGAGTTTTATTAAGGCATTTCATAAAAATAAATGTTGTCCTGATGTCTAACGATTGATCGACTCAAATAAGGGGATCCCAGGATCTCTTCGTTCTCCATTTAGTGATGACCTCTGAAAGACAGAGTCATGCCCCCCATGGTGTTGGAGCAATAACACTGGGGGTATGAGAGGGCAGAATCCTCGTCTGCTCTGGTGTGGATGGAAACAGTTGGCGTCATGCCTCCCACCTCTGTTCCAATTCCCAGTGTACCCAAGCAGCAGTGCCGTCGCCAACCCCATGCCCTGGTAAAGAGGGGGGAGGGGGCAAATGTCCAAGTAAGCCCACCACCCCCCTCAGCTCTCTCCAAAACACAGGTATGTACCATGGACATTGAAGGTTTCCACTGATTGAAACAAAACAATTAATAATGACATTGATAAAGGATACTAGTATTAATACAATAAAGACTAATAATAAAAATGAAGTGTCTGTTTCTGTTTCTGGAAGCCCTCTGAAGCAACCATGCATTTTATTCTAGCCCAACCCCCCCACCCCAAACTCAGGGGAGGGCTCATTCTATATAGTGCAATAGTCCCGCTTTCTCCAGCCCTTCCCTGAAAGCCCTGGCAGGGGCAGCACAGGGTGACTCCCCTGGCGGCCTACAGGACTCCCTGCATCCTGCCTCTCCTCACTGCATGCGGTCTGGCTGAACATGCTGCTGGGGGGCGTACTGTAAGAAGTTGGGGGCTGGGCCTGCCCCTGTGGGGAGAGTCTGATGAACAGAAGCAGGGGCCTGGGAGGGGGCGGCGGCAGGGCTGGGGGTGTAGCCGTAGCCCAGGAACCCTGGGGAGGCAGCGTAGGGGTACTGCTCAAAGGCTGCCTGGGCGTACTGGGCATAGGCAGCACTGTAGTCCAGGTAGGGGGCGGAGGACGACACCTGAGAGGGGAGAACCAGGCTGGGCTGGATGAAGGCTTGGGGATACACATACTGCTGGGCCAACCTGGAGAACACAGACAACAGGACACTAGTTACACACTTGAACATACATGTCATTTACATTCTCCAGCAGGTCTTCAATACAGTAGAGTTGTGCTGAGCCCAGTACATCCAGTGGTGGGGAAACTAACCAGATGCCACACCACCCACTACTAATGTGCAAAGAGAGCGAGGTAATGAGAAGAAATCAACATCCCTCGTCACTTAAAAAAAAAAAAAAAACTACAAAACCTGTTAGGTAAGCCCCCTGAGAGAGAAAGGGTGTGGTAGTGGGGAGAAGAGACAGCCGTTACTGGCAGGTTTTCAAGCCCAGACACCAGCTAGTGTTTTAACAGCTGCTGCTCTTCACTCACTGAGCACACTCCAACCAATGTCTGCGCACACACACACACTTGCTCACAAAGGGGAAGTTTGATGGAGTTGTGGTTCCTGTTTTTGAGTGCAAGCTACATTGGGCATCAATGGTTGAAAGGTGGGGAGTACTTATCAAGGCAGTCTATTAGCCAGTTGGGTCTCATGTACTCAAAGCTTTCCCTCCCTGAATGATGATTTGTGCGCTGGAGTCTTTAGACAGCTCATTCTCCTCCAGTCTCAGTCTAGCAGCACATCATTCATGGGGAGACAGACGGAGTTGGGGCGATATTTTTAACCAGGCCTCAAAGTGCCTCTAGGGTCTGTTCCTCTGGGGTTGCACCCCCTCCCCTCCCCCTTGATACTGCAGCTCGAGGGAAACAGAGGAACTCGCTCACTGCAAAAGCACACAAGCCAAAAGCAGAGCTCATAGGAGAGTAACATGGGGAACGTTCTTCACACAGAGTGTCTGGTAGGAGACTGCAGTACGGTCAGAGTGAAAGAAGGTAAAGACAAGATAGTACAGTCACAGCACACAACGCAACACTTCTCAGCTGAGTTTCAATACGCCAACGGCTTCCTTTCCTTGCCTCTTAACGTCATGGCCACTGGATGGGTTACCACCATGTTGTGTTCACCCGCGTCCTTTCAGGTCAGTGGTCATGAGAGAAGACGTGGGAATGAAGCAATGGAAGACAGCCATCAACTCAAACACAGCAAAGGGGAAGCGTGCAGGAGTGACAAGACATACTCACAACATCCAACTGCACCCTGCCTTACACACTCACCCAGCCACACCCCCAAACCCGTCAGCCCCACACTGGAACTTTAAACAGCAACCAAAGTCACCACTGCAAACCATGCCATAATAGGGAATAGGCACTAATCAGCATAACCTTTTCATGTCATATCACACACACAGGGAAAAATAAAGGCACTCCAAACCATCACAACACACTGCACTCTCAAGCCATCGTTGGCACCTTAGAGAGGGGCGGGAACAGTCACAACTGCCTGCTACCCTCCTCCTGGGAGCCTCCAAACAAGGCCGAACGAAGCCTGTACCTCGGGTATCTTCACTCCCCTTCCGGCACACTGTTCAGCTGGGAGCACAGAGCAACCATGAGGGGGTTGGGGAGGATAGTGGAGGTTAACAACATGTATTCATTATCTGGATCCTCATTGATACTATTGGGATTGTTCCATCCTTCAGGGTGATGAGTGAAGCTAGCGGCTAAGCTGTTTTGCAACGTCTGAAGACATTATGCTGATATGATACAGAAGTCGAGACCAGTGTTGCCTGGGTTCACACACATAGCAAGTCTTTCTCTGTGTAGGTAGGCATGTAATAGTCAGGACAAGAGGTCTGCTGAGTGGTATAGACCAACAATAATCCAAACAAAAATAAAAACATGAACACTATAGACAGAGATAATATGAACCAACCAGGAGCCCATGGCAGAGGGAACAGAGCATGCTGATACACTGTTCTCCCCTCTAACGGTACTGAACAGTCAGCTACTCACAAAGAACCATTCAGACACCCACACAGACAGGCACAGACAGTTGACTATACATGAAGCCTGTCGGGCATACGCACATTCACACACAGAGATGAGCCTCTCCTTTCTGTGGCCACAGACCTCAATCAAGATGACCTTTCTGATGTACATTAGTAGGAAGTACAACAAAATGGTCAATGCTTCAATCATTTTGATAGAAAAGTTCATAGAAATTACTATACTGAGAGGATGAGACGTGAACGCAGAGAAACAGTGAGAGAAGAGGCAGAAAAGGAGAAGATGAAACAGGGAAGCAGAGCTCCCTGGGCCATCTGACATCACAAGGCCTGGGGGGGGTCTTGGGGATGGAGGATCGGGGGTCAGTTGGTTGTGACAGGGGGGGGGGGGGGGAGCAGATGGACTTCCTGACCTAGCCCTCATGTTTTCGTCGCGGTGAACAAATCGAAGGGCTTCATCAATTCAAGCTAAATGTTGCTAGCTAGGATAAATCCGTTACATTTTGGCTTTCATGGCAAATAAATCCACTGCCAATACGTAGTTCTGACATACATGCTAGGGCTGACCCCATTTAGTCGACTGGTCGATTGTTTGGTCAATAGCTTGTCAGTCGATATCAAAACAAATTTTTACCCTCGTCTCGTCACTGCAACTCCCCAACGGGCTCGGAAGAGGCGAAGGTAGAGTCATGCATTCGCCGAAACACCCGCTGACTTAATCCAGAATCACCAATGTGTCGGGCGAAACGCAGCGCAACTGACGACCGAAATCAGCCTGCAGGCACTTGACCCGCCACAGGGAGTTGCTAGAGCACAATGAGCCAAGTAAAGCCCCCCGGCCAAACCCTCCACTAACCCGGATGACGCTGGGCCAACGGGACTCCCGGCTACAGCCGATAATGACCAAATCCCAGGCTGTGGTGATGCTGCAACACTGCGCCGCAGTGCCTTATACCACTGCGCCACTCGGGAGGCCCCTTTATAGCGCATCTTGATTGACGCCAGTCTCGGTGGACTAATCAATTGGAGACGGCACACCAGTAGCAAACTTATCGTTAATTCTAATAATTTCTCATCTACAATGTTTGTGTGGTTACAGTAATTTCTGTTAATGGATTCAATATACACTGAACAAAAATATAAATGCAAAATGTAAAGTGTTGGTCCCATGTTTCTTAATTAAGCTGAAATAAGACATTTTCCATATGCATAAAAAGCTTATTATTTTGCTCAAAATGCATTTACATTCATGTTAGTGAGCATTTCTCCTTTGCCAAGATAATCTATCCACCCGACAGGTGTGGCATATCAAGAAGCTGATTAAAACTGCATGCTCATTACACAGGTGCACCTTGTGCTGGGGAAAAGAAAATGCCACTTCAAAATGTGCACAACTTAGACAACACTTGTGAGAAAAAAAGTTTGTTTATTTCACTCCATTTATGAGTTGTCAATTTATTCATTATGTTGTGTTTGGAGAGCTTCTGTCAATGTTGATTAAGGACGTGCACCTGATTACGCATGGAAGAAGGCATAAACTACCTGGCCTGCGCGCAAATGTAGGCTTATAAAATGTGCCCATTTGGGGATCTGATAGTATTTCTGATCACTCACCACCACTAATGAGCTGTGGAGCTTCTTAGAGTAATTTTCTCTTCACAAAAAAACAGCAAGTCTGTTTTTACATCCATTGAGAATGACAATAGTTCCTCAACGTAGCCCATTTGGAAAATCTTTCCAGCTCTCTCCCTTTCGATAACCACTCGGCGTGAAAGGGAAAACAATGTCATGCTCTGATCCACTGGAAACATACAATAGGTCTACCTGATTACTTCTTATCCCTTGCGCAAATAGTCTATAGCGGTGTCTGTCCAGAGCTCACTTTCACAGGAAAATGAGGGTCCAGAATGTTTTATACAATGCTGCAAGTTTGTTAGATCAAGCTTTCTGCTGGACCAAGTTGATATAACATTTCAAGTTCCTAGCAGACCAGACTAATGGCCAATGTGATTTATTTGTATCAAGATATTTTCGACCTGCAGGCGGCAATGTTTTTATTTGTTGACTTTACGTAAGCTCTTTATTTTTTTTTTACAGAGATTTGTATAATTTAGATGCATTTGAAAATCATAATTGGCAAGCAGATCAGTAGAAATGTTAAGATAAATTGGCACTCCAAATGGAAAAAAAGGTTGCCAACCCCTATTACCAGCAACTTCGGGAGTGTAATGGCAGAATCTGCTAAGGCCAGCAGCAGAAGGTTGGGAACAGCTTTTTTCTTCTAGTTAGGCCATCTTGATCCCTGGCTCCCTCTTGAGTCTGTGTCGGAATTATTTAATATCACATTATGCTTAAAGCATCAGACAAGCTCAGTAACCGACATATACAGTAGTCGATTTTATTAAAACACATACGGTGTCTATATGGAAAAATTTAGGGCAATCGATTGGTCCAAAGAATAGACTACTCTTGGTCGACCAAGATCGTTTAACTTTTTGGGGGCCGGGGACAGCCCTACTGCATTCAAACTTAAGGATACATGCAAAAAAAGGTCGTGGCATCGCAAATTCTGGCCTGGAAGTAAAACAAAATTATACAGAAAAGCGATCATAAATATTTAATGCTAAAATACATTGTGGGTAACACCTGTAGGAGGTGTGGCGCCAGGTGAAAGTACAGCATCATTAAGCACAATGCCTCTTCAGAGACAGAGCTGTCGCAACCCCCCAACTTAAACCCCTTCCCTAATCTTCCCCCCTTATTCCCACCCCCAGTCTCACAGGGGTGTCAATTTTCAGTGTCTCAGTCTAATCATCCTACCCGACACCCAGCAGAAAATAGTGTTAGGGCTTTGTCTTTCTCGTCTTGTTTCTTCTCCTTCTAGGAGGGGAGGACAAGAGGGAAAAAAAATACTATAGGGTAAAATGAAGGGGGAGTGGAAGAGGAGCACTATGCTACGGTCCAGTCTGGTCCACACACACACATGCTCAATCCCTCCCAACCATACCACTTCATAACATGCCGTTTAAGGGTCTGGTGCGGGAGAAAGGCTGAAAGAACACTTGTGTGCGCTCCATCTTAGAGCAGCCTGTGTCTGTCACAAGCCCATAGAGAGATCTCCGAGCTCAACAGACAGGTGCCCTCTCTCCCTCTGGGACTGCAGTCAGTCACAGGGGATTACGTAGTGTAAAAAGCTCCAATAAGAGCCAACACCTGTCAGACACATGACCACAGAGCACGTTTCAGACCCTGAGGGGCTCCGCCCAACCCGTTATGACATAGGGGGGATTCTAAGCACCCAAAGTCCATTGACACGATCTTATAACATGTAAGGGCTTAGACCGCTGGCTTCAAAGCTAGGACTTGAGGAGAGAGGGAAGGGGGGGTGACACTGCAACAGCAGGGGGCGAGTGGTGTCAATCCCATGTCAGTGGCATGGCCATTAAATACCCATGGCCTCCCTCCAGACTGTTTCTACAACACAGACAAACACTCTGCCCCGGAGCCTTGCTCAGTGAGAGCCCACTCAACCAGATAGATACAGGAGGGTCTAAAAGAGGGGATGAGCGTCACATGTCCCCATGGAATGTACCATGCTACGACCATTTGAAAACAAAAAAAAGTTAGCAATTGGCAAAGGTCTAAAGCGTACATACATTATGCACATATGGGTTTAATCTGTCCTAATGTGTCATTCAGAAAATACTGTGCTATACTGCCCACTCACTTACCCATACTGCCTCTGGATGAGCGCTGGGTGAATAGGTTGCATGCCGATGGATATGCCTGGAAGACAGGAAACTTCCCTTCAGATACATTTGCATTTACAGAACAGGGCCAGAGAACAACGCAGAGGAGAGGCAGAGCAAAATACACTAAACTCTGGGGTAACTCAAGCAACCTATCAATAATAAACAAAACATGCAGAGATGGCAAATTACATTGCGTTTTTGGAATACATTAACCCAGTCCCCTATTACACAAGCGTAAGAGTCAATCCAGATGCAATTAAAAAGGTTTGTACATTTCTGTATGACGTGAGATTTCTGAATTACCATTTACCAACAGATATTTGCCTAAACATTCCGATACGTGTGTGTGTGTGTGTACGTGACAAGTGTAGTTGTGGTGTTGGTGCGTCCGGCGGTTGTTCTCACCCCTGGTCGGCTCACCTAGTTGCATATTCCGGGGCTTGGCGCCAATGTAAGCCAGGTTCACGTTGGACTTGCGCCCGTCGATGATGGGGTTGGGGTCTTTACAGGCCCTCTCTGCTGATCCCCGATCTGTCATCGTCACCTGACATGTAATCACACAGACGTTGACAATATTAGCAATACTGAAAAGACACCAGTTCCCCCCTTTAGCTGGTAATACAGTCGAAAGTAGATATCTATTCATCGCCAATTGTGGCAGCGAAGCTATAAAAAGGTCAGTCAAGGACAGGGCCACCCTGATCCGCCAAGCAGAACTAAAAGAAACAACCCCTGCTGGTATGTCATCACAGAAATCCCCCTGTCCAGCTTCCACTGTAAAAATACCCCTTTCTGAACAGAAGAGGAAATCGTAAACAAAGCAGTGATTATCAGTTAAACACAACCCAGAAGACTTGATCAGTCACCCACCCACTTGTCAGCAGCACAGTCAAAGAAGTCAGCTGAAATATGTCTCAGTAATGATGAATAACAAGGGCTTATCCAATTAGGCAATAGAGCATAAGGAGATTGTTAGAATCCACCCCTCACGTTTCAAGGCATTAGACAGCATCACCTTCTGCCAATTCAAGATGTCTCAGATGACATATCTAAGGTGTAGATCTACTCTAGTCTGTTGAAGAAAGCATACCTCTTTAGACTAGACTAGAGGTTGAGCCCACTCCATGACGTGTTATGAACACATATGAGCAGCGAGGCTGTGTTGACACCGAAACTCTATTGGAGAGGGTCTACTAATCCACCATTGGAGTGTGTTTAAAAGTACTCCTAGCTCTGGAGACGTGTTTTCTCCTCCTGCTACTCAAGCAGTGAGCAACAGGATGATCAAGTTGGCCCTGTCGGTTACTGGGATAAAGCCGGAGGGGTTTTTGCCCTCCGCTGCATGCAAGGTGGGGAACACCTATTTCCCAACCTCGAGCACCCTCATATGCCCGAGCCAGTCAGACCTGAAACACCAGACACATTTGGCAGCAGTAGCAGCCATTAATGACAGAGCTCCACTGTTTTTTGGTCACCGCTGATGTGTAAACAAAGTGCCATTTTCTTAACAGTTAAACTGGCTGAGGCGTAAACGACACACCAGTTTTCCATTCCATCTTCGGCCTCTGTTAATGCTGATGAGTCTCCAAGTTTCTGGTAAATATTAGCATTTCTGCCATTTATGTTCTGTGTAACCATGAAAAGGAAGATGGGTTTATTTTTGCCTGCCTCATACAGATTCTCTTTGTTAATGTTTCTGCTCACACTGGCTGATTACCAGAGGGTCATTACGGAAGCTGGCAGACAATCTGAATTTGTGCTGAATAACATCAATCTTAGGAGCTGAAGATTTGGTTTTATAAAATGATTAATGGAACCATCTATGGCAATCAAAAAACTACCTGTGGTGATTGGTTAAGCTGACACAGGAAAGGGAAGCGCACATAACTTCCATCTCCATCTTGGGAGAGAAAAGAACTCCCACTTTCTAACTCATAACCGCAGTTATGATTCTATAAACACCACATGTAAGGCCTGAGTGCTTCAGTTGTTTATAAATGGGAGGGCCTATGTCCACACCGCTCCAAAATCCCCATATAAAGCAAGCAAGGACAGCAGCTCTCACTTCGGTGTGCCCTTGCAGAGCTCATAAACGATAAGAGCTAAGTCCTTCACGGGCCAGTGCCGGGAGGTTGGTGAAAAAAAGGAAAGGCATGTGGTGTGTTCGTTTTAATGGATAAGCAGAGGGACATTAGATATATCATCTTCTTATCAATAAACTCGTGTGATCTCTCATCCTGATTACAGCTGTGATAACAGCAAGGCAAAAAACGATTATCTGCATTTGCGCGTTTAAGCCGTACATTTGGGCAAGGATTTAATTTGACATGCGTTTGAATGACCGCAATATGCAAGAGATGCAACTTTGACGACAGCATTGTATTCGGCTGGGGATATCCATCTGTACTTCAAGGTCCAGTGCAGTCAAAAACGTGATTTTTCTGAGTTTTGTATACATTTCCACACTGAGGTTGGAATAAGAATGTGAAATGAAAATGATGCCCTTTTAGTGTAATGGCGAGGTGTTGCTTGATGCAATGAGATAAGTATATATATATATATAAAAAAAAAAGTGACCTACGTTTAAATTGCGCCGCCATTTTCTTTAATTAAGTTTCAGTTTGTGACAAAACAAGAAAGTATAGTGCAGAGAATCATTGCGGCAATGAAATAACTTTACCATAAAAAAAAGTGTTTTTTCAGCAAATGTACAAAAACGAGAAAGAAATGTGAGTTATAGATCTTTCAATGTGAATTTGGTCAGGTCGCCCAAAAAGTTACATATTGCAGCTTTAAAATGGGAAGTGCTCATCCAGTAAATGTTCCAGAATATAAACATGTACTGAAAGCAGCCCTCGTCAAGATTTGCCCATTTTAGACCATTCAATTGGTCTTCAAGTGAACTCCACCAACAGCTAGCAGTTCAGTTTCCCCTCCCCACTCAGAGGCAGTCCTAGCTAAATTCTTGCTTGCGAAAATCCATATGCCAAGAAAAAAAAAATGTTTTGACCATTTTCATTGAAAAACAATCACCGTCAGGGAGGGCCTTAATCATTACCAAGAAATTATTTGATATTGAGATTTTTTTTTTAAACTGCTGCTTTGGGCTTTTATACAGGTACTTGGCGCAGCCTCATGTAATTACGGTTTTCCTCTAGGCAAGTAGCACAGACAGTTCCATGGAACAATAACTTGGTGGCGGAAGGAAACGTGGTGAGCATTTGCCCAATGACAACTACATAGAAAACAAATAGACCAACCGTTAACATTTTATAGGCAACTCGATTTTACGGTGTCGCCGTAAAGACGCACGTGCTGCTACTGATCAAGCTGCAGGATAAATGCATAACCGACAAGTGTCAATGTTACTTACAAAGCCATATCCTCTGGATTTCCCCGTTTGTCTGTCCGTTATCACCACCGCCTCGTCGATGTCTCCGAAGGCCTCAAAATACTTTCTCAAGGAAGCATCGTTAGTGTGGTAGGGCAAACCGCCCACGAAAATTTTGGTAAAAGTAGTGTCTTTTTGAATTGCTGTAGAATGCATCACTTCCAGGCCTCCGTTCCCGAACTGATGCAAAAGCATTGACAAGCCGAGCCGATAAGAGAGCTAGGCTAAAGACTAGTGAACAGTTAACTAAAAGATAGCCTAGTTGGTTAACCAACTATTGATATGTCCAGCATCAAAAGGCTATTAGCTGCTCGACTCGAGATGTTTTCAAATATGCAACAGGGGTCTGTTCTCGCTCGCTTCTCAATTTTACGTTTTTTCTTTCCTGATTCAGAACTTGAACTTCTTGTTGCCAAGTTCACAGCGTTTCCGAATAGGCTACTGCTTGAAATAGTTCCTTGAGTTGCCTCTATATTGAAAGTGTTCCGGGAGAGTTTATATACTCAACGAACCTGATCACGCCCATTTTAGATAACTGGCCTATGGGCAATGATTCTGGATGACCATTTTTTTTTCTAACGCAGTAAAGCCCGCCCCCACGCGTTCTTCTTGCACCTGCTTTTGTCCTTTACTACACAAAGACGAGTAATAACTGTAGGTCTACAGCCCGCCTCACGCACATGTTACATTGTATCACTCTCGTAGTAATAGAGTAACAACTCTCTACCTCGTCTGTTGTACCTTAATAAAGATACATTTGTTGACTTCATTTTCATTTTGTTTTGCAATTTTCTATGACCATATGCTGCACATGTGATATGCCTTTTGATTGTAATGGCTCAACAATAGAGTACCACAGTATGCGTCACAATACTGACACCTCCACTGTGACACTATTTTGACTATGCCTGCTAAAACGCATTATGCCTGCTAAAACGTGAGTGTCTTATAGTTCATCTTGTCATTCTTCTCATTGTCATAAATTCCAAATTGTCATTTCAGTTTTTAGACTTAGCCTACAAGGGGTTCTCAATATAAGTGGCACAAACACATGTGATTCCAATATACGAATTACAATCCATGTGGTTAGTATATACCACAATAATGATAGCCTATAAGCCAAATTGTACACCTCAGCAGCAATAGGTTACAGACGACCGTGTTTTCCGGTCAACCCATTCATATAACGAGGATGATACATAGCATTATAATAGGCCCGCCAAAGACGAGCGCCCTTTAGGTTATTATCAACAAGGTATTTTTGCCAGCGCCCATTATAAAACAAATACTTGGCTCACATTGATTTCAAGAGTGATAACAGCGTGCAAATACCGCATTACTCTGTTTACTTAAACATTGCCGTTATATGATTCAGGGGGAGTTCACAGACTCGTAAATGGTGTGTGTCAGTCAGACAAGATTGTAGGCTATAATGCCACGTTCAAAATAACTGGGTTCTCAGAAATCTCCGACTTCCGAATTCAACGCGCAAAAGACAACTGGGAACTCGACAACCAAAAAGAGCTCCTCCTGGAAAAAATAAACGTTTAACGGTTATCCAACTACGAATTCCAAGTCGGAAACTTGGGCATTTTTCTAGAGCTCTGACTTTCCGACCTGAAGATCACTGATATCATGATTTGACCTCTTTTTTTTTTTTTTTTTAGCTCCCCGTTGTCTTGAAAGCACCATATGCAAGTATATCATCCTGAGACTCAGCAATTCATTGTTGTCCTCTAGTGGACATCAGTTCTTGGGCCATATCTCTGAGGCCACGCAAACCACTGTATTAAGTCCTGTTGTCCCTTTTCAGAGGACATTCTGCATTCTTTTCATTGATATCACGTGTAGGGGTGTGACCTTGACAACTTTATCTTCCTGGTTCATGCAAAAATGTCTGTCATCAAAATTAGCACATTTGGACATTTTAAAAGTAGTGTGTGTAATTATTAATCATCATTTTGTGAGTTTGATATTCAAATGGTTTCTAGTAAGTGAATATCTCAGGAATAGTTAAGGGAGTTGTCAGTACTGTGTTATAATTTTCACATTAAATAAGAGCTTATCAAGAAATGTCCTCTGTAGTGGACACCGGATGCTGCAACTATGTTTTTCACCTACTGTACACATTAACTGTAATGTTCATTTTTCATAATTACTTCCGAATGACCACTACAGCAGACCATTATACACTTACAGTAAAAGATAAATAACAATGTTTTGTCCAATTTTTTTTTTATTGGTAACCTTTCACAACTTCCTGCATTTTAAAAAATAATAATAATCCCCCCCAAACAATTATCAGGAGGATAGGGAAGGGGAGTAGAGCTATCCCGTAAAAGAAAGGTTCTTGTGGTTAAGTTATTGCTCAAAAACAGTCAAGCCTTTCTTTTTGGAATAACCTACCCTCTGAATTTATCACTAACGGTTTAAGCCACGGCTTAATGTTACACTGGTTGCCATGTTCACAGTGACCTCCAGTAGTATATAAATGATTGGTTAATTGTTCAGAGGAACATCAGTTAGGGCTGACTAGGGTCTGGAGAACATGCCAGGGCAAGTACTAGAATTGTGGGTCACCACCATTACTCCTGAATAAGACATTCATAGGACTCTACTTACTACAGGAGCATGGTACAGCATGGTACAGTGTTAGCTGGACTACTATTAAACAACTTGGCACACTGACTCCAGCATAATTTATGAAAATATGGCGTGGAGCGGGTAGAGGTAATAAAACATTGGATTTTAAATGAAGGATGGTGACCTGAGTGGCTGGAAACATTGGTTTGTTTAAATTGACAAGGCCATTTTGATGAAAGCACAGAACAGTTTGTGAGGAGCCAGTGGACAGTAACACTAAGTTCCAATCCTTGGTGCTTTGGAGCACATCTGCTAAGTACCCAGGCCCTGGCTGGCAGTGAGACACTAATGACCACAATATAAGGCCTTTCAGTCACACCTCCATGACCAGCATCTATTCACACATGGCTTTTGTTGCTCCCCACCACCCCTTCTTCATATCCTACTGACAAATCCCCAATATCAGACTCCTTTCCCACTCCAATTCAAGACTCACCTGATGAATCAAACTGCACTGCATTGATCCTCAACTGACCTCCCAACCTTTCTCTCTGTCTGTCTGGATCACCGCAGGCGCAGGGGCCAACTAAAAGACAAAACATACCACCTAGTGGCCAATTAAAGAGCATCATGGTCATGTTAGCTCCAGTTTGAAGTTTATACAATTGAAGTCGGAAGTTTACATACACTTTAGCCAAATACATTTAAACTCAGTTTTTCACAATTCCTGACAGTTAATCCCAGTAAAATGTCCCTGTTTTAGGTCAGTTAGGATCACCACTTTATTTTAAGAATGTGAAATGTCAGAATAATAGCAGAGAGAATGATTTATTTCAGCTTTAATTTCTTTCATCCCATTCCCAGTGGGTCAGAAGTTTACATACACTCAATTAGTATTTGGTAGCATTGCCTTTAAATTGTTTAACTTGGGTCAAACGTTTCGGGTAGCTTTCCACAAGCTTCCCACGATAAGTTGGGTGAATTTTGGCCCATTCCTCCTTACAGAGCTGGTGTAACTGAGTCAGGTTTTTAGGCCTCCTTGTTCGCACACACTTTTTCAGTTCTGCCCACAAATTTTCTATAGGGTTGAGGTCAGGGTTTTGTGATGGCCACTCCAATACCTTGACTTTGTTGTCCTTAAGCTATTTTGCCACAACTTTGGGAAATATGCTTGGGGCCATTGTCTATTTGGAAGACCTATTTGCGACCAAGCTTTAACTGATGTCTTGAGATGTTGCTTCAATATATCCAGATCATTTTTCCTGCCTCATGATGCTATCTATTTTGTGAAGTGCACCAGACCCTCCTGCAGCAAAGCACCCCCACAACATGATGCTGCCACCCCCGTGCTTCATGGTTGGGATGGTGTTCTTCGGCTTGCATGCCTCCCCCTGTTTCCTTCAAACATGACGATGGTCAGTATGGCCAAACAGTTCTATTTTTGTTTCATCAGACAAGAGGACATTTCTCCAAAAAGTATGACCTTTGTCCCCATGTGCAGTTGCAAACCGCAGTCTGGCTTTTTTATGGCGGTTTTGGAGCAGTGGCTTCTTCCTTGCTGAGCTGCCTTTCAGGTTATGTCGATATAGGACTCGTTTTACTGTGGATATAGATACTTTTGTGCCTGTTTCCTCCAGCATCTTCACAAGGTCCTTTGCTGTTGTTCTGGGATTGATTTGCAATTTTCTCACCAAAGTACGTTCATCTCTCGGAGACAGAACACCTCTCCTGCCTGAGCGGTATGACGGCTGTGTGGTCCCATGGTGTTTATACTTGTGAACTATTGTTTGTACAGATGAACGTGGCACCTTCAGGCATTTGGAAATTACTCCCAAGGATGAACCTGACTTGTGGATATCTACAATTTGTTTTCTGAGGTCTTGGCTGATTTCTTTTGATTTTCCCATGATGTCAAGCAAAGAGGCACTGAGTTTGAAGGTAGGCCTTGAAATACATCCACAGGTACACCTCCAATTGATTCAAATTATGTCAATTAGCCTTTCAGAAACTGCTAAAGCCATGACATAATTTTCTGGAATTTTCCAAGCTGTTTAAAGGCACAGTCAACTTAGTGTATGTAAACTTCTGACCCACCGGAATTGTGATACAGTGAATTATAAGTGGAATTGTGTAAACAATTGTTGGAAAAATGACTTGTGTCATGCACAAAGTAGATGTCCTAACCAACTTGCCAAAACTATAGTGTGTTGACAAGAAATTTGTGGAGTGGTTGAAAAACGAGTTTTAATGTATGTAAACTTCCGACTTCAACTGTATATTCATTCTGTAATCGTAGCTATACATATTTACAAACCACTGATAAAAGTAAACAGTTCAACATTAAGAAACATGGTCGTACGGGAACTTGGTTAATGCCATAGTAATGCATGCTGCACATACTGTGGATGTGAGAATCCAAATTCAGTCAACCAAAGCACCAAACAGAATAAACTTTATTTTATGCAGTAGGTGTTTCTCAAAATGGAACAGAAATGTGGGGAGAAATTTGGGGAGTATCCAGTGTAAATCTATTTATTTCACATTTGATATGTGGTAAACGAGCTACACCATGGAGCTACACCATGGAGTGACAGCAAATCAAATGAGAATGTAATGTCTTTGGAAGGCAGTGTAAAAATAAAGAGCTGCACATATGAATAACATAAAACAACAACATGGTCACGTTCCCCTGCTCAGACGTTGCTGCCGCATGCCATATCTTACAACGCTGTGATAGGTATCAGCTCACCACATCATACGTTTTTGCAATCTGGTGCCCGACGGCACTGTCGATGACGTGGCACGCAACCATTGGTTGATACATGCAATGTCTAAGCAGGGGAATACGACCATGACCAACAATAACCCATCCCCTATTATGACCTCATAAGACCAATAGTCAAGCAGCTGTTATCAATACTGGGCAGGTCGTCTCCTCTGATTGGTCCATGCACAGTTTGCAACACCACGCCATAGGTCCAGGTGTTTGCCAAGAGGAAGGTGTCTCTCTGCACACAAAAGCAGCAGGTCCACAACAAATGGGACTCAATGGATCTAAAGACAGGAGAGAGCAGTCAGTCATCATCAGTCATGTCTTTGTGTCCCTTTTTGCCACAGAACATTAAAGTTTCTAAACCAGCCAAGCTTAAAAATATCTGTAAAATAATATTGCATAATTAATTTCAAATGAATGTTTTCCCTTAATTACACACAGATGAAACACTGAAAAATAGTTATCTACTCTGATTCAATACATCAAAAAGTTCTTAATTTTTGAATGTGAAAAGAAATACAATATAAATCCTTATCTTCCCCCCCAAATTCAGGAGTTGTGTCAAATTAAAACCTTCTCAAAGCAAGCCTTGAGGAAATCACTCACCTTTCAAGGGATAAGGAAGCCTATATGCACAGCATAGTTTAAACCAAAACTGACAGCCTGACTTCAAGTCAGTACAACTGCCACCTCAAACTTAGCACTACACAGCAGCACTGAAAACTTCTATCACACTACTCTCAAAACAGCCAAACTCCTGACAGCCCACATCCCTGCATTCAAAGAATCATGGGATGCTGATAAAGGCACCAGGAAGTGATGAGCTTGGGACTATAAGGTTCAATCTGCATCTTTTTCAAAATTGTGTTATTGACATAGCTTTGTTCTGTTCAATGTTCTCTACCAACACTGAGTACACCTTACTAATATTGACTTGCACAAGGTGTCGAAAGCGTTCCACAGGGATGCTGGTCCATGTTGACTTCAATGCTTCCCACGGTCATGTCAAGTTGGCTGGGAAACTGATGGGAAATCCATCAGTGTTGCAGTTCTTGACACAAACCGGTGCTCTTGGCACCTACTAGCACACCCCATTCCACCTTCTCCACTGCTGTCCCTTTTGATGTGGATAGGGTGTGGTCCCTCTGCTGTTTCCTGAAGTCCACGATCATCTCCTTTGTTTTGTTGACGTTGAGTGAGAGGTTGTTTTCATGGCACGACACTCCGAGGGCCCTCAACTTCTCCCTGTAGGCTGTCTCGTTGTTGGTAATCAAGCCCACTACTGTTGTGTTGTCTGCAAACTTGATGATTAAGTTGGAGGCGTGCATGGCCACGCATTCGTGGGTGAACAGGGAGTACAGGAGGGGACTGAACACTCACCCTTGTGGGGCCCCAGTGTTGAGGGTCAGCAAAGTGGAGATGTTGTTTCCTAACTTCACCATCTGGGGGCGGCCCGTCAGAAAGTCAAGAACCCAATTGCACAGGACGGGGTTGAAACCCAGGGCCTCCAGCTTGATGATGAGCTTGGAGAGAACAGTGCCTTGCAAAAGTATTCACCCCCTTGGTATTTTTCCTATCTTGTTGTATTACAACCTGCAATTTTACATGTATTTTTATTTGGATTTCATGTAATGGACATACACAAAATAGTCCATATTGGTGAAGTAAAATGAAAAAAAAAAGACTTGTTTAAAAAAAATAAAAAAAAATAACAAACGGAAAAGTGGTGCGTGCATATGTATTCACCCCCTTTGCTATGAAGCCCCTAAATAAGATCTGGTGCAAACAATTACCTTCAGAAGTCACATAATTAGTTAAATAAAGTCCATCTTTGGTGCAATCTAAGTTTCACATGATCTGTCACATGATCTCAGTATATTTACACCTGTTCTGAAAGGCCCCAGAGTCTGCAACACCACCAAGCAAGCGGCACTATGAAGACCAAGGAGCTCTCCAAACAGGTCAGGGACAAAGTTGTGGAGAAATACAGATCAGGGTTGGGTTATAAAAAAATATCCAAAACTTTGAACATCATACGGAGCACCATTAAATCCATTATTAAAATGTTTTAAGAATATGGAACCACAACAAACCTGCCAAGAGAAGGCCGCCCACCAAAACTCACGGACCAGGCAAGAAGGGCATTAATCAAAGAGAGAACAAAGAGACCAAAGATCACTCTGAAGGAGCTGCAAAGCTCCACAGATGAGATTGGAGTATCTGTCCATAGGACCACTTTAAGCCGAGCTGGGCTTTACGGAAGAGTGGCCAGTAAAAAAGCCATTGCTTAAAGAAAAAAAATAAGCAAACATGTTTGGTGTTCGCCTAAAGGCACGTGGCAGACTCCCCAAACATATGTAAGACGGTACTCTGGTCAGATGAGACTTAAACATAGCTTTTTGGTATGTTTGGCGCAAATCCAACACCTCCCATCACCATGAGAACACCATCCCCACAGGGAAGCATGGTGGTGGCAGCATCATGCTGTGGGGATGTTTTTCCATCGGCAGGGACTGGGAAACTGGTCAAAAGGGAAATTCTTGAGGGAAACCTGTTTCAGTCTTCCAGAGATTTGAGACTGGGACCGAGGTTCACCTTCCAGCAGGGCAATAACCCTAAGCATACTGCTAAAGCAACACTTGAGTGGTTTAAGGGGAAACATTTAAATGTCTTGGAATGGCCTAGTCAAAGCCCAGATCTCAATCCAATTGAGAATCTGTGGTATGACTTAAAGATTGCTGTACACCAGCGGAACCCATCCAACTTGGGTCTAGGGTGGCAGGTAAGGTGGAGGTGATATGATCCTTGACTAGTCTCTCAAGCACTTCATGATGACAGAAGTGAGTGCTACGGGGCGGTAGTCATTTAGTTCCGTTATCTTTGCCTTCTTGGGTACAGCAACAATGGTGTCCATTTTGAAGCATGTGGGGACAGCAGACTAGGATAGGGAGCAATTGAATATGTCCGTAAACACACCAGCTAGCTGGTCTGCACATGCTCTGAGGACGCGGCTAGGGATACCGTCTGGGCCAGCAGCCTTGGGAGGGTTAACACGTTTAAATGTATTACTCACGTCGGCCACGGAGAAGGAGAGTGGGCGCAGTCCTTGTTATAGCGGGTCGCGATGGTGGCACTGTATTGTCCTCAAAGCGGGCAAAGAAGGTGTTTAGTTTGTCTGGATGCGTGACGTCGGTGTCCGTGATGTGGCTGGTTTTCTTTTTGTAGTCAAAGCCTATTACTGTGACCCTCATATTGGCTATTCAGTAGCTACCTCCCAAGTCGTTGCGGGACAGTAGTGCTTGGCAAGCGGGAGAGAAGGACAGTGTCCTCGTGTTGTTGCCATTCATGTCCTCCCCATTGAGTAGACTGTATGTATGCATCAAGTTGACATCTAGATTGTTATCAATAATAGTTATTTCTTGTGTAGGCTGCTATCCTACACAAGAAATATGATAGAGCTGCCACTCTTTTGTTATGTCTTTGTTTTCTGTTTTCTGTTGTGTGTCTGCACCAGCCAGAACTGTTTTCGGTCTTTTCTCTTTGTTATTTTGTTATTTCCGTGTTCATTTAATAAATATGGACACACACCACGCTGCACCTTGGTCCTCACCTTCTTCCACCGACGACGACCGTTACAGAATCACCCACCACCAAAGGATCAAGCAGCGTGGTAACAGGCAGCAGCAGCAGCAGCAGCGATCTCAGGACATGGGCACAGGCTGGGGAATATCGCCGCCCCAAGGCAGAGCTGGAGGCAGTGAAAGCTGAGAGGCGGCGGTATGAGGAGGCAGCACGGCAGCGCGGCTGGAAGCCCGAGAAGCAGCCCCAAAAATATCTTAGGGGGGGGCACACAGGGAGTGTGGCGAAGTAAGGTTGGAGACCTGTGCAAACTCCCCGTGCTTACCGTGGAGAGAGAGGGACCGGGCAGGCACCGTGTTATGCCGTGATGCGCACGGTGTCCCCGGTGCGCAGGCATAGCCCAGTGCGATACATAGCAGCGCCTCGTATCGGCCGGGCTAGAGTTGGCATCAAGCCAGGTGCCATGAAACCGGCTCAGCGCATCTGGTCTCCAGTGCGTCTCCTCGGGCCGGGGTACATGGCACCAGCCTTACGCATGGTGTCCCCGGTTCGCCAGCACAGACCAGTGCGGGCTATTCCACCTCGCCGCTCTGGCCTGGCTACGGGGAGCATTCAACCAGGCAGGCTCGGTGCTCGAGAGCTCCAGTGCGCCTTCATGGTCCGGTCTATCCGGTGCCACCTCCACGCACCAGCCATCCGGTGGCAACCCCCCGCACCAGGCTGTCTCTCCGTCTCCTCCCTACATGTGCTCCCGCCTGTTCAGCGCTGCCAGAGCCTTCCTCCTGCCCAGCGCTGCCAGAGTCTCCCGTCTGTCCTGAGCTGCCAGATTCTCCCGTCTGTCCTGAGCTGCCAGTCTCCCGTCTGTCCTGAACTGCCAGAGTCTCCTGTCTGTCCTGAGCTGCCAGAGTCTCCCGGCTGTCCTGAACTGCCAGAGTCTCCCGTCTGTCCTGAGCTGCCAGAGTCTCCCGTCTGTCCTGAGCTGCCAGAGTCTCCCGTCTGTCCTGAGCTGCCAGAGTCTCTCATCTGTCCTGAGCTGCCAGAGCCGCCAGTCAGCCAGGAGCCGCCAGAGCCGCCAGTCAGTCAGGAGCTGCCAGAGCCGTCAGTCAGCCAGGAGCTGCCAGAGCCGCCCGTCAGCCAGGAGCTGCCAGAATCGCCCTTCGCTCCGGAGCTGCCGGAGTCTCCCGCCTGTCCGGTGCTGCCGGAGTCTCCCGTCCGTCCGGTGCTGCCGGAATCTCCCGTCCATTCGGGACCCGTGGCTTGGGCCCCCAGTCCGAGGTCGGCGGCGAGGGTCGCCGCGCTAAAGAGGCCACGGAGGCGGGTAAAGAGGCGGAGAAGGACTATGGTGGAGTGGGGTCCACGTCCCGCGCCAGATCCGCCACCGCGGACAGACACCCACCCAGACCCTCCCCTATAGGTTTAGGTTTTGCGGCCGGAGTCCGCACCTTTGGGGGGGGGCACTGTCACGTTCTGACCTTGGTTCTTTTGTTATGTCTTTGTTTCCTGTTTTCTGTTGTGTGTCTGCACCAGCCAGAACTACTTGTTTCTCTTTGTTATTTTGTTATTTCCGTGTTCATTTAATAAATATGGACACATACCACGCTGCACCTTGGTCCTCACCTTCTTCCACCGACGACAACCGTTACACTTCCCTATAACTGCCACTCCATTTGGTTCTTTCCATAGGTGTTATTGACTCTGTTTGTGTTCCATGTCGCTCCACTACTCTTGTTTTGGTCCATGTTTATTTCTTAAATTATTCACTCCCTGTACTTGCTTCCTGACTCGCAGAGTACACGTTACAAAGACGTTTGGTGCAGTATTTCTCAAGTGAACAATGCGCATGATAACTAGTCGTCTCTCGTTGAATGACAAACACTTTATGTTCCCACTCCTACTAGGAGTAGTGCTGTTATCCAATCACCGGCAAAGGGGCGTAGACTTCAGCTGTCTAACTTCGACGTCAATAAAAAAAAATTTGCACAAACAGACAAAAAAAAACGACCGGCCGACACATTTTTGCTTCAATTATTATTATATTATTGATCGACTATGACTATGACTTTTCAAATCACCCAGTATCGCTCTCTGCAGCGTTAGCTCCAGGTAAATGTTGCAATTCTTCAGCCATTCCTGGACCTGAGACCAAAAACAAGCTACACACAGTATGGACAGTACCAAAACAAATTATCTAATTATTCTGTGTCTTTACAGCACAATATGCAAAGCTGGGAAGGTTGTATCCCCCATATATATAACATTCTGTTGGTTGCAATACTTTTTTGTACAATAATTTAAATTGAAACATTTCTAAGTTTTGAATCCGTCATCGTTTTTCGCATCAGTTCATAAACCATGTGCCATGGAATCGGTACATCGAAAATCTTACAGCTATCAATTTTTTGGTCCTTAAATTAAACTGGTATATTTTTTTATTTATCACAAATTTCTTTAACCAATTTTGGTCTTTAATGCAGGGCCGACAGACAAGTTCCTTACTTTTTCCCCCTTCCACTTCACACTTTTTCTGTGGTAATGCTACAATTAGTTGGCTGTAATTTTGGGTAGAGCAGACATTTCCATATATTTTCGTAAGATGCATGTGTGACATAACCCCCGCAGTCCTGTTTATGTCCTCTGTATGATATCATATGCAAATATTATATATATTTTTTATCAAATCAAATTTATTTATATATCCCTTCGTACATCAGCTGATATCTCAAAGTGCTGTACAGAAACCCAGCCTAAAACCCCAAACAGCAAGCAATGCAGGTGTAGAAGCACGGTGGCTAGGAAAAACTCCCTAGAAAGGCCAAAACATAGGAAGAAACCTAGAGAGGAACCAGGCTATGTGGGGTGACCAGTCCTCTTCTGGCTGTGCCGGGTGGAGATTATAACAGAACATGGCCAAGATGTTCAAATGTTCATAAATGACCAGCATGGTCCAATAATAATAAGGCAGAACAGTTGAAACTGGAGCAGCAGCACGGCCAGGTGGACTGGGGACAGCAAGGAGTCATCATGTCAGGTAGTCCTGAGGCATGGTCCTAGGGCTCAGGTCCTCCGAGAGAGAGAAAGAAAGAAAGCGAGAAAGAGAGAATTAGAGAGAGCACACTTAAATTCACACAGGACACCGAATAGGACAGGAGAAGTACTCCAGATATAACAAACTGACCCTAGCCCCCCGACACATAAACCACTGCAGCATAAATACTGGAGGCTGAGACAGGAGGGGTCAGGAGACACTGTGGCCCCATCCGAGGACACCCCCGGACAGGGCCAAACAGGAAGGATATAACCACACCCACTTTGCCAAAGCACAGCCCCCACACCACTAGAGGGATATCTTCAACCACCAACTTACCATCCTGAGACAAGGCCGAGTATAGCCCACAAAGATCTCCGCCACGGCACAACCCAAGGGGGGGGCGCCAACCCAGACAGGAAGATCACAACAGTGACTCAACCCACTCAAGTGACGCACCCCTCCCAGGGACGGTATGAAAGAGCCCCAGTAAGCCAGTGACTCAGCCCCTGTAATAGGGTTAGAGGCAGAGAATCCCAGTGGAAAGAGGGGAAATTTGTTTGTTCTGTCTTTTCTGGTGTATTAAACTGAAATTGCAACCAACTTTCTATGGCTTGTTTTTAAAATAGCAATATTTTGGAGATTATTTATTTTTCAAATAACCGAAAGTGAGAGGTTGCAATCTGAATAAAGAGGAAAAGGCCATTCTTGAACATGGGGTGAGACATTCTTACTAATCTGTTAGAGAACCAGTTTGGATTTCAATATAACTTTTGTATGACTGACGCCTTTAGTGAGAGGTCTAATGCTTTAATATTTAATAATTTAATCCCTCCAAATTCATATTCATTATATAAATAGACCCGTTTAATTTTGTCTGGCTTGCCATTCCCCCAAAAATTGAATATGTTTTGCTCATATGTTTAAAAAAACAGGTCGCTAGGTGTAGGCAAGGCCATAAGCAATTAGGTAAGATGGGATATGATTAGAGTTCATCAGGGTGATTTTTCCACAAATAGACAGATTTGTTCCTGTCCATGGTAGCTAATCATATCTATTTTTGCTAATTTTCTATTAAAATGTATTGTAGTAACATAATTACTTTCTTTCATGATATGTACACCGTGTATGTCCACATCACCATCAGAACATGTTATTGGTCAACTGCACAGTAATGTAACATTTTAACTTTTTTGTGTTCCAATACCTAATATAGTAACACTAATCATAATTTGGTTGTAAATCCAGAGAGTTAGAGAATATATCTAGATCCCTCTACAAGGCTGTGGAGGGATCCAAATTGTGGATTTAAAAGAAAGCATCATCAGTGTACAATGACACCTTTGTTTTTAATATAATATTTCGAACCCCTTGATATTATTGTTGGATCTGATTTTAATAGCTAACATTTTGATGGCGATAATAAATAGATATGCCGAGGTTGTCCACCACCTTGTTTTACTCCTATTGACAGTTTAATACTTTGAGAAATAGCCATTATTTCCAATTTCACAACTAGGGTACCTATACATAACTTTAACCCATTTTATAAGAGATTCTCCAAAATTGAAATATTCCAGGCATTTATATATAAATTCCAGTCGCACTTTATCAAAGGCCTTTTCAAAGTCAACTATAAATACCAGGCCTGGTTTCCCAGGTTTTTCATAGTGTTCTATTGTTTCCAGGACTTTGTCACGTTCGTCGTAATGATTGGACCAAGGCGCAGCGTGCGTAGAATCCCACATGTTTAATAAACTCGCCAAACAAAACCGAAGAAAAACTTAAACGTGACATTCTGGGCTGCTCACAGGCAGCTACACAAAAACAAGATCCCACAAAACACAAAGGGCTGCCTAAATATGATCCCCAATCAGAGACAACGATAAACAGTTGTCTCTGATTGGGAACCATACCAGGCCAACATAGAAATATAAATCACCTAGATAACCCACCCTGGTCACACCCCGACCTAACCAACATAGAGAATGAAAAGCTTTCTATGGTCAGGGTGTGACACTTATATTATCTGCAATGTATCATCCATGTAAACAATCTCTCTGATTAGGATGAATTATGTCCGACAATGCCTTTATGGGCTATGCATTTTACTAGAATTTTTGCATCACAACAGTGAAGTGTAAGGGGCCTCAAATTTTTCAAATTTAATGATTCACTTTTTTTTTTACATTTATTTAACTAGCCAAGTCAGTTAAGAACAAATTCTTATGTACAATGAATGCCTACACCGGACAAACCCGGACGACGCTGGGCCAATTGTGTCCTGCCCTATGGGACTCCCAATCATAGCCTGGAATCGAACCGGGTGTTTCCAGTGCGCACTCATAGCCCGGTGCGCTATATTCCAGCTCCCCGCATCGGCCGGGTTAGAATGGGCATCCAGCCAGGACGAATGGTGCCGGCTCAGCGCATCTGGCCTCCGGTGCGTCTCCTCGGCCAAGTATATCATGTGCCGGCTCTACGCACAGTGTCTCCGGTGTGCTCTCACAGCTCAGTGCGTCCTGTGCCAACGCCCCACAGTTGCCGGGCTAGGGTGAGCATCCAGCCAGGACGGGTTGTGCCAGCTCTGCTCTCCAGACCTGCAGTGTGTCTCCACGGCCCAGTGATGATCCATGGCACGAAGCCTCCAGTGATGATCCATGGCACGAAGCCTCCAGTGACGATCCATGGAACGAAGCCTCCAGCGATGATCCATGGCACGAAGCCTCCAGCGACGGTCCCCTGTCCGGAGCCTCCAGCGACGGTCCCCGGTCCGGGGCCCCCAACGAGGGTCCCCGCACCAGAGGCACCACCAAAGTGGGCTGAGCCAGAGGTGGGGCGGGGTCTACGTCCCGCACCAGAACCGCCATCAGTGATAGATGCCCACCCGGACCCTCCCCTATAGGTTCAGGTTTTGCCGGGGGGGCGGGGGGTACTGTCAAGCCCTGACCTTAGAGAGCCTTTTTATGTCTCTATTTGGTTTTTGTCAGGGTTTGATTTGGGTGGGCATTCTATATTCTTTATTTCTAGGTTTTGTGTTTCTATGTTTTGGCCAGGTATGGTTCTCAATCAGGGACAGCTGTCTATCGTTGTCTCTGATTGGGAATCATACTTAGGCAGCCTGTTTTGCCACCTTAGGTTGTGGGATGTTGTTTTTTGTTAGCTCTGCGTAGCCTACGGAATGTGACGGTCGTTGGTCTTTTGTTTGGTGTTTAGATTTAATAAAGAATCATGTACAAGTACCACGCTGCACCTTGGTCCACTTCTTCCGACGAGCGTTACAGGTACAGTTTTAATTGCTATCGATCTGCATTAGTCCTTCCGTTTCCTTTGTTAGTATGGACTCTTTAGACCTAAATTGCTTTTGTTTTAGAGACTAGTACTGAATTGCATGGTTTCTAAAGGCACAAAGTGTCCTATACAATAAGGGGACCTGCTTTACCTATGTTATGTTGGAAAAAGTCCTTTAGAAGTTCTTCTGTCCTAGTTAAGTTATCATTCAATAGGCTTTGATTAAATTTCCAATATCCTCGCCCACGTAAAGATGATGTATGAGTAATATCTATGCCAATTAATTGATGGTTGGACCGCATTCTGTCCACTATCAACACTTTTTTTTTGCTTTTGGTGCCAGCGAGAATGGCATAAGAAAGTAGTCAAGACTACTAGTTTGATTGAGCCTCCTTCATGTATATCTCACTAGGTCAGGATATTTAAGCCTCTATACATCCACTAGTTCCAATATCCATGATATTTGTTATTTCCTTAAGTGTATGAGGGTGATAGTTTGTAGTGTGATTTCCTTTATGGTCCATTGAGGTATTTAAAACCGTATCATTATCAAAGCACAAGGCGAGACCCAGATGCAGACACAGGAGACAGATGGTTGGAGTCTTACAATGTTTATTAATCCAAAAGGAGTAGGCAAGAGAATGGTCGTGGACAGGCAAAAAGGTCAAAATCAGATCAGAGTCCAGGAGGTACAGAGTGGCAGACAGGCTCGTGGTCAAGGCAGGCAGAATGGTCAGGCAGGCAGGTACAAAGTCCAGAAACAGGCAAGGGTCAAAACCAGGAGGACTAGAAAAAGGAGAATGCAAAAAGCTGGAGAATGGGGAAAAACGCTGATTTGGAAACATAAAAGACGAACTGACACAGAGAGACAGGAAACATGAAAACACTGGGGGAAACAAGTGACACCTGGAGGTGGTGGAAACTAAGAGGACAGGTGAAACTGATCAGCGTGTGACAATTATAATCTCCCACCATAATAAGAGTCTTGTATTGCTCGTATGTTTGATAAATTATTATAGATATTTTCAAAGAAGTGTGGATCATCATTATTTGGAGCATATAGATAAATTAGCCATATCTGTTTAATAACATACTTAAAATCATCCATCTACCTTGCAGATCTGTTTGGACAATTTGCACATTCGGATCAACATGATTGTTAATTAATATCATCACCCCTTTTGAGTTTCTTTGCCAAAGGGAGAAGTATATTTCGCCCCCCCCCCCCCCCCCCAGTTATTTTTCCACACAACTTCATCTAACATTGTTGATTGAGTTTCCTGTTAACAGTAGATATTATATTCTTTCTCTTTAAGCCAGGTAAATACTGATCTGTGTTTCTTATTATCTACTAAGCCATTACAATTATAGTTGGCTATACTTATTTCACCATAGAGACCGGGTCCCATCTTTTGAATAGAGCACATAGTGCCACCCACAGAACAGAAGCAGATCAACCCCCAAAACCATTTCCACTTAGACTTAGACTTGTATTATATATATATAGTTATCAAAACATACATATACTGTAGATAAAATCTTGCATATTTTAATTTCCACAATTCACAAAAAAGATGTGTATATACTGTAGGCAGTTCATGTGAAGGATTGTTACTTATAACCGGTATTGCCATTACAAAGATTACATTTTTTGCAAGCAACTATTATTTTAGCAAAACAATTGTCATTCATCCTTTACGGTCCCTAACATCATGACCCCATAGCAACATATGTGGTATACATACATACACACACATACACACTCGACCTATTTCCCCCACAAACAACCACAAGCTCAGATGTTCAACAGTTGTTCCATACCCGAGCCCAAATCAAGAAAGGACTTGATGTGCGAATGCATAGACAGTTGCAGCTGTTTGAGAAGGCATGCAAAATGTTGCAAAGAAAATGAATTGGGATATTGGATTAACTAATGTCAAGTCCTAGCTGTTGGAAACACACACACGCTGGTCCCATTTTGTCAAGCATCTCTGTGCAGTCAGACCTTTGATTATTCCGTGCCACTACGGCCACAGTAATTTTCCCCGTCTCTGAATGTCTGAGTGTGACCCCTCCCTCCCCAATGGGTTACTGCAACTAGTGTTGCCAGCACTGCCACTAACTGGGTGGGGGCACCCCACCGGAATCCCCACCGGCTAGGTATAAGGTCATCAAGGTTCACATAAACAGCTTTAAGAAATTCCTTGCATATTATGCTCACCTAATCAGGGTGCTTTGGCTTTGTAGGACCAACCCTGCCAGGCAGGCTCAGAATCTTGAGTGGGACGTGCTGCTTTAGTGGGTTTCTGACCTCATTTATCTTTCTGTTTTGGCTACGTATAAGCTACTTACAGTAGTCCATAAAACAGATAAGTACTTCTCCTTAGTGTGTGGGTCGCTCAGGTGGGTGTCTAGGGTATAGGGTTGGGGACCGTTCCATCATGATAGGACAATAAATAAATAAACTATATTTATTTTAAAATGTATATTCCATATCTGCACACAATTCAAAGCTCTCTCTGACAATCCCTGCTCGCAGACATACATTGGCTCTTGTATTCGCAACCATTTTCCTTTTTCATTGACTTAACTGTACCAAAGCCCCATTACCTACCACTGTGACCTGTATGCTCTCGTTGGCTGGCCCTCGCTTCTTATTTGTTGCCAAACCCACTGGCTCCAGGTCATCTATAAGTCTTTGCAAGGTAACGCTCCGTCTTCTTAGCTCACTGGTCACCATAGCAGCACCCACCCGTAGCAGCACCCAGCACCCACTCGCTCCAGCAGGTATATTTCACTGGTCACCCCCAAAGCCAATTCCTCCCTCCTCCTTTCCTTCCAGTTTTCTGCTGCTAATGACTAGAACAAATATCAATAATCACTGAAGCTGGAGACCCATGTCTCCCTCACTAACTTTAAGCACCAGCTGTCAGAGCAGCTCACAGATCACTGCACCTGTACATAGCCCATCTGTAAATAGCCCATCCAACTACCTCATCCCCATACTGTTATTTATTTTTTTGCTCCTTTATACCCCAGTATCTCTACTTGCACATTCATCTTCTGCACATGTATCACTCCAGTGTTTAATTGCTAAATTGTAATTATTTCGCCACTATGGCCTATTTATTGCCTTGCCTCCATTATCTTACCTAATTTGCACACACTGTATATAGACTTTTTTCTCGATTGTGTTATTGACTGTATGTTTGTTTATTCCATGTGTAACTCTGTGTTGTTGTTTGTCGCACTGCTTTGCTTTATCTAGGCCAGGTCGCAGTTGTAAATGAGAACTTGTTCTCAACTGGCCTACCTGGTTAAATAAAGGCAAAAAAAATATATATATATATATATAAAAAAAATAAACTTTAAGAAAACACACACCCCACCTTCCATCACAATACACCCGCACATACTCACATAATGTGCTTTCTATGTCTTCTGTTTGCTGTGTTTTTATCTCTACCATGTTGATTGAGTACTTCTGTGTTCCAATTCGTTATTTTTGAAGATGTCTTATTTTGCTAATTATCCTTTCTTCTAATGCTGACTTATCTATTTATAAGCTACTATATATAGAAAGTCGAATACGAATTATTTTACAACATTCCCTATCTTGATTGGTATAGGGTAGTTGTGGTTTATTTCTTCATCAATGTTTGTATTTGATTGTTTTCCTATGTATTGTTTTATTACAATCCCTACTGTGGGTAGTATTGGGTGTTCTATTATTCGACTCCTTTATGGGAACGTTGTAATATTTAGAATAACCATGGAGACGTCTCGGTGTCTCGGAACTCAGATTTTTCACTTTAAAATGTATGACAAACTAAAACCAATGATTGCAATCCATACAACTCTATGCACAACATGTACTTTGTTATTGTTCAAAGTAGTCCTTGTGCATGAAGACTTGTGGTTTGTTTAACTTTGCAATCATGCTGTGGAATTGCCCAACTAGAATTTCAAGGGGTAGTGTTTGTATTTTATTCAACAAATGTTATTGTTGTAAATTAACCAATTCATTTGAATAGTCTATATATTCCTACTGACTAGTTTACTCACATAGGGAGTTTATTGCAAAAACCTATTTATCGAGCATATCACAACTTTTCTATTAGGTCATAATTGAGGAGGAACGGTACCCCACTACTGTATGCTGATGTCTCTGTTCATGTGGTCCATTACCACATTGATACACAAGAGGGCAGCATGTGGCTGTGTACGCAACAGTAGAACGCTGCAGATGTAAGGGTTTAGGGGATTTAGTTGTTTTTCCATGGTTGTTCTCAACAGCAATAAAATGTTTAACTTCCACAGCATCTTCTTCCCCAACAAAAAGTGGTGGAATTAGGCCCCCTGTTAAAATGACTAAGCTGAAGAAAATGATGTTGTACTCATTATAATGTTGTCATTTTTAGTTAAATCTTTTATGTGCAGTTAATATTAAAGTTAATTTTGGTTTGTTATAGGGTAAGATGTGAGGTTGCCCACATGTGAAAACCATGTCCTTTGATAATTTCCTTTAGATGAATCCAGGGATTATTTCCACCCCAAACCCACCGAGACACAATTTCTGAGTGGGACATGGTTTTGACTGAGGCAGTTTGATGTGGGTTAAACAACTGGCTTTGTTCTTGGCATGAGGTCCCACACACACACACACACACACACACACACACACTGCACACATACCTTTGAGTGGATTGACCAAAAAAATGAAGGGCTATGAAAGTGTGTATGCATGTTACTTAAATAGATCTTCATTATAATAACACCACATTTATAGCCAGGATAATATTTCGTTTTGGTGGCTCAAGGACAGCAAATGTAGGTACCCAGTGAGTAAAATGACGTTGAAAAGACATCTAAAATACGTATTTTCCGAATGTTTAAAAGTAGTATTTTAAACATGTTGGGGGGAAAAAAGTATTTTATGGATGTTGAAATCAGGTTAATTTTCAGTTCTGAATGAGTGTTGAAAATACACATTTTATGGTAATTTACTCAATGGCCAAATTTCAACTGCACATACATTCTCAATGAAGTTAACATTGTATCACAATATTAACTTTTAAATGAACATTTCCATTTAATTAAAAAAAGTAGAGCCAACAGAATATGTTCTATTGCTCCCATCTGTCACATGCACTTGTGTTAGCGTTTCAAAATACACAAAAATTACACACACATATATATATGAATAAAATAAACAAAAAAACAGCAGCAATGATGTTCATAGTAGGCCAACCTACACAAGAAAACAATAGAACACTTCAACTAACATAACATTCCCACTACAGAATTATTACAGGATTATTGTTCTTACTATGACTGTGATACGTTGTTGCTTATCTACCGTAGTTGAATGCAATGACCGAAAGTCGCTCAAGATAAGAGCGTCTGCCGAATGACCAAATTCTAAATATAAAACAAACACTTGCAAAGCATACTGGGTATTATACTAATGAGCTCAACCCCCAAACAAGTAAAAAATGTGGTCATTCCAGACCAGACCGAATCTGAATGAATCATTGACGTCTACGCAATTTTTCACACGTTTGAAAATCCCAGTAAATATGGCACCGGACAGTAAAGTTTAATTTAGGAGAGCACAGTAGAGTTTAATACTCTGTACTGTACTGAACTATACTGCACTGTACTATACACAATTTTTCTTTACTGTGCTGTCCAAACTGAACCGTAGTCAAGGCCGGTCTATACACAAAAAAGACGTCCAAAAGACATCGTCGTCATTCGGTGCTTAGTGGGTATTTTACCTTTCAGGTGAGGATTTTCAGAAGTTATTTATAGGCCCACTACATTCTTAGTGCTCTGTAGTGTGGAACAATAGAAAAACCTCCACAGTAGTAGGCTGTGTGTCGTGTGTGGGTAATGCCAAAGATTCTGGGCCCCTCCCCACCCTCCTCTCACACAAAAAGAAGAACCCTGGCCGTGGGGAACTTCGCACCTTGTCCCTGTAATTCAGTGGCTACATTGGCACCTCCCTTGTCATGTGTCTCCACAGGGCTGCTGTTGATCATTCACACAACAAGGGTGGACCCTGACTCATTGTTTAGGTTCAAAGGTGTCTGCTGGTGTGAAAGAGGGATTAGAGGATTATCCCTCATTACCCATTACCCTTTGATTGACCACAGGGGAGTAGTGGGAACACTCATGCAACAATCGGTAATGTAGAACAGGGTTGCTTGTGCCCTAACAAAACACAATTGGAATTTGTGATTTATTGACGTCATAGGCTGAAAAGCATGCTCTAAACTTTCCAGAGGGGTATTGAAACGAGATGTTGGTCCGATACCAATTTAACCTTTCAGCTGAGGAGCTGTGTTGGGATGTATTTGACCTTTGCGCTCAGGAGCAGAGGAGTGAGGAATCCTGGGACGGCCACACAGCGGGGGGAACGCCAGGCCTGAAGCCTCTGTAGTTACAGTAATGGGAAAGGGAGGCACTGACACAGCAGGAGTCAATGCTGTGCCAAGAAGTAATCAACTGTCCCTAACTGTCACATGCTTCACTTGCAGTTCAAAATTAGGCTGGAGTGGAACCTTTGAGTCTGGATAGACCTATTGAAAACAGGTGCTTTCAGCTCTTGTAATTTATTTTGTGTGTGTGTGTGTGTGCACATTCCAGCATGCAAGCTAGTAAAAACTGTATGCGTAAATGTTACCCCTATAGGAAAAGCTCAATGAGAGAAACTGTGATAATGATAAACTTGTGGTGGTTATACTATTTGCACATCTGCAAGTTTATCAGGTGCACAATTTAACAGAATCTACTGAATTTTTGTCTAAGTTACTTAGTAGCTATATGGCACCAGTTTATCAACTGATATACTAGTTGCAATCATGTCCAAACAAAGGATTGATAGGACAGGACAATTAGGTTTTAAACGTCTACCCAGATAGAGGTGCATACGCAACCAGCAACGACATTGACCCCCCCCCCCCCCCCCCCCCCCGATCCCCCATGGGGAAATCCCATCCCAGAGCCCACTGACCCCTCCCCTCAGATACTGCAACTCAATAAAGTCCGATGGCAGGGGAGCTGCTTGACATCGCAGCAGCAGCGCGAGCACACTCCCACCACATCGCGAGTGGTGTGCACCAATGCAGATGATGTGTGGCTGATGTTTGATTCAGTTTCTAAAGTAAGATCAGGGTCTAAATTCGTCCTCCAATGCATGCGGATTTGAGACACTAATTTTAGATAGGCTATCTCTACCCTTATATGAATCAATTACACGGATGAATTTGATAATGGTGGTTTTATTGCATCTACGTGCGTCGGCGACGGTTCTTGCTTGGGGTTATTGTATTTTGGCCGAGACAACTTTTTCTAACTTCACTCTGGATAACGAAGTTCAATCCAGCTTCATCCAGCGCCGTCTGCGGAACCAGGAGCGCCGGGAGATGCAGCGAGAAATCCTCTCCATCCTGGGGTTGCCCCATCGGCCCCGGCCGCACATCTACACCAAACATAACGCAGCCCCGATGTTTATGCTGAATTTGTACAACGCTATTTCCACTTATGGACAACAGCCCCCCGGCTTCTCATATTATAAACCCGTCTTCACGACCCAGGGACCCCCGATGGTGACCCCCCAAGACAGCAGTTTTCTCAATGACGCGGATATGGTGATGAGCTTTGTCAATATTGGTATGTCCTTATCATCACCCTATCCAGAGACGTATCAATTCATTTCGATGGATATGAATTGAGAAGTTATTGTTTAGTCTACATTATCTCATTAATGCTGTAGCATAAAACAGCTTTCCCCATATCTTACTTTATTTTTTAAAAGCAAAAATAATTTTAGTTCACCTTTGCGCAAGAGACGACGCAGTCTTGACACAGGCTCTTAATCTCTTTAAACTGTTTTTTACTCAACACATCTCACATGAACGTTACCTAAACAGCTGTTTATGTTTACTTTGTGATATCTGATACTGGCACTGTCATGCTGATAGTTTACAAAACACTCTTAATGCTTGCTTTGACTCATTCAGTGACTCAATGTCTCATCGCTAGGGTGATGAGACACCATTTAATTGGAAAATAGTTTTGAAAAACACTTCTCACAGGGGTTCTCTGTGGACCTGTCTGGTCTGCTGACTAGGAGAGCAAAGGTCAGGCAAGGTGAAGTGTGGGTGTGTTTTAATGCTCAGACAGAGCACTGCTGAGGATACAGTGGTGCTCCCAGACAAGAGTCTCTCTGGGCTTAACCTAGCCTTATAGCACAGGAGTTGACTGAAAAAAACAGGCTTACTTCCAGTTTACCTGTTGGCATAAGGATTAAAGAGTGAAAGCTTTCTTCAATGCCTTTTTGTTGTCTGAAGGCACTTTGCAGAAAGGACAGTACTGTTGAACCCGAGTGCATTAGCTAAGTGTTTGTCTGTGTGTATGACGTTCGATTTGTGTACAGCTCCTAAATGTGGAGGCTTTAAGGTAACTTTCCCTGTGCTTCAGATAAGACTTCTCTAAGACTGTTCTGCATTCCGAGTTGTAAATGTTATGACAACATGGCTGTATCCGATTTCCCCTGAATCCTGTTAAAGCTCTGGGAGACCGGCTTCAGCAAGGCTTTGTTTCGCATGACTAGGATTTGAACAGGCATTTCAGTACCCTGGGGAGGGCAGGACAAGTTGACAGGGAGATAAAGACTCAGGTACTGCATCTAAATACTCTTTACAGGAGACAGCTGGCAGTGTGTGTGTAAATCAAGGGGGGTGGGGTGCTTCCTTGGACATTATTGCGTTTCTAAAACCCAAATCCTGCTTTTGTTTCCTTTGGAGATCTCACTACGGGTCTGATATCACTAAAGTGGAACAGTAGACGGCATGGTGCCTGTGACTCCCACCCGGATGTGGCTTTTCTTCCAAAGACAACCATTTCCCCTTCATTGTCCTGTGTCAGGGCTTACAGGTTGGGCTTCGTGGCCTGCTTTACATTTACATTTCAGTAATTTAGCTTATCCACTTATCCAGAGCAACTCACAGTAGTGAGAGCATATAGTTTCATACTGGTTCCCCATGGGAAACAAACCTACAACACTGGCGTTGCAAACACCATGCTCTACCAAGTGAGCCACACAGGACCACTGTATGTGTTAGGATGTCAGTTTATCATCAGGAATAGATTTGGCACTTTTACACTTTTATTCCAATTCACGTGAGAATGTACAGAGTGACCTTGTTAGAGAGAAGGGGAAGAAGTAAGTGCATAAACTCAGCAAAAAAAGAAACTGCCCTTTTTCAGGACCCTGTCTTTCAAAGATAATTCGTAAAAATCCAAATAACTTCACAGATCTTCATTGTAAAGAGTTTAAACACTGTTCCCCATGCTTGTTCAATGAACCATACACAATTAATGAGCATGCACCTGTGGAACAGTCGTTAAGACACTAACAGCTTACAGATGGTAGGCAATTAAGGTCACAGTTATGAAAACTTAGTACACTAAAGAGGTCTTTCTACTGACTCTGAAAAACACCAAAAGAAAGATGCCCAAGGTCCCTGCTCATCCGCGTGAACGTGCCTTAGGCATGCTGCAAGAAGGCATGAGGACTGCAGATGTGGCCAGGGAAATAAATTGCAATGTCCGTACTGTGAGACACCTAAGACAGCGCTACTGGGAGACAGGACGGACAGATGATCGTCCTTGCAGTGGCAGATCACGTGTAACAACACCTGCACAGAATCGGTACATCCTAACATCACATCTGCGGGACAGGTCCAGGATGGCAACAACAACTGTCCGAGTTACACCAGGAACGCACAATCCCTCCATCAGTGCTCAGACTGTCCACAATATGCTGAGAGAGGCTGGACTGAGGGTTTGTTGGCCTGTTGTAAGGCAGGTCCTCACCAGACATCACCTGCAACAACGATGCCTATGGGCACAAACCCACGGTCGCTTGACCAGACAGGACTGGCAAAAAGTGTTCTTCACTGACGAGCCGCGCTTTTGTCTCACCAGGGGTGATGGTCAGATTCGCGTTTATCGTCTAAGGAATGAGCGTTACACCGAGGCCTGTACTCTGGAGCGGTATTGATTTGGAGGTGGAGGGTCCGTCATGGTCTGGGGCGGTGTGTCACAGCATCATCAGACTGAACTTGTTGTCATTGCACGCAATCTCAACACTGTGCATTACAGAGAAGACATCCTCCTCCATCATGTGGTACCCTTCCTGCAGACTCATCCTGACATGACCCTCCAGCATGACAATGCCACCAGCCATACTGCTCGTTCTGTGCGTGATTTCCTGCAAGACAGGAATGTCAGTGTTCTGCCATGGCCAGCGAAGAGCCCAGATCTCAATCCTATTGAACACGTCTGGGACCTGTTGGATCTGAGGGTGAGGGCTAGGGCCATTCCCCCCAGAAATGTCTGGGAACTTGCAGGTGCCTTGGTGGAAGAGTGGGGCTCACAGCAAGAACTGGCAAATCTGGTGCAGTCCATGAGGAGGAGATGCACTGCAGTACTTAATGCAGCTGGTGGCCACATCAGAAACTGACTGTTATTTTGATTTTGACCCCCCCCCCCCCTTTGGTCAGGGACACATTATTCAAATTTTGTTAGTCACATGTCTGTGGAACTTTTTCAGTTCATGTCTCAGTTGTTGAATCTTATGTTCATACAAATATTTACATGTTAAGTTTGGTGAAAATAAACATAGTTGACAGTGAGAGGATGTTTCTTTTTTTGCTGAGTTTACATATGAAGGGCAGAGAAAAGAGAAAGAAATATAAGGAAACACAGTGCCCCAATCCTCTCATGAACCAATGGCCACTCTCCTGTTGATTGGCAGTCTGTTTTCCCACCATTTTGTAAAGAACCAGTCATGGTGGTCTCTGGAGTGATCGCTTAAAGCCAAACTGGATTAAGGCATTTCCCCTCGACAAACCACAGCTTCCAGTGAGGGAAAGAGAGCTACTCTTCCCCCCTCTCTCTACTGTATGTGCAGGTATATAGGTGGCCAACGTTGACGCTTCTTGGAAATGTATGGAATCTGTTCAGTTTTATTTGTTTTGTGCCTTTCATTTTCTAAACAAATTAATGGTGGAAAAGCTTTGTCTTCCAATGCCCATTATTTTGGAATTAGATGCTCGACTACCAGGTGTCCACATACTTTTGGCCATGGAGTGTATGCACATGCCCACAGACTCAGTGGTGTTAGAATCTCCAACCACCATCCAGTCTGCCCACTACCAATATGTATTCATCTCATGTCCATGCAACACATCTGACCATACAGATGCAGTTTGACTGCACGCATCTGTAGCTTGCCTGCCCATCTGTGTGATTATAATAGAGCTATAGCGATACTGAATACAGAGCTCAGGCCTGCTTTAGCAGTCTGACTATATTCTGACTGCATGGTTCCTGGTTGGACTGAGTTGACCTGCATTCCTGCACTGCTAGTGCTTCTTGCTGGGAGTCTGCCATAGGCTGATACAGATGTCTCTGGGATGTTCTTGTTCCCATGAGAACACACCTGCAGCATATGGGAATAGGAGACAGGCCTATCTGTCATATTTCACAGCTCTCCATGTGAAATGAAATAAAGAAGATTATGCTGTATAGTTAAAGTTTGACTTATAACAGTTTTGGGATTTAAAAAAAAGGGTTTTATAGTATAGACATAATGTAACTGTAAAAATCTATTACCTTTAAATGTGGCATGAATACAACCATTCATGGTGTTTTCATCTGATTGTCAAACAAATCACTTCAAAAAGTAGGTTACCTTCACACATTCATCCAAAATTATTCCAGCATCTGAACAGTTCGTTGTGCACCCGCCAACTTTCCTTCAATTCGCAGGAGGTTGAAACTATCTCACTGGAGAAAGGATCCGAGCAAGCAAAACAGTGCCCCTCTGTCTTACTATATGTATCGGATGCTGTCTGGCCAAAAATGCCATACTGTTTTTGGCCAGACAGCATCAGATACATGGGCTACACATGTATGTCCTCTGCCTCAATGATAATAGCAGTATTATCTGCAGCACCTGTCTTTTTACTAAAGAAATGCGTTTTGTATCAAATCAAATTGTATTTCTCACATGCGCCGAATACAACAGGTGTTGAACAGGGAGTACAGGAGGTGACTAAGCACACCTTACCGCAAAATGCTCACTTACAAGCCCAACAATGCAGTTTTAAGAAAATAGAGTTAAGAAAACATTTAGTAAATAAACTAAAGTAAAAAATAAAAAGTAACAATAAAATAACAATAATGAGGGGAACCGGTACTGAGTCAATGTGCGGGGGTACAGGTTAGTCAAGGTCATTTGTACATGTGGGTAGGGGTAAAGTGACTATGCATAAATAATAGACAGCAAGTAGCAGCAGTGTAAAAACAAAGGGGTGGGGGTCAATGCAAATAGTACGGGTGGCCATTTGATTAATTGTTGTTAAGGAGCCTTTTGGACCTAGGCTTGGCGCTCCGGTACCGCTTGCCGTGCGGTAGCAGAGAGAACAGTCTATGACGGTGACTGGACACCACCTAGTATATGGATGGCAGAAAGCTTGGCCCCAGTGATGTACTGGGCTGTACGCACTACCCTCTGTAGTGCCTTACGGTCAATGCCGAGCAGTTGCCATGCCTGGTAGTGATGCATCTCGATGGTGCAGCTGTAGAACTTTTTGAGGATCAGCGGACCCATGCCAAATCTTTTCACTCTCCTGAGGGAGAAAAGGCATTGTCGTGCCCTCTTCACAACTTTCTTGGTGTGTTTGGACCATTATAGTTTGTTGGTGATGTGGAACTTGAATCTCTTAACCCGCTCCACTACAGCCCTGTCGATGTGAATGTGGGTGTGTTCGGCCCTCCTTTTCCTGTTGTCCATGATCATCTCCTTTGTCATGCTCATGTTGAGGGACAGGTTGTTGTCCAGGCACAACACTGCCAGGTCTCTGGCCTCCTCCCTACTGTCTGTCTTATCGTTGTCGGTGATCAGGCCTACCACTGTTTTGTCGTCAGCGAACTTAGTGGTGGTGTTGGAGTTGGGCTTGGCCACGCAGTCGTGGGTGAACAGGGAGTACAGGAGGTGGCTAAGCACACACTCTTGAGGAGCCCCCATGTTGAGGATCAGCGTGGCAGATGTGTTGTTGCCTACCCTTACCACCTGGGGGCAGCCCGTCAGGAAGTCCAGGATACAGTTGCAGAGGGAGGTGTTTAGTCCCAGGGTCCTTAGCTTAGTGATGAGCTTTGGGCACTTGTGTTGAATGCTAAACTGTAGTCAATGAACAGCATTCTCACATAGTTGTTCCTTTTGTCCAGGTGGTAAAGGGCAGTGTGGAGTGCGATTTAGATTGCATCATCTGTGGATCTGTTGGCGGTATGTGAATTGGAGTGGGTCTAGGGTTTCTGGGATGACGGTGTTGATGTGAGCCATGACCAGCCTTTCAAAGCACTTCATCGACACTGACGTGAGTGCTACAGGGTGGTAGTCATTTACACAGGTTAACCTTGCTTTCTTGGGCACAGGGACTATGGTGCTTGAAACATGTAGGTATTACAGACCCGGTCAGGGAGAGGTTGAAAATGTCAGTGAAGACACTTGCCAGTTGGTACACATCCTGGTAATCTTTCTGGCCCCGCGGCCTTGTGAATGTTGACCTTTTAAAAGGTCTTGCTCACATCGGCTATGGAGAACGTGATAACACTGTCGTCCGGAACAGCTGGTGCTCTCATGCATGCTTCAGTGTTGCTTGCCTTGAAGCGAGCATAAAAGGCATTTAGCCCATCTGGTAGACTCGCGTCACTGGGCAGCTTGCGGCTGGGTTTCCCTTTGTAGTCCATAATAGTTGGCAAGCCCTGCCAAATCTGAAGCGCGTAGGATTCAATCTTAGTCCTGTATTGACACGTTGCCTGTTAGATGGTTTTTCTAAGGGCATAGCAGGATTTCTTACAAGCATCCGGATTAGTTTCCCGCTCCTTGAAAGCGGCAGCTCAAGCCTTTAGCTCGATGCGGATGTTGCCTGTAAACCATAGCTTCTGGTTGGGATGTGTACATACGGTCACTTTGGGGACATCGTCGTTGTGAATGCACTTATTGATGAAACCGGTGACTGAGATGGTATACTCCTCAATGCCATTAGATGAATCCCAGAACATATTTCAGTCTTTGCTAGCAAAACAGTTCTGTAGCATCCGCATCATCTGACCACTTCCGTATTGAGCGAGTCACTGGCACTTCCTGCTTTAGTCTTTGCTTGTAAGTAGGAATCAGGAAGATCGAATTATGGTCAGATTTGCCAAATGGAGGGGGAGTAAGAGCTTTGTACACATCTCTGTGAGTGGAGTAAAGGTGGTCTTGAAATTTTTTTCCTCTGGTTGCACATGTGACATGCTGGTAGAAATGAGGTAAAACATATTTAAGTTTGCCTGCATTAAAGTCCCTCGCCACTAAGAGAGCTGCTTCTGGATTAGCATTTTTTTGTTTGCTTATGGCTTTATACATCTCGTTGAGTGCGGTCTTAGTTCCAGCGTCGGTTTGTGGTGGTAAAAAGGCGGCTATAAAAAAGATAGATAACTCTCTTGGTCGATAGTGTAGTCTACAGGTTATCATGAGGTACTCTACCTCATGCAAGCAATGCCTCAAGACTACCTTAATATTAGACATCGCACACACCCCCATCCCATGGAAAACCCAGCCAACTATATATTATCTGTGTCGTCGTTCAGCCACAACTCGGTTAAACATGACATATTAGTTTTTAATGTCCCGTTGGTAGGATAGTCTCGTTTATTCTCCAGCGATTGCACATTGGCCAATAGAACGGATGGTAGAGGTGGGTTACCCACTCGCCGAGTAATTCTCACAAGGCACACTGATCTGCGACCCCTGTATTTCCTTATTTTCTTCATCGGAATGACAGGGATTTGGGCCTTTTGGTCAACATTATATCTTTCGCGTCAGACTCATTTAAGAAAAAATCTTCTTCCAGCTCAAGGTGCGTAATTGCTGTTTTGATGTCCAGAAGATCTTTTGGGTCATAAGAGATGGTAGCATCAACATTATGTACAAAATGAGTTTCAAACAATGCAAAAAAACCACACAAAATAGCACAATTGGTTGGGAGCCTGTAAACCGGCAGCCATCCCCTCCGGCGTCATTCTTCACCCTAGAGTCTAAGGTCCGGGGCTGGGTTTCTACTACCTCGTCAAGAACAGGTTTCCCTAATCAATTCAAATCAAATGTTATTTGTCACATACACGTGTTAAGCAGATTTTATTGCGGGTGGCGTGAATTGCAGATGTTATTGCGGGTGGCGCAGTAATATCTAACAAGTAATATCTAACAATTTCACAATATACACAAATCTAAAGTAAAGGAATGGAATTAAGAATATATAAATATTTGGACGAGCGATGTCAGAGCGGCATAGAGTAAGATACAGTAGAATAGGATACAGAATATACACTACCGTTCAAAAGTTTGGGGTCTCATAGAAATTTCCTTGTTTTTGAAAGAAAAGCACATTTTTTTGTCCATTAAAATAACTTAACATTTATCAGAAATACAGTGTAGACATTGTTAATGTTGTAAACGACTATTGTAGCTGGAAACGTCTGATTTTATTTTTTATTTCACCTTTATTTTAATGGAATATCTACATAGGCGTACAGAGGCCCATTATCAGCAGCCATTACTCCTGTGTTCCAATGGCACGTTGTGTTAGCTAATCCAAGTTTATAATTTTAAAAGGCTAATAGATCATTAGAAAACCCTTTTCCAATTATGTTAGGACAGCTGAAAGCTGTTGTCTTGATTTAAAGAAGCAATAAAACTGGCCTTTAGACTAGTTGTATCAGAAATCAAGGTAAGACCCAGATGCAGACACGTTGAATAAACAATGGTTTATTAGACCAAGGGACAGGCAAGAGACAGGTCAATGCAGGCAAGGGTCAATAATCCAGAGAAGGGTTAAAGGGTGCAGGCAGGGTCAGGGGCAGGCAGAGCGGTCCGGCAGGCGGATACAGAGACGGGAAGAGGTGAGGGTCAAAACCAGGAGGGCAAGAAAAAGAGGCTGGGAAAAAACAGGAGCTGACAGGACAAACGCTGGTGAGCTTGACAAACAAGATGAGCTGGCAACAGACAAACAGAACACAAGTATGTACAAGTGGGGCAAAACAGTATTTAGTCAGCCACCAATTGTGCAAGTTCTCCCACTTAAAAAGATGAGAGGCCTGTAATTTTCATCATAGGTACACTTCAACTACGACAGACAAAATCAGAAAAAAAAATCAGAAAATCACATTGTAGGATTTTTTTATGAATTTATTTGCAAATTATGGTGGAAAATAAGTATTTGGTCACCTACAAACAAGCAAGATTTCTTGCTCTCACAGACCTGTAACTTCTTAAGAGGCTCCTCTGTCCTCCACTCGTTACCTGTATTAATGGCACCTGTTTGAACTTGTTATCAGTATAAAAGACACCTGTCCACAACCTCAAACAGTCACACTCCAAATTCCACTATGGCCAAGACCAAAGAGCTGTCAAAGGACACCAGAAACAAAATTGTAGACCTGCACCAGGCTGGGAAGACTGAATCTGCAGTAGGTAAGCAGCTTGGTTTGAAGAAATCAACTGTGGGAGCAATTATTAGGAAATGGAAGACATACAAGACCACTGATAATCTCCCTCGATCTGGGGCTCAACGCAAGATCTCACCCCGTGGGGTCAAAATGATCACAAGAACGGTGAGCAAAAATCCCAGAACCACACGGGGGGACCTAGTGAATGACCTGCAGAGAGCTGGGACCAAAGTAACAAAGCCTACCATCAGTAACACACTACGCCGCCAGGGACTCAAATCCTGCAGTGCCAGACGTGTCCCCCTGCTTAAGCCAGTACATGTCCAGGCCCGTCTGAAGTTTGCTAGAGAGCATTTGGATGATCCAGAAGAAGATTGGGAGAATGTCATATGGTCAGATGAAACCAAAATATAACTTTTTGGTAAAAACTCAACTCGTTGTGTTTGTTGGACAAAGAATGCTGAGTTGCTTCACAGTCGGTATGGTGTTCTTTGGATGCATGGGGGTGGAAACGTCATGCTTTGGGGCTGTTTTTCTGCAAAGGGAGCAGGATGACTGATCCGTGTAAAGGAAATAATGAATGGGGCCATGTATCGGGAGATTTTGAGTGAAAACCTCCTTCCATCAGCAAGGGCATTGAATATGAAACGTGGCTGGGTCTCTCAGCATGACAATGATCCCAAACACACCGCCCGGGCAGGGGGGTGGAGACAATCACAAAAACAAGTGAAACAGATCAGGGCGTGACAGTAGCCCCCCCCCCCCCTGGCGTCCTACCTGGGCGCATACCAGATTGGAAGTCGGCGATGAGGGCTGGGTCCAGGATGTCTCTCTTCTGGGCCATAACCTTCCCAGTCAACCAGGTACTGGAAACCCCTATCCTGTGGTCAAACCCTCAGAGGCATCTCACCGTGTACGCCGGATTGCCATCAACGACATGGGGAGGAGGGGTGGGCCTGGAAAAGGAAGACAAAGGACTGTGAGACACAGGCTTAATATGGGACACATGAAAGGTGGGGTATTGGGTACGAAGGGTACGGGGCAACAGAAGACGAACAGCAGAGGGGCTAAAGACCTTGGAGATGGGGAAAGGGCCGATGAACCGGGGGGACAATTTGCGAGACTTCACTCCCGGAGGGGCAGATCCCGGATGGACAGCCATACCTTCTGCTCGAGACGATACCAGGGAGCCTTGGTTCGATGGCGATCCGCTTGTCGTCGATACCTGGAGGTGGTCTTGAGGAGGGCCGACCGGGCTGTCCTCCAGGTACGATGACAGCAGCAAACAAACATCTGGGCAGAAGGTATGCCGACCTCTTCTTCCTGCTCAGGGAAGAGCGGGGGCTGATACCCCAGGGAACACTCGAAGGGAGATAGGCCCAAGGCAGAGCAGGAAAGGGTGTTGCTGGCATATTCGAACCACACAAGCTGCTTGCTCCAGGTGGTGGGGTTGACGGAGACCAGGCAGCGCAGGGTCTTCTCGAGGTCCTGGATAGCTCACTCTGACTGGCCATTGGGGCGGCAGGATAGCCTAGTGGTTAGAGCGTTGGACTAGTAACCGGAAGGTTGCAAGTTCAAACCCCTGAGCTGACAAGGTACAAATCTGTCGTTCTGCCCCTGAACAGGCAGTTAACCCACTGTTCCTAGGCCGTCATTGAAAATAAGAATTAGTTCTTAACTGACTTGCCTAGTTAAATAAAGGTAAAATAAAATTGGACTGTGGGTGGAACCCAGAGGACAGGCTGGCCGATGACCCAATGAGGGTGCAGAACGCCTTCCAGAACTGGGACGAGAACTGAAGACCCCGGACGGAGACCATGTCCACGGGCAGGCCATGGATCCGGAAGACGTGCTGCACCATGAGCTGGCCATCTCCCTGGCAGAGGGTAGTTTGAGAAATGGAGAGAAATGACGTGGGTGGCTTTGGAGAACCGATCCACCACGGTCAGGATGGCGGTGTTGCCATCAGACTTGGGAAGTCCCGTGACAAAGTCCATGGAGATGTGGAACCAGGGATGGTGGGGGACAGGCAGAGGTTTGAGGAGACCAGCTGGAGCTTGCCGAGGAGTTCTGTGCTCAAACTGAGCAAGCGGTGACGAATGCGGACATGTCCGGGACCATAGTAGGCCACCAAATGTGCTGTCGCACAAAGGCCAGGGTCCGACGGGCGCCAGTGTGGCAGACCAGCCTGGAAGAGTGGGCCCACTCCAGGACTGCGGAGTGGCCATTGTCAGGAACGAAATCCGGTTATCAGGGCCCCCTGGGGTTTGGCTAGAAATACTCCCTATCCCCCAGCTGAGATCCATCGCCAGGCATGAGGTAGGAAGGATGGTCTCGGGTTCCGGGGTAGTAGTCATGGGGCTATAGCAGAAGGACAATGCATCCGGCTTGACATTCTTGCAACCCTGCCAGTACGAAAGGGAGAAGTTGAACTGTGAACAGCAGGGCCCATCTGTCTTGCCTGGAGTTGAGGCGCTTGGCGGAGCGGAGATACTCCAGGTTCTTGTGGTCAGTCCACATGATGAACAGATGTTCCGCCCTCTTCAGCCAGTGCCTCCATTCCTCCAACGCCATCTTCACCGCGAGAAGTTCCCGATTCCCCACATCGTAGTTCCTTTCAGTGATGTTGAGGCGATGGGAAAAGAAGGCGCAAGGATGTAGCTTGAGGTCAAGGGCAGAATGCTGGGACAGGACGGCCCCCACTCCGACGTCCGAAGCATCGGCTTCCACCTTGAACTGACGAGATGGGTCCGGATGAACCAGAATGGGAGCTGTGGTGAAGCAATGTTTGAGATCCCGGAATGCCCGGTCAGCAGCTTAGGACCACGTGAATTTGAACCTTGGGCGAGGTGAGTGCTGACAGGGGGGAAGCCAGGGTGCTGTAACCTCAGATAAAGTGGCGATAGAAATTGGAGAACCCCAGGAAACATTGGAGCTGCACCCTGGACGTAGGCTGAGGCCAATCCATCACAGCTATAACCTTCCTGGGATCCATCTCGACACTCCCAGCAGAGATTATGTAACCCAGAAAGGGGATGGTGGAGCGATGGAACTCTCACTTCTCCACCTTCACAAACAGCTGATTCTCCAGAAGGCTTTGAAGGACCTGCCGGACGTGGAGCACATGTTTTTGAGGGGAGCGGAAGAAGATGAGGATGTCATCAATGTAGACGAAGATGAACCAGTTTAACATGTTGCGGAGAGCATCATTTACCAGAGCCTGGAACACAGCAGGAGCGTTGGTGAGGCCAAAGGGCATGACTAGATACTCGTAGTGGCCAATGGCCATGTTGAAGGCAGTCTTCCACTCGTCCCCCTCTCGTATCCGCACCAGGTGGTAGACATTCCGTTGATCCAGCTTGGAAAACACAGTGGCCTCATGGAGTGGCTCGAAGGCTGAGGAGATGAGTGGTAGTGGGTAACGGCTCTTAATGTTGTTGAGTCCCCGGTAGTCAATGCACGGGCACAGGGTCTTGTTCTTTTTCTCCATGAAGAAGAAGCCTGTGCCGGCGGGGAAGGAAGAGGGACGGATAAATCCAGTAGCTAGGGAGTGGCGTGGTGCAAGGGAGAAGGTCAATCCTGCAGTCATAAGGTCGGTACGGCGGAAGCAACGTGGCCCGAGCCTTGCTGAACACCTCCCAGAGGTCCTGGTACTCCGCGGAAATGGCGGAGCGGTCTGGGGCACCTTCCGAGCCCCCAGGAAGATGTCCCGGGTCAGGTTGTGCTGACTTCAGGCAATGGGCATGGCACAACAGGTTCCAGGCATGATGGCACCAGTAGACCAGTTAATGAGGAGATTGTGTCATTAAAGCCAGGAGAATCCCAATGCCACGGGAATCAGAAGGGACTTGATGAGCAGGAACTGGATAGCCTCGATGTGGTTCCCTGACACCCGTAGGTGGATGGGAGTGGTGTTGTGGGTGACTCTGCCTAAAGAGTGCCCATCCAGCGCTCTAACGTCCATGGGAATGGAGAGGGGCTGAGTGTGGATGTTCAACTCGGATGCCAGGGTAATGTCCAAAAAACTCTCGTCGGCCCCAGAGTCAATGAGAACCCGGTGAGATTTGGACTGGTCTCCCCACAGTAGAATGTCATGAATAGGGGTGCGAGCAAGGGAAGCAGGAATGTTCTCCATATGGCCCACCAGAGTCCTTTCTCCTACCGGTGAGTCTGGCTTCTTTAAAGGACAAGAGGACACAAAATGACCAAGAATCCCGCAATACAGACAACTCTTTGTGTCGATCCTGTATTGCCATTCCAGCTCTGCCTAGTGGCATAGGCTCAGGAAGTGATGACTCGGCTGTCTTCAGCAGCCCTCGGGGCAGGTCTTGAAGCCTCCGGTCCTCTCTGCAACGAGACCGTCGGGAGCTTCCGGGTTGACTCAGAGGCAATGTGATATCCCTGGGCGTGCGAGGGAAATTAATTTTCTTCTCCCTCCGTCATTCCCGTAATCGCCCATCGATACGGATGGTCAAAGCGATGAGGAAATCGAGCTCCGTAGGTAACTCCTGGGCTCCAAACTCATCCTTGACCTCCTCCGAGGTGCCGTGCAAGAACATATCAAACAGTGCCTCTTGAATTTTTCCAGCAAACTGGCCAACGCCCGGTCATGGTGATCAACCAACGTTTGGACCACCTCTCCAAGGCCACAAAGCAATTTCTCGTGCCTACCGAGGGTGGCTCCCTGGGTGGAGATGGCGTTGCGCAGCTGGGCCGTGTCTGCTGGGTCAGTCATGGCCAGTTCATACTATCAGAAATCAAGGTAAGACCCAGATGCAGACACGTTGAATAAACAATGGTTTAATAGTCCAAGGGGAAGGCAAGAGACAGGACACGGCAGACACGGGTCAATAATCCAGAGAAGGGGCAAGGGTACAGGTCGGCAGGCAGGGTCAGGGGCGGGCAGAGTGGTCCGGCAGGAGGGTACAGAGATGGGACAGGCGAGGGTCAAAACCAGGAGGGCAAGAAAAAGAAAAGCTCATGAGGCCCCTTGATGATGTGAGGCAATTGCCTCTTCTGCCTAATGGTAAGTCCGCCAGTGTGTGAACCCAACAGGCTAAATTGAAAGCTGACTGTTTATCATGGTAATCTGATTTTGGGGGAGAATAAGGAGATTACACCAGGGATTTATTCTCTATACTCATAATACTATAATTCCTCCAATTATTTTTTTATCCCTTTTTGAAAGATTGCTTTCTTTTTCCGTTGGACACGGTTTTAGCTGAAATGCCAAGCAAGGTGTAAGGTTGTTTTGGTGGATAAAGTAATCTGATCCAAGAAATAGGGTTTTCAAACATAAACCACTGAATTTTGTCAAACTTCCACCAGTGGCGTTCGGTGCTGTTTACGGATAAGGGAGGACAATATATATATATATATATATATATATATATATATATATATATATATATATATATATATATATAATATTTAGCATGGCCTTATTTCTATTACAGCATATTGGATGACTGTCATTCATATTCCATTCACCCAGCTCAGTGTAGCATTATACTTCATACTACCCATGAGGTTGCTACAACCTATTCTATGAATTAAAGTTTATAATGTATGTAGGTGCACATGTCAAGAAACAAATTTGAGTAATCAAGATGACAGACAGTGGCACATTCAGTGCCAGTCTTGGCACACTTGCTTTCATCTAGCTGATCTAGGGTGGAATCATTAGTCCAAACAGTTGCAATCAAAAGTTTCTATTGGACAAATTAATGTAGGTTTACCCCTGTTTCAGGTGCCATATGGAATTGTTTCAAAGTTATACCATGGATCATTTAGCAATTTGATTTAGGTATCCAATTTATTTGTATTTTTTATTATTTGATAAAATATAGAATTTGGCCTTTACTTCTATATAAAAATGCATTGAATAACACATTCATAAATGGCAAATAAGACAGTCCAAAAAATGTATCATAAGGAATAAGGTTTTGTCTGTCCTTTATCTAGGAGATCTAAGAAAGCTCAGGAGATATATATATTTTTGTTCACACATAAAACCCCTTATAGTTTTGTGGCAATTTTTTATTTATTTCTTCCATTCATTTGAATGGGTTACTTTTAGACGAGGCCATGGGGCTTGTGGCCAAACTGTTCGGATGCTACAGACGTTTTTGTGAGAAGACAAGTTTTCGGGATGTCTCCTGGTCTGACAGACAGCGCTGTAACTCTGCCACTTTCCACCGCAGATGCGGAAGTGCGACATAGGTGAATGCGGCGGATTGAGATTCAGACATTGTAAAAAAAAAACATCTCTAGCTTGAACTGAAGGGATTTTGATGGAGATTTTTTTTATTGTTACTTTGATTGACACACCGGTGCGTCAACAGACTCTAGGGGGTTTAAAGCAAGTGTTTTTCATTAGACAACAGGCATGCTGTCTGCATTGGTGGAAGTACCCAATTGTCAAAGTTGAATGACAAATAACTAAAGTGAAAGTAACCCAGTAAAATACTACTTGAGTAAAAGTCTAAAAGTATTTGGTTTTAAAGATACATAAGTATCAAAAGTAAAAGTATAAATAATTTCAAATTGCTTATATTAAGCAAACCAGACTGCACAATTTTCTTGTTTTTGTATTTATTTACGGATCGCCAAGGGCACTCTCCAACACTCAGACATCATTTACAAACTAAGCATGTGTGTTTAGTGAGTTCGCCAGATCAGAGGCAGTAGGGATGACCAGGGATGTTCTCTTGGTAAGTGTTGAATTTGACAATTTTCCTGTCTTGTTATGCATTGAAAATGTAATGATAATTTTGGGTGTCAGGGAAAATGTATTGAGTAAAAAGTACATTACATTAAGAATGTAGTCAAGTAAAAGTGAAAGTTGTCAAAAATATAAATAGTAAAGTATAGATACCCCCAAAAACTCTTGAAATAGTACTTTCAAGTATTTTTACTTAAGTACATTACACATCTGGCTGTCTGCCAGTCAGTCTGTGTTTCAGCTTACTTTATTTTATACCAAGTAGATTTTCTAGGGTTTAGTTGTGCCTCTGATGTAGGATATTCATAAACTTCACCCATATCTTTTGATTGGCAGCTGAAAATTATTAACGCCAGCACGGCAAGTTGAACCCTTCGTCATGAGCAAAGAAAAGTGTTGAAATGCCTCACAAAGAGAAGTTTGCATATCTGAGGGCTGATCTCTGGAGCTAATGGTCCCAAACGTAAACACACCAAGTCCTTACAAGCAATTATTGCCTTCATAAAAACGCCCCTGGTTTCTTTCCAGCGTTTAATTGCGGTCAAACAAATGACTAGCAGGGTTCAGAATGCTCTTCTTTATGGCGTATGTGTGTGTTGTGCATGTGTGTGCGGTTAGAAGTCATTTTAAGGGGTTTAAAGCATTTTGGTGCATGTGTGCTGCATTAAGTTGTGTGTCTGCTGTAAGAGGGTTTATGCTATTGTGTGTGTGTGTGTGTGTTGTGTGTGTGTGTGTGTGTGTGTGTGTCTGTGTTATCCGGCACTGAAACAATACCAAGGCATGAGTGAGACAGACGTATGATGTCATGGAGGCTGCCAGTGGGCAGGATGTGTTTAAGGTGGGTAATCATCACTCCACTCTGCACACCTCCAGTGTGGGAAGTCCCCCATTGCTCCGGAGACCTCCACCAAACTTTCCAAGGACAAACACATTGGGTAACACTGTAAAAACATGGCGTTGGAAACCTCCAGGAAGTCTTTGGCTCTGCCCCACCACCATTATTCTGGAAACTCTGAGAGTAGCTCAGCTGTTTCAGGGCAGGGTGGGATATTGTGGATCTCAGTGGTGGCCCTTCAAAAGGTTCATTTCAACTGTTGGGATTTATCAAGCATACTCTCAGAAAGCCCATTCATATAAATGCTATTTTATAGCTTTATCATTACCTCCAGAGTATAGTACTTTACGTATAGTGGTTAAATGCATTCTCCTATAGTAGGGTGGATTATAGAAAACATACTGTACACTAGGTGTACAACACATTAGCAACACTTTCCTAATATTGAGTTGCGCCCCCTTTTGCCCTCAGAACAGCCTCAATTTGTCGGAGCATGGACTCTACAAGGTGTCGAAAGCGTTCTACCGGGATGCTGGCTCATGGTGACTCCAATGCTTCCCACAGTTGTCTCAAGTTGGCTGGATGTCCTTTGGGTGGTGGACCATTGTTGATACACACGGGAAACTGTTGAGCGTGAAATACCCAGCAGCGTTGCAGTTCTTGACACACAAATCGGTGCGCCTCGCACCTACTACCATACCCCATTCAAAGGCACTCAATTATTTGTCTTTCCCATTCACCCTCTGAATTGCACACGTACACAATCCATGTCTCAATTGTCTCAAGGCTTAAAAGTTCTTCTTTAATCCTTCATCTACACTAATTGAAGTGTATTGACATCAAGGTGACATCAATAAGGGATCATAGCTTTCACCTGAATTCACCTGGTCAGTCTGTCATGGAAAGAGCATGTCTTGTATTATCAGTGTATTGAAGATGATGACATTATGACCATAGTGTTTCTGCAGGGTGTATGTCTGCATGTGCATTGGATTGGCTGCTGTGGTTTTCCAGTCCGTGCTTTTCTTGTGGTCAGCACATGTGTGCAATTTAAACATAGAGCCAAATTGAGCCTTGAGTGTGGTTTTCCTCCCACATTGGCACATTATGCAGACTGATGTTTAGATCAATCAGCTCTCTCATGGAAGCAGGAGTTTCCTATTTTTGACACAGTGCATCCTATATGTGGGCTGAGCAATGTGGATCAGAAGACTTTGATTCAGCGACAATTTTGACAGAATTAAACCATGGACTGGATTCTGATTGTATTCACAGCAGTGGGTGTGTTGGGACACATGCACCCCCACTGTTTCAAAAGACCAGGGGATGTGGCGAGAAAAGGGAGGTGCCTTTAACCATCCAGCGTCTGTGTTAGTTGTACAGCTTATAATGGGTGAGGTTAGCCATTGGAAAAAGCTGATCCGGGATGAGTTGGTATCAGTAGTGAGTAACCTCTTCTCTTCCCCATCTCCTTTCATCAGCTAAGCTGGATCAGGATGCCCTGTCTTCTCAGCACAACAGGGAATTCCGCTTTGACTTGTCCCGGATCCCAGAGGGAGAAGCTGTCTCCGCTGCAGAGTTCCGAATCTATAAGGACTACATCGGAGAACGCTCTGAGAATGAGACCTTGCACGTGAGCGTGTACCAGGTGCTACAGGAGCCCTCTGACAGGTGACACCTCTTCCATTAATCTTTGTGTGTGTGTGGCCTTATAAAACGATATACCACTCCCTGAAACAGCAGAGACGCCACCTTGAACAAATAGAGCACCCCCACAAACACCACCCTCAATGCCCACACCTCCACCATTCACTTAATCCCCCTTCTCCATTACCTAACACCCCTCCCTTAACCCAACCCCTCTCTTCCTGGAGAACAGACCACACTAGGCGTTTTGATTGTAGTGAACAATAGTTGGATTTCTCCAACGAGTAAAAACACCCCCTTCTCTCCAACACACAAACACACAGCTTGTCATGCTCGGTGACATCAGAGCTCAGTCGTGTGTAGGCATGGCCTGTCCCACAGCGGTGACGGTGAGGCTATGAAGGTGCTGAGAACAAAAGCATTGTTATTCAGAGACACGTTTGCCTTTCATACAGACAAGGCAGCAAGACAAAGAGACAGCCTGAGGAGTAAGCCTGGGGGCCTGAAACTCAATCTGTAAACAAAGCCATTGTCTGTGAGATATGCCCCAATCAGTCTGGGAATTTTCATCTGTGATAAAGAGAGAGCCATTATTAAAAGAGCTATCGGCAGGGTTAGATCGACACTGCGTGTTGTCTCTTGTTTTGGATTTCATGTATCCTGTGTTCTCTCTGGGTGGCTAATCTTTACTGTTATTAGAATATGAATCTACCATCTAGATCAACTTTTATATAACTGCTTTACTTTTACATACTGCACTAGATAGCATCACACCTGCTACTGAGGAGAAGGGTTTGAATTGCAATGTGAAGTGGCAAGGCTATACAGTTATGCAGATTTTAGTCAACCAATGTTAGAATTTAGAGCACACTTCCTAGGTCGGAAACTCTTTGTTGTATCTAACTGTTAGACTGCATGTGCTGTGTATCTAATGTTAGTAGTCTGCGTGCCCCGTAGTAGTGACGACTACCTGTTCCTTCTGGACACGCGGGTGGTGTGGGCTGCAGAGGAGGGCTGGCTTGTGTTTGACATCACGGCCACCAGTAACCAGTGGGTGGTGAACCCGGACCAGAACCTGGGCCTCCAGCTTGCTCTGGAGAGTATGGACGGTGAGTCACTGTCAGAGTTAAAAGGGTGCTATATGTCCACTTGTCCAACAGAGATAGAGCTCTATGGCTGGTACACACCCACCACATAAGATTGAACTGACGCATACCAATATCAAAGACGATGTATTATATTGACAAGATATTCAAATGACCCCTCTAACAATAGAAATATATGTCCTCAACGATGGAAAGCAGGCGAGAACAGATGGAACCGTTCTATCCAATGAGAGGGCAGATATGCGTGTGAACAACAGGTGCAACTAAGTTGCTTCTCTCAAAGTTGCCGGAATGCCACGTGCATCCACTTGTATCAGTACATTTGTAACAGCCTTAAACTGCTATTCGATCAAATAAGCCTCAGGTAATTCGACACTCTCACATAGACCTCCATTAAAAAAAAGGGCTTATCTCACACGGGCAGATTTTGGCTGGAGTAAATCCTCTGGCTTCGCCTCTCCCTCTCTGCCCAATGTGTAACCTGGACTGAAGTGTGCATGTCTTTCTGTCTCCCCCTACAGGTCAGAGTGTGAACCCCAGACTAGTGGGGCTGCTGGAGGGCAGTGGGCCCCAGGACAAGCAGCCCTTCATGGTGGCCTTCTTCAAGGCAACCGAGGTTCGCCTCCGCAGCGTCCGTTCTGCCCACGGCCACAAGGGGCGCAACCCCAACCGCTCCAAAAAACCCAAGACTCCCCAGGATGCACTGAAGGTTGCTGAGGCTGCAGCAGGTGCACAAACGGAGCACAAGGAATCAGTCATCTAGCCACTAGATCTATACACAGACATTATCTGATAAACTTGTAATATAATGATAGAAAAATGGCTGCTCCTTTGACATGTTAGAGTACTTTGTGTTGATTAAAGCATTCAGGCTATGGATAATAGATAGCATATACCAAGATACAGTGCTCACAGTTGATTGTGTTGATTCATCTGTAATGTTGTTCATATGACCCATTGTCTTTCAGAGACCCTCAGCACAGACCCGAAACAGGGCTGTAAGAAGCATGAGCTGTATGTCAGCTTCAGAGATCTGGGATGGCAGGTACAGTACTACGACTCCTTCTATCACACCAGTCCTGTTCTGATCTGAGCACGTCCTCCTCTTTCTCTGTTCACCCACTTAGATAGGTGTTTGACTTCACTAGATTCAATGACATCTGCATCTCCGTTGGTTGGATGTGCTATTGTTATGAGTCCTATCACTTGTCCTCTCAGGACTGGATCATTGCACCAGAGGGCTACGCAGCGTACTACTGCCAGGGAGAATGTGCCTTTCCTCTGAACTCCTACATGAACGCCACCAATCATGCCATTGTGCAGACTCTGGTAAGAATATTCATGGTTTTCATGAATCATATCATCATGTACATTTCTGAGGGGGTTGAATATGGCATTTACTCAGGGTTTCACTGTAGGTTCTCTAGCTTCGTTGTAAATATAACCATTCAGCAGCTGATTGAAATTCTTATATTCATTTTGTGAAATCAAAGCGCTCTTTGATGTCTCACATCCTGTGAGAAAAACTGCTGAAGTATCAACACACATTTTCCCACACACTTGAATCTTTCTAATTGTGCATGATTTTCCTGATACTGGTGTTATATTCTATCCCCCCCAGGTCCACTTCATAAACCCAGAGACAGTGCCCAAACCCTGTTGTGCCCCCACCCAGCTCCATGGCATCTCAGTCCTCTACTTTGACGACAGCTCCAACGTCATCCTGAAGAAGTACCGCAACATGGTGGTCAGAACCTGCGGCTGCCACTGACCACCATCAGACCTCCCCTTCCCAGGATACACGGGGGCTAGTAGAGGAAAATAAGGAAGAGGGGATGGTGCAGGGAAATTCATTTACTGCCTGATCTATAAGGACCTGTCGCTTCAGGACTTGCAGGAAGACCAACTTCCTTTATTATTGGCTGCAAACGGACAAGTACATAAAGTACTGGCAAAGATGTTCTACTTTATTGCCTTGGTGCATTGAAACAAGTAGAGGCATATTGCCTTAGTGCAACTGCAAAGAGGATCTTTGGCATCTGGACTGTATACACTACATGGTGCATGACACACAGGATCAAGAATGCTCATCTAGAGACCATCATAGAAGGAATGAAAGGAATGAAACATCAGACATTGAACTGTCGTCAATTTATTTATAAGCTCATTTTACTTCAGTGATCAAAGTAAGGAAAGCGTTGATGAATACAAAAAGTCAGCCCCGAGGACAGAGGCATGAGACTCAAATGAAATGTTAGAGATGCTCAATAACTGATACAAATGTAGAATTGAGCAATTGTTTGTCCACGAGCAGACATTTTACAGTGTCTTTTAAAAAGATAAGCTCTGCTGTGTGCACTCTGCGTCTCTGTGTAAAAACATTGCATTAAACGGTCTACAAAAATGTGTTTACTTTGACACATGATTATTTATTTTACAGCATACATTCTTTTTCACAAGCAGCTGGGTTTACTTAGATTTCAATGAGAACAAAATGGCGGTCCATTTTTTCCTTTGAACAACAGGTAGGTGAAGGTGTAGTTTGCAGAGTGGAGGTCAGGTGTAAGACATATGGCTGTCTGTATGCAGATTGAGAGGCTGCTGCTGTGAGGGATGATGGGGCTGACGTTAAATACGAGACTGCGCGGGATTCATAGAGCAAGCCCTGTTGGGTTCAGTTTCCTGAAGGAGGGTGCACAGACCTACTGTACATCACTAAGCTCTGCACAACACAACAGAGGCATGTGGTCCCAGAGATGCCAAGGTTTTTGCCCACAAGAGACAGATCGAGAGAACTCTGAGCTATCATTCAGTTTCAGCTGCCTTTTGATGTCCTTCCAGATCTGCAGGTGGGCGAATCGAGGCCATATTTTCTGTCAAAACTAAATGTCAGACTACAGCAACAAAATATACCAGAACTGTCAGACATAGCAGGTGCAATACATTTATATCATTTGGCCAGAAAAGCATTTTCTCACACAGTGACAGCCAAAGCATGGGAACGGAAAACGCTGATGGATTTATACATGATATACATATTGTAAACATCATCTGGTGAGGTAAAGCATAGAAAATATACTTTAAACATTTACTATTCTTAATCAACACAAACAGTTCCTAAATCAGTCGCAGTTATTTACCTTACAATGCGTCCACATCTGCATTGCTTGCTGTTTGGGGTTTTAGGCTGGGTTTCTGTACAGCACTTTGTGACATTGGCTCACGGAAAAAGGGCTTCATAAATACATTTGATTGAGTTATCATTTCAGAACAAAAATATTGTCATACTGAAGTAAGAACAGACAAACGCCAAAGAAAAGACACCGGTGTATAAGGTAATGCCCACAACTGTCAGCTATACAGCACACAGAGAGCCATTCACACTCACTGAGACATACTACAACATTCACTGTTCTACATACAAAAAAACTGTTGTCACTTAAAATGGTTTATATAGGAGGTATCGAATAATTAAAATATATCCCCCCTGAATGATCTAATTGATAAAATTCTAAAGTAGGCTAAAGGTAATATGTTGTGCCTGACATATTCTGTCTCTCACATCTCTGATAATCCACGGCTTTTACACCAGTACCTGCAATTGTCCTTTGCTTACTATCCGTACAGAATCCTGAGTCAAATTTACATTTCTTTCCTACTTTATCATAATTATTCTTTATACAAAACAGAGACAGACAGTCACGAAGAAAGGGATGGAAAGAATGTGAGGTTGAGATAAAGATAATAAAACAAAAGTTAAGCTTGGCTTGGCTTTGTTGGCTCCCTCTCCATAATGGCAACGGTGTTTATCATTGTCAGTAAGAGCAGTTGGTGCCTGGGCCACGCAGCTCAGGGGCTGACCAATGCCTCTTCCGTGCTGGGCCCAGCCCCCCTCCCTGCCCTTTTATTGGCCTGTCTGGAGCAGCGGGAAGGGGAGAATGAGGAAAGGACGTTTGTAGGGTCTTAGGCCCTCCATGTCTCCCTCGGGCTGGGGTGCCAGGCTCCTGGGGCTGGGTGGCAGAGGGTGATGTAGGTATAAGAGCCAGGCAGACATCACCAACACTGAGCTGATGGCAGCGGAGTCCACACAGACGGGCTGTTCTCGGGGGGCAGCAAGAGGACCAGCCACGTCCGCACACAAAGAACGGGTACTCCACATACACATTCAGAAACTCCTGTGATGAGAGATACTGTTAGTCATGACAATGCAGTACCTCTCTTTGTCCTCTAAGTGGTGGTAGGGTTCTGCAATTGGGGATTGGCATCAATACTTGCATCGTGTCATGATGAGGGATACTTTAGGAATGTAAATCATTAGCATTTTATTTACCTTACTTTATGATGTAGACGGATCAAAAAGTGAACTATTTGTAAATATGTATGATATCTTGTATATTGAATTCCATGTTATAAATTATGGAAATGTAAGAAGCCAAAAACACACGAACCAAAAACACACTGACCCTGTTATGATCTTGTGTGATGTAATGATGTAGTAGACTCAGCAGGATCAGGACCAGCTCACCTGAGAATGTTCTTCATGTAGGAGGATGAGGAGGCGGGAGAGGGAGGGGTCTGTGGAGGGGGAGATGTGCTGCACAGTACAGCAGCTCAGATGTAGCGCTGGACAGGCCTCTGCGTCGATCAGGAAGTCTTCTGTCTGCAAATCCTCCACCTTCCTCAGTCGCCCGTCTCTGAGCTCGATTAGAGAGCCTGCCGCAAAGTGAGGGAGCAACCAGGGCAGCTGGTCAGAAGAGGTGGAGGGGTAAGAAGAGTGATGGATGGAGAGAGGGGTAGACACGTCTACTTTTTCTGTTACTCCCACAGTCCAGTTTTTCTCTGTTGACTGAACAGTAAGTGACGGTCTTATGGGAGATTCTTCTGCAAACGCCGAAGGACTTTGCCCTGAATCAGGATACTTGGGGGCTGTGGAGTGGTGTGTGTAGACCAGTTCAGGGTGGTGGTGTAGGTCCTTGGAGGCAGTAGGAGAAAGAGCAGTGTTCAGGGGGGCAGAACCTGCCTCTGAGCTGTGGCTCTGTGGCTGGTTTACTCCCTGTTTCTCTCTTCTCATATACAGGCCCCTCTGTCTGTTTTGCTGTTCGGTGTGTAGACTTAACTTCTCCCTGATTTTTTTATTAAAGTGCCAACTGTACCCTCCATCCTCCCCACCGGGCTCCTCTGTAGGCTGGGCCATATTTCTGCAGATAGAGGGGCGGCGTGGGTGTTCTGAGGGATATGTGGAGCGATGATTGAAAATGTAGGGAATATGCCGGCCTGGCGGGACTGCAGCCCAACCTCTGTAATAGTGCTCCCTCCACTCAGCCCAGCCATGGCTATCCCTGATAGGAGAGGAGAGGTGGTTGGCTCTGGTGGTGGAGGCTGTGGTGGGGGACTGGGTCCAGGGCTGGTATAGCGGGGGAACAGATGCATGTGTAGGTGGGAGCAGGTTTGAGTGGGATGCATTGTAGGGCTTGACTACATTATGGCTCTTGTAGGGGAAGGGGACCTTGAATGTGACAGCAGCAAGCTGCTCTGAGAGGCCTGGTCTGGGGTCCCTCTTTTTGGGCGGGAGGCTCTCTCTGTCTGGGTCTGGGGTTGGTGTGGTGCTCATTGGTTCACCCAGTCGTCACATATACTGTCACTTCTCTTCTCCGGCCTACAGGTTGTTGTGGAAAGGTTAAGTCAAATAAGCCTCCTGTGAAAGAGGCCGGCTGAGGGATCCTGTCACTCCCTGGTGAAGCATCAGTGACAGAGAGGTCACAAGGGGTCTCAGTCTCAATGCTCCAGTCTGAAAAAAGACAGGAAGGTATTTGTTTGACATGTTATATGTTATGTATGTTATAATTGAACCAATTCTTAAATTTCCATATAATTTATGTCAAAAGCACTAAGATAATTTTATACATTTTATAGCCTCATATAACAGGATTCTCAGCTTCTAGTCACATGGCTTTTGATGATTTCATAAACCATACTTCACTATGTACTCATAACACCTCTCTCTATCTTATCCCTCTAACTTCTACTTCATTAGTGATAGACAGAGACTTTCTCTGCCCTTTCTCCCTCGCTCTCTTAGACCCCTGTGGAGTAACAGATGGTAACTATGAACCTTAAAGTCTCATCACTAATTTCTCCATTGCCTCAGAATTGGAGCCTTTCAATCCATAGACTGCTGCATTGAGAGTGTGATTGACAGCTGAAGTCTGGATCAGTAGAACACTTACATTTTACCAGATCTCCCTCAGAAGACGTTACTATGGTTAATCAGTGTATTACTGTATATGTGCATACTGTGAGAAAAGGGTAGATAGGGGTGCTGTGCTTTCCAACACTGCCCTGCCGGGACATTCGGTTCTGGGCATGAAGCCATACATTTCCTGATAAGTAAAATTGAACGTCTTTGAAATGTTCTAAGAACGGAAGTGAAAAAAGGGCCTGTTCTGGAAACGTACATTTTTAGGTTGTAGGGAGGTTTTAGGTTGCAGGGAGGTTGATTATCCTCAGATCCTCAAAAGGTTCTACAGTTGCACCACTTCCTGGTATGGCAACTGCTCTGCCTCCGTCCGCAAGGCACTATAGAGGGTAGTGCGAACAGCCCAATAGATCACTAGGGCCAAGCTTCATGCCATCCAGGACCTTTATACCAGGCGGTGTCAGAGGAAGGCCCTACAAATTGCCAAAGACTCCAGCCAACCTAGTCATAGACTGTTCTCTCTGTTACCACACGGCAAGTGCTACCGGAGCGCCAAGTTTAGGTCCACGAGGCTTCTAAACAGCTTCTACCCCCAAGCCATAGGACTCCTGAACATCTAGTTAAATGGCTACCCAGACTATTTGCATTGCACTCCCTCCCCTCCCCTCTCCACATCACTGCCACTCTCTGTTGTCATCTATGCATAGTCACTTTAATTGACTCTACCTACATGTACATACTACCTCACCTAACCAGTGCCCCCGCACAATGACTCTGCACCGGCACCCCCCTGTATATATCGTTATTTTTTACTGCTGTTCTTAATTACTTGTTACTTTTATTTCTTATTCTTATGCATATTTTTTGAAACCGCACAGTTGGTTAGGGGCTCGTAAGTAAGCACTTCACCGTTGTATTTGGCGCATGTGACTACTAGAATTGGATTTGATTTGATTCTAAGAACGTTTTACTATGGTTCCATGAACGTTTTAAAGTTCTGAGAACTGAAATTATAGGTTATGTGGAAGTTTTTGAATAACTTCTTTAAAACTTTCAATGAATGTTAAGACTGCTAGCTTAGTTTAACTGTTTGGATCTCCAAGCACAGATAAGACACATGGAAATGATTTTGCTTAGGCATTAATCGCGCAAACACATTTCTAGCGTGACATGTTTTTTTAAAACTCATACAAAGCTGTTCATTTTAGTCTATTCAAACAGACCCCATTTCAAAGGAAACAAGCACTCATTAAGATCGGGTGTGGCCAATTAGTGAGCGTGGCCTGCACACCTGAACACACTTAACAAGATAGAGGATTGATAGAGTTTTGTTGATGCTGAGAACAGAATGTTTACGTTTTTCAATAACATTCTTAGAACGTTCTTTGAACGTTACAGCTTTCTTGTGGCTTTTATGTCAAACCAGTCAGAGAACGTTCCTAGAACAAGTTCCTTAAATGTGCTGAAAATGTTCCAAAGCCAAGCAACTATCCCTCACCATTCCCAGAACATTTTGGGAAGGTTGTATGCAAAATAACCATAGGACAACCACGCTCTCACCAAGTACTAAGAAGGTTCTGAGAATGTTATGTGCTAGCTGGGTGATAAATATAATTGTTATGAAAACCTCATGCATCAATTAGATAATCTGATAAAAATTAATCCACTTCGAGTAATATCTTTCATTCCTACCTAATGATCAACATACATGGAATAGATTCCGTGGCATTATTTTTATATTATTTTATAGTATGAAGAATACAATTGAACAAAGCTGAATAAAATAGAAACAATATTTTCTCCAAACGATTTGAGAGAGTGCGCACATGTGGCTATTCTGTGTTGAGCGGTTAACAAAAAAATAGGTATAACTATATGCTTAATTTAGAGTTATTAATGTAACTTTAGTTGTTCTACAAACGTTGGGCTATATGTTTTGATTTTTAATACATTGTAAGGATGCATGATGCGACTCTAATGATGATGTGAAAAAAGTTGCTTGAAAGGCATGAGATCTGCTTTGTTTTTTGTTCCAGGCTGAACACACTTCATCAGTCTCTCATTCACAATTTAATATATATTTTTTAAATATATATTTTTAGAATTTTACCCTGTTTTCTCCCCAATTTCGTGGTATCCAATTGTTTTTAGTAGCTACTACCTAGAATTTTACCCCGTTTTCTCCCCAATTTCGTGGTATCCAATTGTTTCTAGTAGCTACTACCTTCGCTACAACTCCCGTACGGGCTCGGGAGAGACGAAGGTTGAAAGTCATGCATCCTCCGATACACAACCCAACCAAGCTGCACTGCTTCTTAACACAGCGCGCATACAACCCAGAAGCCAGCCGCACCAATGTGTCGGAGGAAACACCGTGCATCTGGCAACCTTGATTAGCGCGCACTGCGCCCGGCCCGCCACAGGAGTCGCTGGTGCGCGATGAGACAAGGATATCCCTACCGGCCAACCCCTCCCTAACCCGGACAACGCTAGGCCAATTGTGTGTTGCCCCACGGACCTCCCGGTCGCGGCCGGTTACGACAGAGCCTGGGCACAAACCCAGAGTCTCTGGTGGCACAGCTGGCGCTGCAGTACAGAGCCCTTAACCACTGCGCCATCGCATTCACAATTTGACAAGCACTTCACGGCAGCATCCCCTTTGTGTGGCCGTAATGCACCCTAAAATAATCTATGCCTTTTACGGCCAGTGGCCGCTGTGTCCTTGGCCCGGAGTGCTGCGTTGTCCCCTTCTCCCTGAGTGCTGCGCGTTCCAAAGCATCTCTCACTCACATGGCTCTCCATCACGTGATCGGGTCTTTCTCACAGGCTACAAGTGAAGACAGACACATCGGGAACGCAACTGCCTGCGTCTTTATCCAATTCCAAGGTGCATATTGAAGCTATTGTCCACATTTACTTTTCGTCAGCCAACAAGATGAGTAGGCCTAAAGAACATCAAAAGCACTAGTTTATGTCAATCTAATATCCCCCACAGTACAAAAGTTGACCTATTCTATTCTGTGTGAGAAATTAATATTCCAAACATAGTCTGGGACAGTTGGGGATATGATAGAACCCAAATTAATACAACCACTAGTTTAAAAAAACTTGACTTGACTCAACAGATTAGATTTGTTTGTCTTAAAATGTTGCTAAACTATTAGTCTATTTCTTCACATTATAAGGGAAGGAATGCACACATGGCAGTAGGCTATAAGTACGAATGTTCCATTAGCTGGACAACACCATTAACAAAGTGACCACAAATGGGATTATGCATATAATGCATGTATTATTAAATCAAATCAAATCAAATCAAATCAAATCAAATTTTATTTGTCACATACACATGGCTAGCAGATGTTAATGCGAGTGTAGCGAAATGCTTGTGCTTCTAGTTCCGACAATGCAGTAATAACAAGTAATCTAACTAACAATTCCAAAACTACTGTCTTGTACACAGTGTAAGGGGATAAAGAATATGTACATAAGGATATATGAATGAGTGATGGTACAGAGCAGCATAGGCAAGATACAGTAGATGGTATCGGGTACAGTATGTACAAATGAGATGAGTATGTAAACAAAGTGGCATAGTATAGTATAAAGTGGCTAGTGATACATGTATTACATAAGGATACCGTCGATGATATAGAGTACAGTATATACGTATGCGTATGAGATGAATAATGTAGGGTAAGTAACATTTATATAAGGTAGCATTGTTTAAAGTGGCTAGTGATATATTTACATAATTTCCCATCAATTCCCATTATTAAAGTGGCTGGAGTTGAGTCAGTGTCAGTGTGTTGGCAGCAGCCACTCAGTGTTAGTGGTGGCTGTTTAACAGTCTGATGGCCTTGAGATAGAAGCTGTTTTTCAGTCTCTCGGTCCCAGCTTTGATGCACCTGTACTGACCTCGCCTTCTGGATGATAGCGGGGTGAACAGGCAGTGGCTCGGGTGGTTGATGTCCTTGATGATCTTTATGGCCTTCCTGTGACATCGGGTGGTGTAGGTGTCCTGGAGGGCAGGTAGTTTGCCCCCGGTGATGCGTTGTGCAGACCTCACTACCCTCTGGAGAGCCTTACGGTTGAGGGCGGTGCAGTTGCCATACCAGGCGGTGATACAGCCCGCCAGGATGCTCTCGATTGTGCATCTGTAGAAGTTTGTGAGTGCTTTTGGTGACAAGCCGAATTTCTTCAGCCTCCTGAGGTTGAAGAGGCGCTGCTGCGCCTTCTTCACGATGCTGTCTGTGTGAGTGGACCAATTCAGTTTGTCTGTGATGTGTATGCCGAGGAACTTAAAACTTGCTACCCTCTCCACTACTGTTCCATCGATGTGGATAGGGGGGTGTTCCCTCTGCTGTTTCCTGAAGTCCACAATCATCTCCTTAGTTTTGTTGACGTTGAGTGTGAGGTTGTTTTCCTGACACCACACTCCGAGGGCCCTCACCTCCTCCCTGTAGGCCGTCTCATCGTTGTTGGTAATCAAGCCTACCACTGTTGTGTCGTCCGCAAACTTGATGATTGAGTTGGAGGCGTGCGTGGCCACGCAGTCGTGGGTGAACAGGGAGTACAGGAGAGGGCTCAGAACGCAACCTTGTGGGGCCCCAGTGTTGAGGATCAGCGGGGAGGAGATGTTGTTGCCTACCCTCACCACCTGGGGGCGGCCCGTCAGGAAGTCCAGTACCCAGTTGCACAGGGCGGGGTCGAGACCCAGGGTCTCGAGCTTGATGACGAGCTTGGAGGGTACTATGGTGTTGAATGCCGAGCTGTAGTCGATGAACAGCATTCTCACATAGGTATTCCTCTTGTCCAGATGGGTTAGGGCAGTGTGCAGTGTGGTTGAGATTGCATCGTCTGTGGACCTATTTGGGCGGTAAGCAAATTGGAGTGGGTCTAGGGTGTCAGGTAGGGTGGAGGTGATATGGTCCTTGACTAGTCTCTCAAAGCACTTCATGATGACGGATGTGAGTGCTACGGGGCGGTAGTCATTTAGCTCAGTTACCTTAGCTTTCTTGGGAACAGGAACAATGGTGGCCCTCTTGAAGCATGTGGGAACAGCAGACTGGTATAGGGATTGATTGAATATGTCCGTAAACACACCGGCCAGCTGGTCTGCGCATGCTCTGAGGGCGCGGCTGGGGATGCCATCTGGGCCTGCAGCCTTGCGAGGGTTAACACGTTTAAATGTCTTACTCACCTCGGCTGCAGTGAAGGAGAGACCGCATGTTTTCGTTGCAGGCCGTGTCAGTGGCACTGTATTGTCCTCAAAGCGAGCAAAAAAGTTATTTAGTCTGCCTGGGAGCAAGACATCCTGGTCCGTGACTGGGCTGGGTTTCTTCCTGTAGTCCGTGATTGACTGTAGACCCTGCCACATGCCTCTTGTGTCTGAGCCGTTGAATTGAGATTCTACTTTGTCTCTGTACTGGCGCTTAGCTTGTTTGATAGCCTTGCGGAGGGAATAGCTGCACTGTTTGTATTCGGTCATGTTACCAGACACCTTGCCCTGATTAAAAGCAGTGGTTCGCGCTTTCAGTTTCACACGAATGCTGCCATCAATCCACGGTTTCTGGTTAGGGAATGTTTTAATCGTTGCTATGGGAACGACATCTTCAACGCACGTTCTAATGAACTCGCACACCGAATCAGCATATTCGTCAATGTTGTTATCTGACGCAATACGAAACATCTCCCAGTCCACGTGATGGAAGCAGTCTTGGAGTGTGGAGTCAGCTTGGTCGGACCAGCGTTGGACAGACCTCAGCGTGGGAGCCTCTTGTTTTAGTTTCTGTCTGTAGGCAGGGATCAACAAAATGGAGTCGTGGTCAGCTTTTCCGAAAGGGGGGCGGGGCAGGGCCTTATATGCGTCGCGGAAGTTAGAGTAACAATGGTCCAAGGTCTTTCCTCCCCTGGTTGCGCAATCGATATGCTGATAAAATTTGGGGAGTCTTGTTTTCAGATTAGCCTTGTTAAAATCCCCAGCTACAATGAATGCAGCCTCCGGATAAATTGTTTCCAGGTGCATTTCTATGGTGAAAATTACCTTCCTCAAACTTGAAACTCACACGCTGCTTATGTAGGCTCTACACCCCTTGTAAAGCAGATTAATGTACTTAATTTTAAGATGTTTTTTGGCCACTTTAGTTGTGATGCAAACCTTATCAAAACATATGGGCTAGGCTACATGAGGTGTGCAAGAAAAGGGCTTAGTTTCTTGCCTCATGCTGGGCATCATTCACAAGTGACAATATATAATTCACAAGTGATAGGCTAATATTATCAACCATCAGACTATCCTTGATTTAATCTTGTCTTTACATATACTAAATAATATACATGTGAAATTTGTTTTGATTTAGAATGGACCATTATCATGCATCTGTCTCGAAACAAGGACAGCAGAAAAAAAATACATGTCATCTATGCACTTAAATAGTGAACGAAGGATGCTTTTCCCATGGTTCATTTTCATGCCAGCCAGGTAGGATATACTCTTGTTTTAAAGATAAGCAATGTGCTAAATATTAGAAAAAGGTTAGAAATAAATATATTAGACCAAGCGTATAGAAAGATGAAGGGATCCTCCTCTTTTTAATAGAGGCCGTCACTGTCTTTTCTCACACAATTGCATAGCTTATAGAAATTATGCGCAACATGAGTTCATGGGCTCTCATGAAGTGTTTGATTAGATTTTCTATTACATTTGCATTGATGTCAGAGTGATTATATAGTCAGAGCCCTTTATGTAGTTTAACTATTGTTATTTTACTGCTGCTCTTAATTACTTGTTACTTTTATTTCTTATTCTTATTCGTATTTTTTTTAAACTGCATTGTTGGTTAGGGGCTCATAAGTAAGCATTTCACTGTAATTCGGCGCATGTGACTAATAAAACAAAATTGGATTTGATTTGATTACAGGGACAATAGAGTTCTGAGTACCAAGCAGTTATAAAGTTGGGTAGGCTACTTATGGCCATCAACAGCATCAGATCTGGGAGAAGTCTAATTACCCTGACTAAAAGGTAACGTGTCATTTGAATGCCTTCATGACTCGTGACCCCTGTTAATACGGTCACCGCATCAGCCCTAATTGAGAGACCTTTGTCCAAAGATGCCACATATCAAGTTTCATGAAGATCGGTCATTCGGTGCCAGAAGAGTAGCGTTTTAAGTGTTTTTCATAAAATGATAAATGGCGGGAAATCTATCGTGGTGGACCTTATGGGTCACTGAGGCAAATTAGTTCCTCGTGAGGAGAGCGACCTATCTACATCATTTCATGACTTAAAGTCGAACGGGGTGAGGGGAGTGACCTTTCAAAGTTTGTATTTTCAGTCTCTTGTCATAGCTCCACAATCTGGCCAATCAGTGTCATTTTGTAAATGACGGATCTCTATGGCAAGAAGCATCACTCACACAAGTGTAATGCAAATCGGGCCAGTGCTGTCTGAGATATTGCGTAAAACTAATATACAAACATACAAATGCACAGTTCCTTCCCCGATTTCATTGTGGGGGACAACTGTGCTGTATGTACTCAACTGTGTTACTATTAGTGGAATAGTAATTGGTATGAAAGTCCTGACATTTAATGTTTAATGGTTATCATTATATATGTGCAGAGATCTTTTGTCACAAACAAAACATTGCCAAGCTACTAAAGTTACACAACAAAACATATCATATCACAATATGTAAATTCTTATTGATGTGAACCCTAATGATCTAGATGAGTTACAGTAGATGCATTTCATCACCGATGCGATACAGTATTGCTGTTAAGTTTTTACCACTTGGTGTAACTGTAACACTTCAGGCATAACATAAAATAAATAGCATGTATATCTAACGACGACAAGGGCGATGTTAACATGAATACCTTCCTCCCACACACATTCACACATGATTATTATCACATACACATGCGAATACTTGATGCCTTACCTCTCTCTTCTGGTGAAGGTATGAGTCCTTAGTAAAGCATGTTGCAGAGTGAATGAACATCTAGACAGCGTCACTGTGTCTATCAGACAGATGCATGCTCTATTTATCCTCCCACCCTCTTTAACCCCTCGGTAAAATAGAGTGGGAGGAAAAATAGAGCATGCATCTCGGTAAAAGAGAGTGGGAGGAAAAATAGAGCATGCATCTGAGAATGTTTTATTATAGAGGGGCGTGACCTCGATAGAGCATGCATCTGAGAACGTTTTATGATAGAGGGGCGTGACCTCTATAGAGCATGCATCTGAGAACGTTTTATTATAGAGGGGCGTGACCTCTATAGAGCATGCATCTGAGAACGCTTTATTATGGTTCCCTAAACATTTTCTTGGAAGGTTAAATTAACATTCTGAGAATGGAAATTCTAGGTTACTTGAAGGTAATTAAATAATGTTTTTTTTAACTCATACAAAGCTGTTTATTTTCATAATATTCAAACAGACTCCATTTCAAAGGAAACAAGCAGTCATTAAGATCAGGTGTGTGAGATTAGTTAGTGCGGCCAACACACCTGAATACACTTAACAAGATAGAGGCTAGAGAGAGTTTTGTTTGCGCTGAGAACAGAATGTATATATTTTTAAATAACATTCTTAGAACGTTCTTTGAACGTTACTAAGGTTTTCTTGTGTTTTTTATGTAAAGTTTTCTTAATGTTCTGAGAACATGACTTTAAATACACTGAACAAACATATAAACACAACATGTGAAGTGTTAGTCCCATATTTCATGAGCTGAAATAAAATATCCCAGAAATGCTCTATAAAAAGCTTATTTCTCTCAAATTTTCTCAACAAATTTGTTTACATCCCTGTTAGTGAGCGATTATCCTTTGCTAAAATAATCCATCCACCTGACAGGTGTGGCATATCAAGAAGCTGAGTAACCTCTCTAGGGTACGTGGGACGCTAACATCCCACCTGACCAACATCCAGTGAAAGTGCAGGGTGCCAAATTCAAACAGACATTTCATAATTACAATTCCTCAAACATACATGTATTATACACCATTTTAAATATAAACTTGTTGTTAGTCCCACCACAGTGTCCGATTTCAAAAAGGCTTTACGACAAAAGCATACCATGCGATTATCTTAGGTCAGTACCTAGTCACAAAAAAACACAGCCATTTTTTCAGCCAAAGAGACGAGCAACAAAAAGCTGAAATAGAGATAAAATGAATCACTAACCTCTGATGATCTTCATCAGATGGCACTCATAGGACTTCATGTTACAGAATACATGTATGTTTTGTTTGATAAAGTTCATATCTATATCCAAAAATCTCTGTTTACATTGGCGCGTTGTTATGTTTTGCCTCCAAAACATCCGGTGAAAGTGCAGAGAGCAACGTCAATATACAAAAATACTCATCATAAATGTTAATGAAAATACAACTGTTATGCATGGAATTAAATACAGTGGGGCAAAAAAGTATTTAGTCAGCCACCAATTGTGCAAGTTCTCCCACTTACGTAATTTTCATCATAGGTACACTTCAACTATGACAGACAAAATGAGAGAAAAAAAATCAAATCCAGTGAATCACATTGTAGGATTTTTAATGAATTTATTTGCATCTCCATCTTCTTCTCTCCCTTTAACAACCCTTCTTTCTCTCTATCTTCTCTCTGGTTTCCGACTCTTTCCCTATCTCCTTTTCTCTTTCCCTATTTCCTTCTCTCTCTATCTCTCTCTCTCCCTCCCTACCCCTCTCTCCCTCCCTCTCCCTCTCTCTGGGTGTATAGATAGACATAAGACTGCTGTGAGACTCGTCAGCTGATAGTTGGGGTATAGCTGCCTGATGGGCGTGGCACTCTGGTGAAGGCGGGAAACTATAGCTTTGAATGTTCCGGGCATTACACACCTTTAGCTTTCTTGAGTGTTCAACCAGGTGGAATGCAAAACTTTCCTATGGACTATACACTGAGTGTACAAACATTAGGAACACCGGCTCTTTCCATGACAAAGACAGACCCGGTGAATCCAGGTGAAAGCTATGATCCCTTATTGATGTCACTTGTTAAATCCACTTCAATCAGTGTAGATAAAGGGGAGGAGACAGGTTTTCTGATGGACAAATCTGGGTTTGGCGGATGGCAGGAGAACGCTACCTGCCCCAATACATAGTGCTAACTGTAAAGTTTGGTGGTGGAGGAATAATGGTCTAGGGCTGTTTTTCATGGTTTGGGCTAGGCCCCTTAGTTCCAGTGAAGGGAAATCTTAACTCTACAGCATATAATGACATTCTAGATGATTCTGTGCTTCCAACTTTGTGGCAATAGTTTGAGGAAGGCCCTTTCCTGTTCCAGCATGACAATACCCAAGTGCACAAAGTGAGGTCCATAAAGAAATGGTTTGTCAAGATCGATGTGGAAGAACTTGACTGGCCTGCACAGAGCCCTGACCTCAAACCCATCGAACACCTTTGGGAGGAGTTGGAACACGGACTGTGAGTCAGGCGTATTCGCCCAACATCAGTGCCCGTCCTCACTAATGCTCTTGTGGCTGAATGGAAGCAGGTCCCTGCAGCAATGTTCCAACACCTACTGGAAAGCCTTCCCAGAAGGGTTGAGGCTGTTATAGCAGAAAAGGGGGGGACCAACTCCACATTAATTCCCATGGTTTTTGAATGAGATTTTCGACGAGCAGGTGTCCACGTACTTTTGGTAATGTAGTGTGCATCCGTTGGCTTCACAGTTATTGCAATTCTCAGTTGTTGAAAATTCCCACAGTCAATTCTCACATGTCTATCACTCTATTACTGTCAACACCAACAGTCGTTTCTTAATTCTCTCGCTGCTGCATACCTTTGAGACACCGAATACATCTGATCCAATGAACAGAACGCCAGACAGTGTGAATGACAGTAAAGTTAGAAAATGAACAGCCATAATTACTTTCTATTCAACAGTTAAAAAGATCAGCATTTAGACCGAGATACATTCAGAACAGACATAATTTTGAACTCATGACACTAAAATATCTGTTCCTTCTTATACTCTCCTTTGTTCTCCTCTCTTTATATTCTGATATTACATTCTATTCAGCTCTACTCTCTCATTCTACAGACTAAAAAGTGATGATTGCCTGATCTGATTCACATTTAGCTGCAGATGCTACATTCTCTGCATGGTGAAAACCCAATCATGATGAAGCCCACAAACACATTCGAGAGAGGTGACAAGAGCTTCTCATTTTGAGTCACATCATGCTTCCTCTGCCCACACACACTTTCTCAGACAGTACAGGACATCCCATTAGCGTTATGCATGCATCTGCAGTCAGTAGCTTACATCTGCACCCATGCATGGATGCCAAGACTTGTTATTGTTAAGGTTTCCACTTGTATACAAAGACAGAGTTATTCATATGTCCTTCCCCTCTCTCCAGTTCTTTCTCTTTATGTCGCTCTCTGGGTGTTATCATGTGTGTGTGTGTGTGCTTTCAGTTCAAAGCTACCTCACAGGATAACGTTGTATACAATAAAACCCCATTGACATTACCGTTTATATACCATATATAAGGCCTATTCACGTCAAGCTAATACATTTTTTATGAGCTATTTGGATGCTGGTATAATAATGATCTATTTCCAACAGCTCAGGTTGCAAGGAAAAGAAAGCGTATATATTTTCACCACTAGATGGTGTCAATAATGTTGATATTCACATAACGCTGTTTTGCTGAGTGATCATTATTTATGTATTTGCAGGCAATCATGAATTATCATTAAAAAAGTCCCAGGCAACATATACATTTGCTGGGACTGTACTACCCTTACATCAAAAATACCTACTTTTCCATGATACTTTTTGAATTATCAGTATATAGTACGATATCAAAACTGCATTGCAATTAACATTAGCAACACTTGCTCTTTCCATGACATAGACTGACCAGGTGAAAGCTATGATTCCTTATTGATGTCACTTGTTAAATCCTATTAAATTAGTGTAGATAAAGGGGAGAAGATAGGTTAATGAAGGACTTTTAAGCCTTGAGACAATTGAGACATTGATTGTGTACTGGTGCAATTCAGAGGGTGAATGGGCAAGGTGAAAGATTTAAGTGCCTTTGAACAGGGTATGGTAGTAGATACCAGGCACACCAGTTTGTGTCAAGAACTGCAACTCTGCTGGGTTTTTCACACTCAACAGTTTCCTGTGTGTATCAAGAATGGTACACCACCAAAAGGATATTCAGACAACTTGACACAAATGTGGGAATCATTGGCTTCAACATGGGCCAGCATCCCTGTGTAACACTTTCAATTGAGGCTGTTCTGAGGGCAAAAGGGGGTGGATCTCACTAGGATAAAGACCACCTCCAATATTAGGAATCCCTTACTTCAAAGGCAATGTCAATGAACTAATCACTGATCATAATCTTGATGTGATTGGCCTGACTGAAACATGGCTTAAGCCTGATGAATTTACTGTGTTAAATGAGGCCTCACCTCCTGGCTACACTAGTGACCATATCCCCCGTGCATCCCGCAAAGGCGGAGGTGTTGCTAACATTTACGATAGCAAATTTCAATTTACAAAAAAAAAAATGACGTTTTCATCTTTTGAGCTTCTAGTCATGAAATCTATGCAGCCTACTCAATCACTTTTTATAGCTACTGTTTACAGGCCTCCTGGGCCATATACAGTGTTCCTCACTGAGTTCCCTGAATTCCTATCGGACCTTGTAGTCATAGCGGATAATATTCTAATCTTTGGTGACTTTAATATTCACATGGAAAAGTCCACAGACCCACTCCAAAAGGCTTTCGGAGCCATCATCGACTCAGTGGGTTTTGTCCAACATGTCTCTGGACCCACTCACTGTCACAGTCATACGCTGGACCTAGTTTTGTCCCATGGAATAAATGTTGTGGATCTTAATGTTTTTCCTCATAATCCTGGACTATCGGACCACCATTTTATTACGTTTGCAATTGCAACAAATAATCTGCTCAGACCCCAACCAAGGATCATCAAAAGTCGTGCTATAAATTCACAGACAACACAAAGATTCCTTGATGTCCTTCCAGATTCCCTCTGTCTACCCAAGGACGCCAGAGGACAAAAATCAGTTAACCACCTAACTGAGGAACTCAACTTAACCTTGCGCAATACCCTAGATGCAGTGAAACTAGCTCCCTGGTACCTTACTGTGCAGTACCGAAGAGCCCTTACTGCTGCTCGATCATCCTATTTTTCTAACTTAATTGAGGAAAATAAGAACAATCCGAAACTAAAAAGCAGCATTCCCCAAGAGAGGATGACTTTCACTTTAGCAGTGATAAATTCATGAACTTCTTTGGGAAAAGATTATGATTATTAGAAAGCAAATTACGGACTCCTCCTTAAATCTGCGTATTCCTTCAAAGCTCAGTGTTAATAAACGGCTCTCTATCCACCGGATGTGTACCAAACTCACTAAAAGTGGCAGTAATAAAGCCTCTCTTGAAAAAGCCAAACCTTGACCCAGAAAATATAAAAAACTATCGGCCTATATCGAATCTTCCATTCCTCTCAAAAATTTTAGAAAAGGCTGTTGCGCAACAACTCACTGCCTTCCTGAAGACAAACAATGTATACGAAATGCTTCAGTCTGGTTTTAGACCCCATCATAGCACTGAGACGGCACTTGTGAAGGTGGTAAATGACATTTTAATGGCATCGGACCGAGGCTCTGCATCTGTCCTCGTGCTCCTAGACCTTAGTGCTGCTTTTGATACCATCGATCACCACATTCTTTTGGAGAGATTGGAAACCCAAATGTGTACTATATATTTTACCTCTTGGGGATGTCATTCGAAAACATAATGTTAACTTAAGGAAGTGGATGGCTGCAAACTTTCTACTTTTAAACTGTGTCTCTTTTGAAGAACATATCAAGACCATTTCAAGGACAGCTTTTTTCCATCTACGTAACATTGCAAAAATCAGAAACTTTCTGTCCAAAAATGATGCAGAAAAATTAATCCATGCTTTTGTCACTTGATTTCAAGGTTTTACTGCTAACCTACAAAGTTACATGGGCTTGCTCCTACCTATCTCTCTGATTTGGTCCTGCCGTACATACCTACACGTACGCTACGGTCACAAGACGCAGGCCTCCTAATTGTCCCTAGAATTTTTAAGCAAACAGCTGGAGGCAGGGCTTTCTCCTATAGAGCTCCATTTTTATGGAACGGTCTGCCTACCCATGTCAGAGACGCAAACTCGGTCTCAACCTTTAAGTCTCTACTGAAGACTCATCTCTTCAGTGGGTCATATGATTGAGTGTAGTCTGGCCCAGGAGTGGGAGGGTGAACGGAAAGGCTCTGGAGCAACGAACCGCCCTTGCTGTCTCTGCCTGGCCGGTTCCCCTCTTTCCACTGGGATTCTCTGCCTCTAACCCTATTACAGGGGCTGAGTCACTGGCTTTACATGCCGTCCCTGGAGGGGGTGCGTCACCTGAGTGGGTTGAGTCACTGATGTGGTCATCCTGTCTGGGTTGGCGCCCCCCCCCCCCCCCCTTGGGTTGTGCCGTGGCGGAGGTCTTTGTGGGCTATACTCAGCCTTGTCTCAGGATGGTAAGTTGGTGGTTGAAGATATCCCTCTAGTGTTGTGGGGGCTGTGCTTTGGCAAAGTGGGTGGGGTTATATCCTTCCTGTTTGGCCCTGTCCGGGGGTGTCCTCGGATTTCTCCTGACCCCTCCTGTCTCAGCCTCCAGTATTTATGCTGCAGTAGTTTACGGCTACAAGGACTAGAGTTGTTCTGTTATTTAAGTCCACCTGAAACATACCCCACATAGCCTGGTTCCTCTCTAGGTTTCTTCCTAGGTTTTGGCCTTTCTATGCTTCTACACCTGCATCCTATATATAAATAAATTTGATTTGATTTGATTTTGATTTGATTTGTTCCTATATTTAAAATATATTCCTATAATAAATATTTTGCAGTCGAGCTAAACACAATAAGATATTTTAGAGGTATTGGCTTCTAATTGAATTTTTTGTGAAAAGAATTGAACCTATGCCATGAACTGAATTATAAATAAAGCCGCTGAAATCAACTATTCCTCTGAAGAACAGTGTGTCAAAAGGGCAAGCTTTTGATTTGTTCAATAACATCAATGCTATTCCATTAATGGCAAGAAGATCTCGTATCCTGCCACATTACATTTTGTGCACATCAATTGACCCTTGAAGTGAGAGTGACACAGAGGAGAAAGAAGAGCGAGAGAGGGCGAGGATGACAAAAATAAAAGCGTCTGTCTACTGACTTGGTATTTCCCACTGTTACATAAAAGACCCAGCGCTATAGCCTATCCACCCCTCTCACACCAAGCTCCTCCCTCTGTGAATAACCACTTGGTATGCTCCACAAGCCTTAACTTGCTGTCCTCATCCAAATACTTTAGTTGACTGATTGAGTACACTAAGAGAGAAGGGTCCTGTAGAAGAGAGAGCGTGTGCTTGAGAGAGCCAGTGACTTTCTTGGGAGTGCTTTGACTCTGTCTCTCTGTCCCAGGAGAGGAGGAGGGCGATGAGCTGTCCTGCTAAAGCTCTGGAGGGCTGATTGTTCCCCACCTCATCGCATCTCTGTGCCTAACTGTGTGAACTGACCCTCCAGTCCTCCTCAACAGCACATCTTATCTGATTCTGCAGCTCTCTGTCCGAATCTGCGAGCACCATGAGCTCATCTGGGGCAAACCTCCACAACAAGCGTCTACCCTGTGAGTAACTTTACAGCTTATTTAGCTCTCTCAACAACTGCTTGAATGTGTAGGAGTTGGAAAGACTGTGTCACTGTGTGAATACGCCGTAAGTTATTACAGATCATTTTTGTCATTTATTCTGTACTGTACTGTTTTTATTAACTTTCTACATAGGTTCATTTACTGTAATCCCCCTATTGCTGAGCAGAAAGATACATAGAACAATTATTGTCCATATTTGGTTATCTGCTTTAGCTTTTACAGACAGACAAACACATTCAATATTTAGGGAAGAGAAACATAAATCAAGCCACAATCAACAGAACCTGTTGAAGTAATTATGGGTGAAATACTGATTCCTGTTGTGGTTGATGTTGTTGTTGTTGGTGGTGTTTGAGCATTTAAATGTGTCAGTGTCGGTGTTGGCTGCTTTGAATGTTCAGCCGATATGGTAAGGACCTGCTGTTTTGATGTTACTAAGGCTGGCATACTGTACATGCTTTCCTGACCAAATAAAGACAAGAATGTTGAATCATCACCGTATATACTGTCCCGCTGTAATCAGTGGGACTCTACTCAAGCCGCTGAGGGTTCTTAAAGGGATATATTCTAATTTTGGTTTGGGGCCACAAAGGCATCCATTGGTTTCACTGACATAAATCTCTAACTCCTAATGAGATTGTGTGTCTATCTCTTATGGGAACAGATTTACTGCAGTGACATAGGGCTATAGACTGTCCTACAGACGGTGCTCTCACAGAGAAACCCAGATAGGGGTAATTTAATTTGTTAGTCAGTCAGTGGCGTCTGGGGCTAAATTGAATCAGAACATGACTGTGAGAGAAGACATCTTCCATCTGTTGCGTTGACCAGTCCCGATGCCCAGCGCCCTGCCTGTATGGACTGAATTGTGTGGGAATGTTATGTTTGGAGGCACAGCAGTTTGGGTTGGCTTGGAGGACTGAACAGCTGTTGTCACACTGTTTAAAAGTTAGATGAAGGGCTGAGAATTATGAAGTGAGTGCGGAGTTGGTATTGAATGGTCACAGACAGGATGGTTGCTGCCAGAGTGCTCCTTTAAAACGGAGCCAGCCTCCCACCGAGGCAGACACAGCCTGGTACTGTCCTCATAGTGACACAGCCCACTGTAGGATGGAGAGATGGTCACAACACAAGTCTGTTTTTAGTGCACCTGTACTCATTTAACTTTGACTGCTACTGCTGCAGTGTAGATACTGTAGTTTGTCCCTAAGCATGGCTGACCAACAACTTGATCAACCAGATATTTATTTTTCTAATGCTATTTGGTAGCAATTAGCCTGGGGACGAGGTTAGGCGAGAGAACAACTTGATTGGTATGAGGGGGGGTGTATCTATATGTATTAATATACGTGCACATGTGTATTTCCACTCATATCCTTTAATCTATGCAGCCCTCAGATCAAAGACCAAGTCCTCTTAATTAGCTTTGAACAAATCTTCCATCATCCGTAAAACTGACTATCCTACCGGTCCTCGACTTTGGCGATGTCATTTACAAAATAGCCTCCAACACTCTACTCAGCAAATTGGATGCAGTCTATCACAGTGCCATCCGTTTTGTCACCAAAGCCCCATATACTACCCACCACTGCGACCTGTATGCTCTCGTTGGCTGGTCCTCGCTACATATTCGTCACCAAACCCACTAGCTCCAGGTCATCTATAAGTCTTTGCTAGGTAAAGCTTGGCCTTATCTCAGCTCACTGGTCACCATAGCAACATCCACCTGTAGCACACGCTCCAGCAGGTATATCTCACTGGTCACCCCCAAAACCAACACCTACATTGGCCGCCTTTCCTTTCAGTTCTCTGCTGCCAATGACTGAAACTAATTGCAAAAATCACTGGTTGGAGACTTATATCTCCCTCACTATCTTTAAGCATCAACTGTCAGAGCAGCTTACCGATCGCTGCACCTGTACACAGCCCATCTGTAAATAGCCCATCCAACCAACTACCTACCTCATCCCATATTTGTTTTTCTGCTCTTTTGCACACCAGTATTTCTACTTACACATCCTCATCTGAACATCTATCACTCCAGTGTTAATTGCTAAATTGTGATCACTTCGCCAATATGGCCTATTTATTGCCTTACCTCCTTTGAACACACTGTATACATATTTTTCTATTGTGTTATTGACTGTTTGTTTACTCCATGTGTAACTCTGTGTTGTCTGTTCACACTGCTATGCTTTATCTTGGCCAGGTCGCAGTTGTAAATGAGAACTTGTTCTCAACTGGCCTAAATGGTGAAATAAAAAAATCCCACCCTCTGCTTGGTGAAAAACAACCCCGGATTCAGACCAGGTACATGTGAATGCCTATAGGCATATTGTAGTTAATTAAATACAACAATACAGTCATTATTCATTATTCATAAATCTGTCAATATATGCTGGAAACCTCTCCCACATCAACACAGGTATCACTCCCATTATTAATTGTATGGGAAGTACATAGTGGATTGGTTTCAGGTCTTTGCTGTTCACCATAGACCTATGGCAGGATAATTACTAACTACTTCTCACCCAGCTAGCATTCCTTGAAAGTTGTGTAAACGTAAGTTGTTGTTTTCCCATTGGTTCTGGGAATGAAGCCATCAGTAGTGATGTGTGGGTAAAATCACCGCGGAAGCCAAGCCAGAAGAAAAAGCCATTTAATAACCTGTGTTGTGATAATAACCTGTGTTGTGATAATAACCTGTGTTGTGATAATAACCTGTGTTGTGATAATAACCTGTGTTGTGATAATTTCATTTTTTGCTCTATAACCTGTTAGTTCATATGCTTTGACACTGTGATACATAGGCCTAAGGCCAAGACAATAAGAAGACACAGTGGCAGAATAAATTCAACCACAAAATTCATCACAAAACCAGAGAGCAACCTCTGTCCAGTGAACTGTTTTGAACTCCAGGAAATTAATTTGCTTAGGCATTAATTAATAAATGTTTTATTGTGGCACGGCGTCGGGGAAATTCGAGCCTACGATATTCTGTTCTCTATCCATGACATTAGTCCACTGTGCCACCAGGATGGAGCTAGCATGCCATGTTTTTTTTTACTTATACGAAGCTGTTCATTTTAGTCTTTTCAAACAGACCCTACTTCAAAGGAAACAAACACTCATTAAAAAAATCAGGTGTGACCAATTACTGGGCGTGGCCAACAGACCTGGGCGTGGCCAACAGACCTGAACACACTTAACAAGATATTTGTTTTATTTTTTTACTGACCACGGGAGCCAATTTGCGCTGTTCTGTGAAGGGTGTAGTACACAGCATTGTACGAGATCTTCAGTTTCTTGGCAATTTCTCGCATGGAATAGCCTTCATTTCTCAGAACAAGAATAGACTGCCGAGTTTCAGGAGAAAGTTCTTTGTTTCTGGCCATTTTGAGCCTGTAATTGAACCCACAAATGCTGATGCTCCAGATCCTTAAATAGTCTAAAGAAGGCCAGTTTTATTGCTTCTTTAAATCAGGACACCAGTTTTCAGCTGTGCTAACATATTGCAAAAGGGTTTTCTTATGATCAATTAGCCTTTTTAAAATGATAATCTTGGATTAGCCAACACAACGTGCCATTGGAACACAGGAGTGATGGTTGCTGATAATGGGCCTCTGTACGACTATGTAGATATTCCATTAAAAAAAATCTGCTGTTTCCAGCTACAACAGTCACTTACAACATTAACAATGTCTACACTGTATTTCTGATCAATTTGATGTTATTTTAATGGACAAAAAAGTGTTTTTCTTTCAATAACAAGGACATTTCTATGAGACCCCAAACTTTTGAACGGTCGTGTAATGTTTTTAAATAATATTATTATAACCTTCTTAGAACATTCATGTTTTCTTGTGGTTCTTAAAGTTTTTTTAATGTTCAAAGAACATGACTTCAAATGGAACCATGAGGAAACCTGTAGAAAACATTATGCTGAAGTACCTAAATTGCCACCTATTGTTCTCAGAACATTGTGATAGCTGGGTGTCCTGCACCATTCCCAGAACATTGTGAAAAGGTTGTATGCTAAATAACCATAGGACAACCAAGCTCTCAACAAGCTCTAAGAAACATATGGTTCTCAGAACGTTTTGTGCTAGCTGGGCAGGCTCGTGACAGCACAAGATTTGAGAAATGATAGATCAGTGCAAGGCCAGAACTATTCTATTGGGTTTAGCCAAACATTTCAGTGACACTCCCCACTGATATGAAAATAGCAATCTGAACTATTCATCAAAAAAAGAGGATCCGCAACAAATAGGTTCCAGGAACACCAGGGAAGATGAACAATTGGACAGTTTATGTATTGCCAAAGGGCTGGTAATGAGTTATCATGTGATTATGACTTGGAGTCTTCAACTCACGATGGAGGGAGCTCAGTTGACCGACACATACATCCACTCCCACAACACTCCTGGCTAAACCTGCACATTCATGGTGAGTGAGTGTAATCTAATGGAGACATTTCTCAGATGTCAGCTGCTTGGGTCCATTGTGGACCAGTATTCTGCTCATGGACCACATAGAGGGCACTAGGACAGGAGATTGAGGCTGACTGACACATAAACGGTCCTATTGTCTGTTCGGGGTGTGTATGTTTGTGCTGGGGGAAGGAGGGGGTTGGTAATGTCATTTTGGTGTTTACTGAGTGAGATATGTGGTGGTGCCAGGCTGTGATTCAACCCATTGCAAAAAGCTTACCTACCCCACACACACAATCCAAACAAACACACACACTGCTCAACTCTCACCATCAATAATTCACTCTCTTTGCAATTGGAACCAAGCCCAAATGGAAGTTTCCGGAGAGAGCAGGAAGATACAAAAAAATTACCCAAAATAAGCAGTGTAAAGAACGACGAGGCATCTTGTTTTATGAAAGGGAGGCTGCTGTCTGCCACCGAGGTCAGTTTACCACCTACCAAACCTCTTCAATTAACGAAGTAATTGCACAGGGCTTCATATAATCTGATGGTAAAGCTAGTTTTTCTGAAGCTGTTTAAATGTTGACCCCTGATTCTCAGCAGTTTATCCAGTGAATTTCCAGTTACAGGCAGTCATGGCCAGCTGGTGATCTCCATAGTGCCTGCTTTAGCCAGCTACTAGACTGCTGAGAGTGGAATGTGATGATGAGAGCAGCAGAAAATACATCCTGTCAAAACAGCAAGACATCCTCTGCTAATGAGCCCCAATCAGAGTTGTCACATTTCTTCTCTTGGCTCTCCCTGTCTATTCCACACCAATTCCTTTTGCTTCTCTTTTAAATCCTACTGCTGGCTTTCCTCTGAAGCTAAGTAGGGTTGGTCCTGGTCGGTCCCTGGATGGGAGATCAGAAGCTGCTGGAAGTGGTGTTGGATTACTAGTAGGAGGCACTCTTTCCTCTGGTCCCCCCAAAAATATCTCAATGCCCCAGGGCTGTGATTGGGGACATTACCCTGTGTAGGGTGCCATCTTTCGGATGGGATGTTAAACCGAGGCAGGACTTGTCCTGACTCTCTGTGGTCACTAAAGATTCCATGGCACTTACCATAAGAGTAGGGCTGTTAACCCTGGTGTCTTGGCTAAATTCCCAATCTGGCCCTCATACCATCATGGCCACCTAATCATCCCCAGTTCTCAGTCAATTTACCTGGTAAAATAAGGGTTAAATAAAACATTTAAAAAAGACATTCCTTCTTTCTCCCACCTTCTTTGTACTTCTATTGAAACATTTACTCTTTATCTGACCTTTCTCACTCCTCTCGGTGTTCTGTCCACTTTCCCTCCTGACTTGACTCCAGAACAAGTGATGAAATGGTCCATGTTAAAATAAAATGTTTGCTGTCGCCCTCCCGCCCCCTCAGCAACATTAAAAGGTCAGTCTCATCTCCCCAAACAGCATTACATCACGTCTTGTTGGTCCTGATGCATCTGGTCAAGAGTCACTGCCTGGTGAAGGGAGGGAGAGAGAAAGAGAGAGTGGAGTGGTGTGTAATTCCAACATTTTGAATTTTCTTTCCAAATTTAGAATGACTGCTGGGTTGGAATGACTAAGATATGAGACTACCTAAAGCATGTAAACTGGAACAACTAGTTCAGTAATGGGTGGAATAAATCCAAGTAATATATTGGATTAGTTTATTAAAATGTATACTATACTGTACATAAATAGCATAAGATTATTTAATCAAAAATATGGTTATTGAAACAATTTTTAAAAATGGACCTGCAATAGAGCATGCTAGGAAATATGAGAATGATGCCTGTGGTTTTGGTTTAACAGTGGTTTAATTTGCTGTATGGCAGAAAATTCCCTCAAAATGAGAGTCTGGCAAACTAGTCTATAATCAGTTTGCACAGAAGGAAGTGGCCATTCCCATAAGGGTTTTAGTTTCAGAGCTGCTCTAGCAGGGCCACAAACCAGCAGCCTGGATGAAAGATCTAAAACCCAAAAGCATCTGGAAAGCTAATCATCCATGTTTTGTTCCCAAACACTGTTTGTTGTTCTGAGGCTCTTCCGGTCATCACCCTCTCAGTATCTCAGTATCTGGCTGGCACTAAGGTCTAATGTGAGGATGAATACAGGGAGGGACAGTGCGTTGGTGATGTAATGGGATACCCCTTCCTACCCTTCCCTACATGCCCATTGAGTAAAATAACTTCCTCTCACTCGCATCAAGTCTTCAGAATCAGGCCCAGGCCCACTCCCTCACATCCCCGCTTTTGTTTTTACTGTCAGATCTGTGTTTGTCTTTGTGTGGGAAGGTAGAGTGGGCACGCTGACATGTCCGGCTCTGTCTGAATCTGACAAATATCACACGTCCAGCTGGTACTGAGCCCTAATCCTACACTCTGTCCCTCCCACAACTCCCACTGCATTCACTGAGACGGAGGGAGGGAGTGAGTAAAAACTGTGAAAAAACCTGTCTTAAGAAAATCAGACAATCTGCCTTCATCCTTTTTGTCCCAGTCCTCTCTCATTGCCCTCCCTCCTCTTCCTCCCTCCTGAATAGCCACTCTGTGTTGCCTGCTGGCTGTCACACTGGATCGCTTGTGGTGTGAACTGGGGGGGTTTGGGTAGGGAATGGAGAATGACTGACCGGAAAAGTGATCTCATCAATCCAGGACATTTGTGATCACATCATTGTGTGACCTAGGGAACTGATCAGAGGTTAAAAAGGTCAGTTGTGAGTTTCCCACACCTTATTGATTAAAGGTGACTAGATGGTAACTCAATGGAATAGGAAGAAAAGCATATTTAACTACTCTCCCTTTAGCTCATGTATAAGCCAGGTCCCAGGCCTCTAAGAAAAATACAGCAATGCATCAATGTCAAGCAGGTTGTAGGATCTATTGCACTGACATGACGGGTCATATTCCATTTGTATAGCTGAAGCAATTGAAATGGTAATTTACGATTGAGCCGACATATGCAGCATTTACCGTGAATGCAGTCTCCATGATATGAGACAGAAACCGTTGGAAGCAGTAGAACGGTGAGTAGACATTCCCCTTTATAATGGCTTTTTTTCCAGCTTTTAGATATTCATAAAACCCTCTATAGCCTACGTTGTCTCAATATCATATGCCCATGGGGAGTAATTGTGGTGCCTGTCGCTGTATTTAGACATAGGTTATTTAAATAGGTTATTCATTTTATTATAATTATTCATCATCTTTTTAGGTCTTGTCATAAGTGAATTTAATCGTGCTTAATGTCAACGCTTATCCATGGCTCACAGGCCAACTACACCGCTCGCGTCGCAAAACAAATGTAGAAATCTAAATGATTAAATTATTGCGCGCGCCAGCGTTACCTAGGGTTAAAATAGAAGTCAGTTCTATTTCTGACGCAGATCGCGCTGCAAGTCCTGCCTCTCACATCTCCTCATTGTTTTATAGAAGCAGGTACCCACGTGCCATCTCCTCATTGGTTATACCCACGTGGGTGACAAAGACGAAATAGGTCGGTGGTGGTAATGCACGTAATTTATGAAAGTTGCCAATCGCAATATAAAGTCAAGAGAAGAAAATGCCTGGAAGGAGGAGAGATGACTATAAACGATTCGGTTGACTGTTTTATGTGTGGATTAATTGGTGGAGTAGAGGACCATGTGCATTTCAGGTAAAATAACAACTCAATGTTTATATCCCAGGACAAATTAGCTAGCAACAGCAACAGCTAGCTAAATAGGACAAATTAGCTAGCAAGTGCAAGCTAGCTAGCTAAATTGCCATAAATGTTTAATGCTTTTCGACCTGTCCCCAAATTAATATAATTGGTTCAGAGTTTGTTTTGATATTTTAACCTGCGTGTCACGATCGGTGTGGGGGGACAAAATACATTTATGCACGATGGCGCACGCGCGCAGCAGGTTTCTGTTAGTTGTCAGACATAATTGCAATTTAGAGTACAGCAGGCGTGTATCAGTGCTAATGCTGTGTTTTAATATTTTTTTCTTATTGCTGTTACTTACGACAATATGGACTGCAAACATGTTCAACATATTTAGCAAACATGGGATAGGCCTACATTTTGTTTTGTTTGGCTATTTCCACTGAGTGTACAAAACATTAGGAACAACTGCTCTTTCCATGACATAAGCTATGAAGGCTATGGTCCTTTATTGATGTCACCTGTTAAATCCACTTCAATCAGCGTAGATGAAGGGGAGGAGCCAGGTTAAAGAAAGATTTTTAAGACTGAAAACAATTGAAACATGGATTGTGTATGTGTACCATTCAGAGGCTGAATGGGCAAGACACAGATGTAAGTGCCTTTGTTAGAGGTATGGTAGTAAGTGTCAGGTGCACTGGTTTGAGTGTGGCAAGAACTGCAACTCTGCTGGGTTTTTCACGCTAAACAGTTTCCAGTGTTTATAAAGAATGGTCCACCACCCAAAGGCAATCCAGCCAACTTGACATAACTATGGGAAGCATTGGAGTCAACATGGGCCAGCATCCCTGTGGCACACTTTCGACAACTTGTAGAGTTCCTGCCCCAACAAATTTAGGCTGTTCTGAGGGCAAAAGGCGGTGCAACTCAATATTAGGAAGGTGTTCCTAATGTTTCGTACACTCAGTGTATAACAGAGAAACATTCAAATTGGAGCTGATAACAAAAGACTGTAAATACACAACTTCAAGCAAGCACATATTTAGCCATGGAGCATGTTCTGAGTGACCAGTGAAGGGCCAAGCCTCAACACACATACAACTTATTTATTCATCAAAACCCAGCACTTTTGGGCTATCAGCTATTGCACCCATAATTCCCACTGTGAAATTACCCAAAATATTTTTGACACACCCAGACCTATAGTGCTATTGCCAGCGCTAAGATATACCATTGTGTTAGGTTTTTTAAAGGCCTGTACAGTCAAAAATTCTTCCACACTATGAGGTAGGAATAATAGTCAGACATTTCAAAAATGATGACTGTCACGCCCTGGTCTAAGTATTTTGTGTTTTTCTTCATGTATTGGGTCAGGCCAGGGTGTGGCATGGGTTTTTGTATGTGGTGTGTATGTATAGGGATTGTAGCTAGTGGGGTGTTCTAGCTAAGTCTATGGCTGTCTGAAGTGGTTCTCAATCAGAGGCAGGTGTTTATCGTTGTCTCTGATTGGGAACCATATTTAGGCAGCCATATTCTTTGAGTTTGTCGTGGGTGATTGTCCTATGTGTTGTTGTTCCTGTCTCAGTGTTACACAAGTATTGGCTGTTTCGGTTTTCGTTAAGTTCTTTGTTTTGTAGTGTTTGTTATTGATTCGTGTTTTTTCGTTCGTTCATTAAACATGGATCGCAATCTACACGCTGCATTTTGGTCCGACTCTCCTTCACACCTAGAAAACCGTTACAATGACAAAGGACATTTAGTGTAAAAGCTGTTTGAAAAGATCGCCTGAAATGTCAGCCTGTTTTGGTGGGATGGAGTTTTGGTCTACCTGGTGACATCACCAGGCTGTAAATTAGCTAACAGACCAATACATTGTTTTCTCCAAACCTATCTGCCAATAACAGCATATTTTCAGTTTTCCCTTCCCCACTCAGACTACTCCCAGACAGTCCTAGCAAGGTTCTTGCAGGAAGGTATGTAATTGTTACCCAGAAATGATTTGATATTGTGATTAAAAACAGCTGCATTGGACCTTTATAAACCTCTTCAATTTAAATAAATGTAATCAAAAATCTATTCTATTTAATCCCCAAAAGTAATTATTTATCATGAGAGGGCCATAAACAATAACGAGTAATTCTGCATACTCCAAGAAAGATTCAAATCTCACATTCTGGTAAAAATATTTATAAATGACTGAGGTGTAGTCACTTTTGTACACAGTACAAATATGATAAAAATATGAGAATGTTACATTTTATATGATGTATTTCCTATTCAACAAACTAAACTCAGCAACAAAAAAAGAAACTGACCTTTTTCAGGACCCCGTCTTTCAAAGATAATTCATAAAAATCTAAATAATTTAACAGATCTTCATTGTAAAGGGTTGATACACTGTTTCCCATGCTTGTTCAATGAACCATAAACAATTAATGAACATGCACCTGTGGAACGTTTGTTAAGACACTAACAGCTTACAGACGGTACGCAATTAAGGTCACAGTTATGAAAAATTAGAACATTTAAGAGGCCTTTCTACTGTCTCTGAAAAACACCTGCTCATCTGTGTGAACGTGCCTTAGGCATGCTGCAAGGAGGCATGAGGACTGTAGATATGGTTAGGGCAATAAATCACAATGTCCAGGACAGGATGGACAGCTGATTGTCCTCGCAGTGGCAGACCACGTGTAACAACATCTGCACGGGATCGGTACATCCGAACATCACACCTGCGGGACAGGTACAGCATGGCAACAACAACTGCCCGAGTTACACCAGGAAGACACGTCAGTGCTCAGACTGTCCGCAATAGGCTGAGAGAGGCTGGACTGAGGGCTTATAGGCCTGTTGTAAGAAAGATCCTCACCAGACATCACCGGCAACAGCGTCACATATGGGCACAAACCCACCGTCGCTGGACCAGACAGCACTGGCAAAAAGTGCTCTTCACTGATGAGTCGCGGTTTTGTCTCGCCAGGGGGGGATGGTCGGATTTGCATTTATCGCCGAAGGAAGGAGTGTTACACCGAGGCCTGTACTCTGGAGCGGTATTGATTTGGAGGTGGAGGGTCCGTCATGGTCTGGGTCAGTGTGTCACAGCATCATCGGACTGAGCTTGTTGTTATTGCAGGCCATCTCAACACTGTGCGTTACAGAGAAGACATCCTCCCTCGTGTGGTACCCTTCCTGCAGGCTCATCCTGACATGACCCTCCAGCATGACAATGCCACCAGCCATACTGCTCATTCTGTGCATGATTTCCTGCAAGACAGGAATGTCAGTGTTCTGCCATGGCCAGCGAAGAGCGTGGATCTCAATCCCATTGAGCACGTCTGGGACCTGTTGGATCGGAGGGTGAGGGCTAGGGCCATTCCCCCCAGAAATGTCTGTGAACTTGCAAGTGCCTTGGTGGAAGAGTGGGGTAACATCTCACAGCAAGAACTGGCAAATATGGTGCAGTCCATGAGGAGGAGATGCACTGCACTTAATGCAGCTGGTGACCACACCATATACTGACTGTTACTTTTCATTTTGACCTCCCCTTTGTTCAGGGACACATTATTCCATTTCTGTTAGTCACATGTTTGTGGAACTTGCTCAGTTTCTCAGTTGTTGAATCTTATGTTCATACAAATATTTACACATGTTAAGTTTGCTGAAAATAAACGCAGTTGACAGTGAGAGGACATTTCTTTTTTGCTGAGTTTAGGAATAAGGCTTAAAATTACTTCTAAATATAATATAATCAATTTATAAAATGACTATTAGATTACACCTCATATATTTATTTTGAGAGAAAATTTGCATATTTTCTAAAAGTCTCACAGAGAGATCCTTCTATCCTTCACAGCTTCCTGAACTTGCCTTTTATCTCATATTAATCATGTTCGTCTATGACAAACAGAAAGTGTGTTTTCTTTAAAATCCATAAATTCCTTTAGATTACTGGATATAAATCGATCTCTGAATGTGCTACAGTGGCGAAACCATATTACAATGTAAGGATTCCAGGCATATGCTGTGAGGTAGTGTTCAGCCAGGAGTTGATGGACTTCACACAGGCAGAAGAAACATACACCTGTGAGAATTAGGGTTACCGCTCATTGCAAGCCATTTTGATCTATGGTGACCACATATCAATATATAAGTGAAATGTCGGTTGGGACCGGAACCATAACCACGCAGGTCCCCAAAACAGGGGACTTTACATCTACATCTTACATTTAAAAAAAAAAGAGCCCTAAGATATTGGTCATTTCACCAGAATTTTGAGATGCACCCTGGCATGTTTTGATATCCCAGAAATCAAAACGAACTCAAGTTCATGTTGGACATCCTCTTCAGATGCCTGGCCTCAATTCTGTCTGGCATCTTGCTTTGTCAGCATGGCTTCCACTGTGCCGTTATGAGAGAACACAGTGTCTGGTTATCTGGTTGTGTAAGACTGTGAGAAGAGAAAAAGGAGTCAATCTCTTTCCCCATGCCTACAGTGAGCAGCTCTGGTCTGAGCATGCAGACCTCTCCAGTGACCTTGTTGAATGCCATCTATACCTGACGGGGGACATAGTAAAGAGACCCTGACCCATTGAGGTTTCTTTTTTTTTGACAAATGTTAAGAGCTTGAGCTAACATACAGTTTGTATTGTTGTGCCTCTCTTATCTTACACTTATCTTATAACGACAATATGCATTCATTTATAAATGACAAGGGTTAAAATTACTAGATGTAACAGAGATTGGGGTCTGATCGCTGTTAAGCGCCGGTTGTCTCAGCTTTGGTTGTGATGTCAGGCGTCATGGAACTTCTCGCTGAAGAAACTCTTCATGTACACTGTCAGGGCTGCCAGATGGTTTCTCCTCAGTGGTCTTGGTTCTTTTGTTGTCCGAAGGGGTAGGTGATGGAGACGGCACACCAAGCAGCTGCCAGCCCAATAGAGATTCCTGGGGACTTTTGCTGTTCCTCATGAATGATGGTGAGGAGCAGGATTGGCAGTTGTGAGGCCATGACCGTGAGGAGGTTGGAGTTGTAGTTTACTCTGGAAGAATCTGGGTTACTTTGGCGTAAGGCAGTGAGGATAGTGACCACTGGACAAGGAGACCAGTCTGGAAGAATCCTGATCTCCTCGATGGGAACTATTGTTGGTGTAACCTACTGATTGTTATTGTTTTGTTTCCTATTTATGTTATCCAAAAGTGTTTGGTATGGGCATCTCTTATCAAGCTCTGGGGTACAATACCCTGGACTGTCCATATTTGAGATGTGTAACTACATCAGGTCAATCGGGGGATTGAGTTATTTGTGCCAGAAAGGCGTGGGCCAGAATCAAACCCACACTGATACAGTAGGCCTATGTGTGCGTGCTGGCCTTAACTGCTAGACCACCCAATTAAACTCCCTTCGTACCCTTAGGATCCACTAGACACTTTTATGTTGTGGAGACCAATGTCTATTTTGTGTTATTAAGCTATATAAAATGTGTGTTGTCTATGTGTATGGCTGCATTTCAGGTACATTTTTGTACATTTGAATGTTGCAGTAATCGGACCTAGGCTTAGCATTTGAGCAAGTTAGAGAGAAAATGATTTTGATTGCAAGCCTTGATCCCAATGAGCGACAAAAGAGTGATCAAGTTAAGATCCGGCATCTGTAGGTCTCCATAGAAACCAATGATGCATTACAGGTAATAACTTTATGACATCACATTGTGATGCGTTTGGGTTCCGTACACACTAGTGATATAGTAAACATCACAATAGGCTTATTTTTCAGCCTAGCATTGAGAAAATTGAGAAATCAGATGACGTATTAGATTTTCCGTTGAGTTTTCTATTGTATATGTCTGTAGACCCACAGCATGAGTTCACATGATCTCCCAGATTGAGGCTGAAAAAAGAGCAGCCTGCATGGTGAGAGTGTTTCAGTGGGCTCTGTCGTACGACTTCATGACGTAATCGTAACTCCATCACTCACACCATGCTTTGCTTTCTGCGGGGGAGTAAAAAGAGTGACACTATCCTTCTCTCTCTGTTGGTTACATAAAAAGCAGCTCTGGGAGACTTGACCTTTAGAAAATACAGAGTTGGAAATGACAATGAAAACAGTTCTAAATGCCGGGAAATTATTTCTCATCACTTGATGTTAACAATGACCACGAGGGGAGAGAAAAGGGGATGATAAGAGAAGACAAGACAAGAAAGGAGAGGAGAGTAGAGACTGCTTAAGGAGGGAAAGACATATTTCTAATTATATCGGCTTGTTACATGCCTCAGTTTAGCTGGTTAGATAGGTGTTAGCCTGCACACCACTGCAAGTTATGTCAGGAAATAGAAGTGACGGATGAAATTATGTTGCTCAATGTAACGAGTTATGTCGTGTACATACACAGAGCGATAGAATCTAAGATGAAGCACAGTTGTGGCCTAATTCCATGACTGCAAACTTGTAACCCATAGAGCACACAGAATACCAATGTTATGAACCGCCACAACTCATTTAATGTTTGGCAGGACGCAGTAGACATCTCACCAGCTCTGTATTTTTGCTGTGTCATTTTGGTTTTGTGCCTCTGGAGCTCTGAGAGTTTTCTTGGGCTGGTGTCAGAGGCTCTTCATCACATGGCTCAGTGTCTTAGTGTTTACCCACAGATGCCCAGTGGTGCAGACAAACAGACAGACAGGCCCAGGGGGTGAGTGAGGCGTCTCCCCTCTCCTCCCCAGCTGACCCGAAGCCCCAGGACAGGGCTGTCAGACTGAAGGAGACAGGAAGTTGCTGTGACAGGCCTGCCTCCTGCTATCACTAGACAGAGGACTCCACAGGACCCACAGGGAGGCTGGGGCTGACACAGCAGACTGGACTGGGGGGAGTCTGTTGCCCTTTTCAGATGGGCTTGAATCATTCTGCATACAAAGGAAAACAAGGAACACTATTGGTATTATCATCATACTGTACCATTTGCTTACTGAGAAGCATGGTCATACACAAACAGAAGCAACACTGCTTCATGTGATTCCTTGTCATGACTCAGCAAGGATAAAAAAAGAAACATTTTATGAAGACGATGTGAAAATACACCCATTTGGAGCTTGCAGTCCTGTGGTCGGAGGCCTAGTTCCTCTTTCCCTTGTCATTGTTTCTATCCTGATCCCTCTCTGTCCTCAGCTGCTCAGAGCCTAAGTACTGTGCTGCTAATAGCACCACTGCCTGTGTGTGATCAGTGCTCACTGCACAAGCCAGATAATATTTACATTATTCCCAATTTAAAAACCTCATCCAATTAGCCCAATCCCTGCCTGTAGCTTCTCATTATGCCTAAATCCCTAGACACTTTTTTTCAGAGTAGGGGGTCAATATATGGATGTGGTGAGAGGACAGAGCGAGGGCAACACTTTTACAGAGCTGTGTTGAAATCTCCAATGTATATCAATCTGCTGTCTGCTCAAATGTGTGTACATGTCACTTTATGATGTCCATGTTCCATCGCTAATCCATTAGTGACTGTGTTTACAGATTGAGTTTCATGTTGACAGTGGGAGAATATGTCTTGTCAGTCTGTATACGTGATGTGTTCAGGGAGCCCACCATAAAAGGTGATGTAACCTGATTTACTCTGAGCCATGAACACACTGGCATTCCTCAGGTTATTCTGGGTTCCTGCATTTCTCTTTCCTGTCTCCTGCGTATCACACTTGTGTGCTGTCCCCTCCCCTGGCTCTAGCAGCACGTTGCTTTATTACAATGGTGCTGATGAGGTGGGAAATGTGATTGCATTGTATCCCAAACAAGATTAACTTAGGGAATTGACAGTTGGCATTTGCAAAGCAATTGGTGGGTGCTGAGCAATTAACACAGTACACTGTGGTACTGTGTGAATATTGTATGTTTTGATTTCTCAAGCCATCCACACTGGTCAGGAAATGTATGGGTCTGCAACAGTAAAAGCATTAGCTTTATGTAGAATGGGCCGGCTCTAGCATTTTGGGGGCCCTATGCGAGATTTGGTTGGGTGGCCCCACACCTCGCAGCAAATATTTTACTGGCCCCCCTACTGACGGTGGAGATCTGCCTACGGTGTGGATCTGCCCATGAAGTCTCTCTACCAAACGAACTCAATGCATTTTATGCACACTTCAACCATGCCATGCGTGAGAGCCCCCACCAACCCAGAGGACTGAGTGATCTTGCTCTCAGAGGACGACTGAGGTCTTTAATTAGGTCAACACTGGCAAAACAGCAGGGCTGGATGGTATACAGGTCCGAATTCTCAGAGAACGCGCAGAACAGCTGGCAGGCATATTCACAGTCACTTTGAACCTCTATTTGTCCGGGTCTGTAATCCCCACGTCTTAAGCTGACCACCATCATTCCTGTTCCCGAGAACTCTAAGGCTTCATGCCACCATGGCCCTGTAGCACACATCTGTAATCATGAAGTGCTCTGAAAGGCTGTCTATGGTACATATCAACTCCATCATACCCTAGACCCACTCCAATTTGCCACCCCAACAGATCCATATACAATCTCAATTACACTCCACACTGCCCTCACCCACCTAGATAAGAGGAATACTTACAGTTGAAGTTGGAAGTTTACATACACCTTAGCCAAATACATTCAGTTTTTCACAATTCCTAACATTTAATCCTAGTAAAAATTCCCTGTCTCAGTTCAGCTCAGTTAGGATCACCACTTTATTTTAAGAATGTGAAATGTCAGAATTATAGTAGAATAGTAGAGAGAATGATTTATTTCAGCTTTTATTTCTGTCATCACATTCCCAGTAGGTCAGAAGTTTACATAAACTCAATTAGTATTTGGTAGCATTGCCTTTAAATTGTTTAACTTGGTTCAAACGTTTCCTTCCACAAGCTTCCCACAATAAGTTGGGTGAATTTTGGCCCATTCCTCCTGACAGAGCTTGTGTAACTGAGTCAGGTTTGTAGGGCTCCTTGCTCGCACACACTTTTTCAGTTCTGTCCACAAATTTTCTGAAGGACTAAGGTCTGGGCTTTGTGATGGCCACTCCAATACCTTGACTTTGTTGTCCTTAAGCCATTTTGCCACAACTTTGGAAATATGCTTGAGGTCATTGTCCATTTGGAAGACCCATTTGCGACCAAGCTTTAACTTCCTGGCTGATGTCTTGAGATGTTGCTTCAATATATCCAAATAATTTTCCTTCCCATTGATGCCGTCTATTTTGTGAAGTGCACCAGTCCCTCCTGCAGCAAAGCACCCTCATAACATGATGCTGCCACCCCCGTGCTTCATGGTTGGGATGGTGTTCATCGGCTTGCAAGCCTTCCCCTTTTTCCTCCAAACATAACGATGGTCATTATGGCCAAACAGTTGTATTTTTGATTCATCAGACCAGAGGACATTTCTCCAAAAAGTATTATCTTTGTCCCCATGTGGAGTTGCAAACCGTAGTCTGGCTTTTTTATGGCGGTTTTGGAGCAGTGGCTTCTTCCTTGCTGTCGTTATAGGACTTGTTTTACTGTGGATATAGATACTTTGTACCTGTTTCCTACAGCATCTTCACAAGTTCCTTTGATTTTCACTTTTTGCACCAAAGTACGTTCATCTCTAGGAGACAGAACACGTCTCCTTCCTGAGAGGTATGACGGCTGCGTGGTCCCATGGTGTTTATACTTGCGCACTATTGTTTGTACAGATGAGCGTGGTACCTTCAGGCGTTTGGAAATAAGGATGAACCAGACTTGTGGAGGTCTACAATTTTTTTCTGAGGTCTTGGCTGATTTCTTTTGATTTTCCCATGATGTCAACCAAAGACGCACTGAGTTTGAAGGTAGGCCTTGAAATACATCCGCAGGTACACCTCCAATTGACTCAAATTATGTCAATTAGCCTATCAGAAGCTTCTAAAGCCCTGACATAATTTTCTGGAATTTTCCAAGCTGTTTAAAGGCACAGTCAACTTAGTGTATGTACACTTCTTTCCCACTGTAATTGTGATACAGTGAATTACAGTGGGGCAATTTAGTCAGCCACCAATTGTGCAAGTTCTCCCACTTAAAAAGATGAGAGAGGCCTGTAATTTTCATCATAGGTACACTTCAACTATGACAGACAAAATAAGAAAAGAAAATGCAGAAAATCACATTGTAGGATTTTTAATGAATTAATTTGCAAATTATGGTGGAAAATAAGTATTTGGTCAATAACAAAAGTTTAGAATACTTTTTTGCCCCACTGTATACGCAGAGGATAATGGGGAAGATGGGCGACAACTGGAGGGGGGTGGAGACAATCACAAAAACAAGTGAAACCGATCAGGGCGTGACAGTACACGTGGCTACACGGGCTATCTGAGTTGACTGTTATTTTATTTTTGCACTCTCTATGCACACTCACAAGAATCTACACACTCAAGCACACTGATACTCCAACACACACACACACACACACACACACACACACACACACACACACACACACACACACACACACACACACTTTTATTGCTCTCACACACACAACATGCACACACATTTATGATGACTCTACACACCCACTCACATACAATCATCATATATGCTGCTGCTACTCTGTTTATCATATATCCTTATTCATACATTATCTACTGTACCTCTGTCACTCCAGTATCCCTGAACATTGTACATATGCTATTCGAACTGACCCTGTATATACAGTGCCTTCGGAAAGAATTCAGACCCCTTGACTTCTTCCAGATTTTGTTAGGTTACATCCTCATTCTGAAATTGATTAAATTGGTTTTCCCCCTCATCAATCTACACGTAAAATCGCATAAAGACAATGCAAAAACAGTTTTTTAGAAATTGTTGCTAATTTATTAAAAATAAAAAACTGAAACATCACATTTACATAAGTATTCAGACCCTTTACTCAGTACTTTGTTGAAGCACCTTAATAAGCAGCTATTACAGCCTCGAGTCTTCTTGGGTATGATGCTACATACAAGCTTGGCACACCTGTATTTGGGGAGTTTCTCCCATTCTTCTCTGCAGATCCTCTCAAGCTCTGTCAGGTTGGATGGGGAGCGTCGCTGCACAGCTATTTTCAAGCATCTCCAGAGATGTTAGATTGGGTTCAAGTCCGGGCTCTGGCTGGGCCACTCAGGGACATTCAGAGATTTGTCCCAAAGCCACTTCTGCGTTGTCTTGGCTGTGTGCTTTGGGTCATTGTCTTGTTGGAAGGTAAACCTTACTGCACATGCAGGGCATCATTAAGTGATAATACATCATTCACAAGTGATAATATCGTCACTCATCAGACTATTTGAATCTTGTCTTTACATATACTAAATAATATATGTGTGAAATGTGTTATGATTTAGAATGGACCATTATCATGCACCTGTCGGAATAGGTTGAGATTTGCCCCGTGGTTTATTTTCATGCCAGTCAGGTAGGCTATACTCCTGTTGTAAATCGAAGAAATGTGCTTAATATTTGGAAAGTTGAGAAATAAATATAGTAGGCCTAGCCTATAGAAAGCTGATTGGATCCTCTTTTTAAAAGAGGCCATAAAAACTGTTTTATCGCGCCTATAGAAATGTTGCGCAATATGATTGTGTGATTAGAGAGACAGAGTGCTGAGTACCAGAACATTAGCAACTGGCAGTTAGCAAGTTTGGTACTCTACTAATAACCACATGCACCATCAGAGCGCAGTTTTGGAGAAGCCTAGTTATCGTGACTAAACGGTCACGTATTACCGTCACCATAACAGCCCTACCCTAAACCTTAAGTAAACATTTCTCTCTCTCTTTACTTGTGACAAGTGTTGGGGTTAAAGGTGAAGCCAGGTTCAGGTATGGGGGAGAAGCCTGCCCCCTCCCCTGGGTGGTCCTGAGCGCTCTGGAGCAGGTTTTAATCACAGATCTCTCTGTACTTTGCTCTGTTCATCTTTCCCTTGATTCTGACTAGTCTCCCAGTCCCTGCCGCTGAAAAACATCCCTACAGCATGATGTTGCCACCACCATGCTTCACCATAGGGATGGTGCCAGGTTTCCTCCAGACGTGATCCTTGGCATTGAGGCCATAGAGTTCAATCTTTGTTTTATCAGACCAGAGAATCTTGTTTCTCATGGTCTGAGAGTCTTTAGATGCCTTTTAGCAAACTCCAAGCGGGCTGTCATGTGCCTTTACTGAGGAGAGGCTTCCGTCTGGCCACTTTACCATAAAGGCCTGATTGGTGGAGTGCTGCAGATATGGTTGTCCTTCTGAAAGGTTCTCCCATCTCCATAGAGGAACTCTAGAGCTCTGTCAGAGTGACAATCGGGTTCTTTGTCACTTCCCTGACCAAGGCCCTTCTTCCATGATTACTCAGTTTGATTGCGCGGCCAGCTCTAGGAAGTGTCTTGTTAGTTCCAAACTTCTTCCATTTAAGAATGATGGAGGCCACTGTGTTCTTGGGGACCTTTTACAGACATTCTTTGGTACCAGATCTGTGCCTTGACAAAATCCTGTCTCGGAGCTCTAAGGACAATTCCTTCTACCTCAAGCCTTGGTTTTTGCTCTGACATGCGCTGTCAACCGTGGGACCTTATATAGACAGGTGTGTGCTTTTCCAAATCATGTCCAATCAATTACATTTACCACAGGTGGACTCCAATCAAGTTGTAGAAACATCTAAAGGATGATCATTGGAAACAGGATGCACCTGAGCTCAATTTTGAGCCTCATAGCAAAGGGTCTGAATGTAAATAACATATTTCTATTTTTTATTTTTAATACATTTGAAAAATAAAATGTTTTTCACTTTGTCATTATGGGTTATAGTGTGTAGATTGATGAGGAAAACATTGTATTTAATCCATTTTGGAATAAGACTGTGTAACGTAACAAAATGTGGAAAAAGGGAAGTGGTCTGAATACTTTCTGAATGCACTGTAGCTTGCTCCCTTCTCGTGTTCTTGGTCGGGATTCGGCAATGATTACTACAAGTTTAGATGGCTGGCTAGTCTAATTTACCAATCTAAAAATTGTTAGCTGACATGGCTAATTGATTGACTGTCAGTGTCTGACATAACATGAGAAAATGCACAACTGCTGATGCAAAACCACATTTCTAAATTGCACCCAGTTTATTCTACTATTCTTACTCTCAATAGTAAGTTGATACCCCAACTGAGTTCCTAAAACTTGTTGTTTCATGAATAAAACAAAGGAGAGAATGTGTGATATGTTTTACACGACCAATCATATTTCACCGTAAAGAATTAGTAAGAAATGTCGCATATACATGCTCTATCTACATTATGCTAAACGTGTCTGCTACTGAGTGGTACCAAGGAAAACAAGTCTGCAAGAGGACATGAAAAGCCAAAAATTCACAGCCCCAAAACCTGTGATTACAGTAAAGGCTGGGTTTTCCTGTCATTTCTTGTTCCTATGGTTCAGTGTTACCCCTTTCTGGCATTCACATTGTTTCTTGCAGCTTTGGGGAGTGTTGATCTTGCAGACCTGTTTGACCAGAGTTTCTGACAGATATGTTCTGTTGTTCTCTGTGCCAGCGGAGACCGAGCATGCTCAGAGGGTCCCAGGAATGGACGCAGCCCAGCAGATGAAACTGAAAGAGCGACAGCGCTTCTTTGAGGAGGTCTTTCAGCACGATGTGGATGTCTACCTGTCCTCTGCCCACTTGCAGATTCATGACTATAAGAGACGTGAGTGCAGTCAGCATCACACATGTCCATACCCAAGCTCAACCCTTACCTTAGCCATTACCCTAACACTAGATTCATGTCCACACCCTGGCTAAACCCTAACACTAACCCTAGATTAATGTCCAAACCATGGCTCAACCCAAACCCTATCCATAACCCTATATCCAAGTCCGCACAATTCAAGTACTCGCTTTCTATCACTCGCCATATTACACTGAATAAAAATAAATAAGTATCCCAGAAATGTTCCATACGCACAAAAGCTTATTTCTCTCACATTTTGTGCACAAATTGTTAACATCCCTGTTAGTGAGCATTTCTCCTTTATCCAAGATAATCCATCCTTACCTGACAGGTGTGGCCTAAAAAAAAGCAGATTAAAAGGCATGATAATTATACAGGTGCACCTTGTGCTGGGGACAATAAAAGGTAACTTTAAAATGTGCATCTTTGTTACACAACACAATGCCGCAGATGCCTCAAGTTTTGTGGGAGTGTGCAATTGGCATGCTGATGCAAGATAATTTAATGTTTATTTCCCTACCATAATCGGCCTCCAATGTTGTTTTAGAGAATTTGGCAGTACGTCCAACCGGCCTCACAACCGCATGTAACCACGCCAGCTCAGGACCTCCACATCCGGCTTCTTCACCTGCGTGATCGTCTGAGGGGAGGGGGTGGTATTTCTGTCTGTAATAAAGCCATTTGTGGGGAAAAACTCATTCTGATTCGCTGGGCCTGTACCCCTGCCCAGCCATGTGAAATCCATAGATTGGGGCCTTATCAATTTCAATTGACTGATCTGCTTATATGAACTGTAATTCAGTAAAATCTTTGACATTGTTGCATGATGCATTTATATTTTAGTTCAATATACACACGTGAAAGTTTTTACATGTTGCTAAACATTTCCTATGAGAAGTGAAACTGACATTATATGCCTCTAATCAACCTCACGGTTGTCTCTTGGGTTGTTGTTAGCTCCCATTGGCAGTGTCTCATCCATGGAGGTTAATGTGGACATGCTGGAGCAGATGGACCTCATGGACATCTCTGACCAGGAAGCACTGGATGTCTTCCTTGGCTCTGGAGGGGATGAGGGGGTGCTGGCCTCCCCTCTGCCAGGTAAAGGTGAGTGGAGGGGAGACGCCAGTCTGAGGCCGTCCTATGTTGATAGTGTAGTATTTGGCAGAGAGTCGAGGCTTTTACCCTCCTCTATACTAGCTGGCAACACTAACTGCAATATTGAGCGTAGCACTGAGAATCTTTTGTCCAATATCCCCTTAATTTTACCTACAGTAGTTCATGGAAACAACAACAACGATAAGGTAATCAACCAGGGACGCTCTCTCCACTACACTGACGGTTGTGATGGGAAGTTCCGCGTGGCCTCCACCTCCTCCACCAACAGCCAGAACACCAATGAGGACGGACGGGACACCCAAGTCGTCCAATCAGATGATGAAGATGTGCATGTCGACACCGTCTTGCTGATGCGATCACCCCCAGGGAAAGATGAGGAGAAGAATCGGTCTATCCTCTCTTCCTAGGCGCCTTCCTTCACTTCCAATATTCAGTAACATTTTGGACTTACTGATGCTTACAAGTATCACTTAAACTGGACACACACACTTCCATGGACTGGCAAGACAACTGCCACTTTCCACAGCCTTTTCTTTACTGTTCATTTTGTTTTGCCTGAACTGTACATATAAAGCCAACTCTTCTCCAAGCTTGTCCCCATTTATACTTCTGGAATGTAGATGACAGGACATTCCTTTTTATTTCCTCATTTAGCATCCTATTAAGATCTGGCAATGTGTGGTACTGTTTTGGGAAGGACATTTTTGTGTGTAAGCAGGCTTTACTATACTACAGATCGGAACAACTGAGTGTTAGTAAAAAAGTAATCATCTGTATTAACCAGGTTGAAATAACGGTTGAATAATTTAGGAAATAAAGATGTAGAGAATTAATATTTTTTTTATGTAAGAACTTTTCTTTAGAGAGAAACATATGAACTGTGCACAACTTTGCCATGCTTTGTAAATATGGCCCTTAGTTCCCATATTCCCTAAAATGTTCAACCAACCCAAAACACCTGCCACAAATAAGGACATATTGTACATAGTGCTTAGTGGTGCTTTAATTTGTTGTATATTTCACTTAGTCTCCTCTTATTCTCTGACTTAAGGTTTATTTATTTTAACTATGAATAGGAATAAAAAAAATAACATTTGTTTCCTGCAAACAATTATTTTTGTTCCTTTTTTGTGTGTGTGTGGAGGTATTTGTAATGAACAGGAAGGGAGACAGAGAGCTGGTTTCAAGCGCAGGGTGCTGCAGGTGTTTATTGCAAAGGACCACAGGAGTAGGCAGGTAGCTGGGTCCAGGGGCAGGCAGAAGGTCATACACAGGGGGTCCAAAAAGGAAACAGTACAGGCAAGGAAAAAGCTAGTCTGGGAGATCAGGCAATAGGTAGATAACAGGAAATCTGATAGGCTAAAGTACAGGCAGGGAATAGGCAAAAGGCGTCATTAGTGAGACACGGGAGGCGTAAAATCACGGGAAACCCAGAGCTCCGAAAGACGTGTGTCACAAATCAAACAATACCTCACAGTGATGGGGTGCAGAGACCCGAACTAAATAGTGTGTGATAATGACATACAGTAAAAATACTTTCACACAACATTTTCACACAATACTAACATCTGCTTCCAACTCACACCCTCAAACACGTAGATCCCCTGAACGCAGCTCACTCTCCAGCCCACTTTCCAGCTCATACTCTCAAACACCTAGATCCCCTGAACGCAGCTCACTTTCCAGTCCACTTTCCAGCCCCCACTCTCAAACACCTAGATCCCCTGAATGCAGCTCACTTTCCAGTCCACTTCCCAGCTCACACTCTCAAACACCTAGATCCCCTGAACGTAGCTCACTCTCCAGATCCCAATCACCTGACTTCTAATCACATGTTCAAACATCCAGTGTTTGTTCCAGTGGCTCCCCTGTGAATCTAGACATTTTGGGAGGCAAAGTAATTTAGGAAACCTGGTACTGGGCTTGCTTGTAGGCTAGATGTACACTGTTCACAGGTCCCCAGGACCTGTTAGACTTAATACCTCTGCTTTAAAAAAAATAGGTATTCTTTTTCACCCAAAACATCAATGCAAATGTGCATACACAAAACAAGCTCATTGAATGTGAGACAGCTTGACATGCGGGTTTAATTGTTCACCACACATGCATTACCTTAGGCAGATTTTATCTGAAAAATATATGCATAAGAAGGAATGCTGTTCAACTTCTTTCGCCACTCTATTGAACTGACATGAGCACACATCCACCCCCAAACACATTAATCCTGGATGAAAACCTATTATCTCCAAAACATAAACTTTTCAAGAAATAAAAAAAATCCCATATTTTCCCATTAACAAACAAATATAATTATGAAACTTCAGACAATATTCTTGGTCCATGAGTCATGAAATGTTCAGAGTATATTGAGTGGAGTTCAATTAATGCTTTCAATGAATGCAAAAATATACACTGCCGTTTGGGGTCACTTGGGGTCACTTAGAAATGTCCATGTTTTTGAAAGAAAAGCAATTTTTTTTGTCATCAAACTGATCAGAAATACAGTGTAGACATTGTTAATGTTGTAAATGACTATTGTAGCTGGAAACACCAGTCTCAACGTCAACAGTGAAGAGGCGACTCCGGGATGCTGGCCTTCTAGGCAGAGTTGCAAAGAAAAAGCCATATCTCAGACTGGCCAATTAAAAAGAAAAGATTAAGATTGGAAAAGAAAACAGACACTGGATAGAGTTTCTCTGCCTGGAAGGCCAGCACCGGGGAGTCGCCTCTTCACTGTTGATGTTGAGACTGGTGTTTTGCGGGTACTATTTAATGAATCTGCCAGTTGAGAACATGTGAGGCGTCTGTTTCTCAAATTAGACACTCTAATGTACTTGTCCTCTTGCTCAGTTGTGCACCGGGGCCTCCCACTCCTCTTTCTATTCTGGTTAGAGCCAGTTTGCGCTGAGAACATCCCTGGCCATCCCTACTGCCTCCGATCTGGTGGACTCACTAAATACAAATGCATTGTTTGTAAATTATGTCTGAGTGTCATTTAAAAAAGATAAGAACATTGTCCCGTCTGGTTTGCTTAAAATAAGGAATTTGAAATGGTTATTACTTTTACGTTGACTTTTGACAGTTAGGTATATTTCAAACCAAATACTTTTGGACATTTACTCAAGTAGTATTTTACTGGATTACTTTATTATTTTACTGGGTGACTTTCACTTTAACTTGAATCATTTTCTATTTTCTATTAAGGTATCGTTTTTACTCAAATATGACAATTGAGTACTTTTTCCACCACTGCCAAGAAGAATCGAGGATGTATTTGCGGCAAAAGGTGCTTCAACAAGGTACTGAGTAGAGGGTCTGAATACTTATGTAAATGTGATATTTCAGATATTGTTTTGTTTTTACAAAAATATATTTAAACATGTTTTGCTTTGCCATTATGGGGTATTGTGTGTAGATTGATGAGGGGATTTTTTTTTTTTTAAATCCATTTTAGAATAAGGCTGTAACGTAACAAAATGTGTAAAAAGTCAAAGGGTCTGAATACTTTCCGAATGCACTGTGTATACAGTTGAAGTCGGAAGTTTACATACACCTTAGCCAAATACATTTAAACTCAGTTTTTCACAACTCCTGACATTTAATCAGAGTAAAAATTCCCTGTTTTAGGTAAATTAGGATCACCACTTTACTTTAAGAATGTGAAATGTCAGAATAATAGTAGAGAGAATGATTTATTTCAGCTTTTATTTATGTCATCACATTCCCAGTGGGTCAGAAGTTTACATACACTCAATTAGTATTTGGTAGCACTGCCTTTAAATTGTTTAACTTGGGTCAAACATGTTGGGTAGCCTTCCACAAGCTTCCCACAATAAGTTCCTCCTGACAGAGCTGGTGTAACTGAGTCAGGTTTGTAGGGCTCCTTGCTCGCACACGCTTTTTCAGATCTGCACACACATTTTCTATAGGACTGAGGTTAGGGCTTTGTGATGGCCACATTAATACCTTGACTTTGTTATCCTTAAGCCATTTTGCCACGACTTTGGAAGTATGCTTGGGGTTATTGTCCATTTGGAAGACCCATTTGCGACCAAGCTTTAACTTCCTGACTGATGTCAGTCTATTTTTTTATGGCGGTTTTGGAGCAGTGGCTTTTTCCTTGCTGAGCGGCCTTTCAGGTTATGTCGACACAGGACTTGTTTTACTGTGGATATAGATCATTTGTACCTGTTTGTACCCTCCAGCATTTTCACAAGGTCCTTTGATGTTGTTCTGGGATAGATTTGCACTTTTCGCACCAAAGTACGTTCATCTCTATGAGACAGAACACTTCTCCTTCATGAGCGTTATGATGGCTGCGTGGTCCCATGGTGTTTATACTTGCGTACTATTTTTTGTACAGATGAACGTGGTACCCTCAGGCGTTTGGAAATTGCTCCCAAGGATGAACCAGACTTGTGGAGGTCTACAATTTTTCTTCTGAGGTCTTGGCTGATTTCTTTTGATTTTCCCATGATGTCAAGCAAAGAGGCACTGAGTTTGAAGGTAGGCCTTGAAATACATCCGCAGGTACACCTCCAATTGACTCAAATGATGTCAATTAGCCTATCAGAAGCTTCTAAAGCCGTGACATAATTTTCTGGACTTTTCCAAGCTGTTTAAAGGCACAGTCAACTTAGTGTATGTAAACTTCTAACACACTGGAATTGTGATACAGTGAATTATAAGTGAAATAATCTGTCTGTAAACAATTGATGGAAATATTACTTGTGTCATGCACAAAGTAAATGTCCTAACCGACTTGCCAAAACTATAGTTTGTTAATAACAAGAAATTTGTGGAGTGGTTGAAAAACTAGTTTTAATGACTCCAACCTAAGTGTATGTAAACTTCTGACTTCAACTGTAAATTAACACAACATGTAAAAGTGTTGGCTTCATGAGCTGAAATAAAATATCTCAGAAATGTTTCATACACAAAAATCTTATTTCTCTCAAATGCTGTGCAGAAATGTGTTTACATCCTGTTAATGAGCATTTATCCTTTGCAAGATAATCCATCCACCTGACAGGTTTGGCATATCAAGAAGCTGATTAAACAGCATGAACAGTACACAGGTGCACCTTGCGCTGGGGGAAATGAAATTCCACTCTAAAATGTGCAGTTTTGTCTCACAAATGCCACAGATTCCAAAGTTTTTGAGGGAGCATGCAATTGGCATGCTGATTGCAGGAATGTCCACCAGAGCATTGAAAGTTTATTTCTTTACCATAAGCCGCCTCCAACGTCATTTTAGAGAATTTTGCAGGACGTCCATCCGGCCTCACAACCGCAGACCACATGTATGGCGTTGTGTGGCTATGCGGTTTGCTGATGTCAACGTTTTGAACAGAGTGCCCCATGCTGACGGTGGATTTATGGTATAGGCAGGCATAAGCTACGGGCAAGAAGCATCATTGCATTTTATCGATGGTAATTTGAATGCACAGAGATACCTTGACGAGATCCTGAGGCCCATTGTCATGCTATTCATCCGCCGCCATCACTTCATGTTTCAGCATTATAATGCACGGCCCCATGTCGCAAGGATCTGTACACAATTCCTGAAAGCTGAAAATGTCCCAGTTCTTCCATAACCTGCATACTCACCAGACATGTCACCCATTGAACATGGGATACTGGGATACTCTGGATTGACGTGTATGACAGTGAGTCCCGACAATATCCAGCAACTTCGCACAGCCATTGAAGAGGAGTGGGACAACATTCCACAGGACACAATCAACATCCTGATCAACTCTATGTGAAGGACATGTGTCGCACTGCACCAGGCAAATGGTTGTCACACCAGATACTGACTGGTTTTCTGATCCACGCCCCTACCTTTTTTTAAAGATTATCTGTGACCAACGGATGCATATCTGCATTCCCAGTCATGTGAAATCCATAGATCCTTATATGAACTCTCAGTAAAGTCTTTGAAATGTTGCATGTTGTGTTTATATTTTTGTTCAGTATAGTAAAGGAGAGAACAGCCTCAGGGCTTTGGATTGTTGACACCACCAGAGGTGAGTTACACACAGCATGGTAATGTCAAGCGATGCTGAGTCAGGAGACGGACCAAAGCCCACTTCTAAGAAATGCATTGAAGTAGAGGATGCCAACAACTCATCAGTGTTTCTGGACTCTGTCCAAGATGTCATGGTGGAAGAGAAAACAGAGATTGGACACCCTGTAGAGATGCTTACTGCCATTGACCATGATGCTAGGCATAAGTAATTTCCATATTTTTGTAAGAGTAGTTTGACCTATCCATTGACATTTGTTATACTTTTATGGTGCTGACAACTATCAGTCATTGCTTGACCTATGCTTCCACACTTCTGCCTTCAGGTATGTGAAGGGTGATGATCGGATGACTGGATGACAGTGGAACCTCATATAGGTCTTGTCACTTCAGCGAAGAGACTGGAGTCACCTTTCATGATCAACTATGTATACACAGTCATACTCTATGCAGTTGACAATGGTAAAAACATGAATACAATCAATGCAGGTGATCAGTTGTTTAATATGGGTTTTATTCTGTGCCAAAATGCAAGATATATAATTTCACCCACTATGGTATTTGTACATTAACTTCACTTCGTAATGGGCAGATGAACCACAGGCTAAGGGACCCTGAGGATCCACGCGAGGGACCAGAATGATAATGTCATATCTGAGAGAGGACTGGACGTGCATCTGTTGGGCCAACATTGCAGCCTCTGACCTGGACCAAGAGCCCTATAGAGGACCCTTCCAATTTGAGCTGCTTGGAAAATGGGTAATGGACCCTTAATATGGTCAATCTGCCATTTAAAAATGCCCCTTAAGTTTGTGACAACTAAATCCTTGAGAACAGACAACAAAAAAACAAATCTGACAAAAGTTCAACTCAATGTCATCTGTGAAATGTCCCTCAATGTGTTGAGCAACAGTTCTTACATAAGGTTTCACTGGGAACCTGGTGGAGCCTGCTGTGTATGCAAGCCAATATGTTCTCCTTGTACAAGCCCTCACTGTTCTTTCCCGCCCAACTGCCACCAGAGAAGGGACGAGCAACTGATACCCGATGGGACCAAATGCGTCATAGTCACCATGTGTGGTACTGCTTTTAATTTATTGGAAAAGACTTCAATTAACATTTCAGACTCCTCTTCCTGCTGCTGGTGATTTGTCTCTTGTGGAGATGTCAACATCTCCATCAACAACATCTCTGCAGCTGTCCTGCTTCACTCAAACATTGAGGAAACAGGAACTGAGGTTATAATACTTAACCTATGAATGTACAAGCATTGTTTTGTATGGCTTGACAATATAGTAAGGCACAACTATAGTTAACTGTTGACAAGTTAATTTAATGCCAAGGTACACTATGCTGCCAGTGCTGCCTAAAGTAAATGAGCAAACATCACTGATTAGTTGGGATCACATTGGAGGAATGCAACAAATCGAATGCATGGAATGAAGCTACAGTTATGATTGGGCAATAAGAAACTAACAAACTTTTGGGGATGAATTACTATCCCTCACCAATTGTACAGGTTTTAGGCCAGTGCTTTATAAGACCTAAGAGACCTAAAAATCAAGGGGAACAGTATTTGCCATCTCTTCAATGGCAGCTCAATGCATTAATCTCTGGTCATTTAAAATGAGCCACTTCAATTATACAGAGTACGCAGGCCTCATTTTTAGCTTGGTCTTGATTTCATACCCATATGCTGTGTTTTCCACTATGAACCTTAGGGAACAAGTGCACAATTACGAAACATGGCTGCCATCACCAGGTACAAGGCCCTTGACCTGAGAGTGACAACCTGGGCCCCAGGGTCATCTGCACACACCTATGCTAAGGGTTAATTCTACAACAGCAGTTGGAAAAGCATATCAAAATATGTAAATTTGAGATTAATGTTGAGTTCACCAAGTTTGTTAATCAGGCCACAAGCAATTTCTCATGTAGTTTATTACTGGATTAGTAACTATACAGGTGTCCCACAATTGCAATTACATTCAGTACAGAGAAAAAAAAAAAAGTTTTGCTTTTGTACAACTAACCAATTTCCATAATTTTACCATGTGGAAAAAAAACCTCACCCTTTAAGGGCCATGTGTACATACTTGGCCAGTCAATAGACATGCCAACTTATTTTATTTACAAGAAATAATAGAAAATAAATAAAGTACATCGCTTTGGTCCAATCTAAGTAAACATTTCCTGAAGAATTATGCCTGCAGTTTTTTTTAACAAGGCAAAATCAAGAATGATGTTCTAATGTGTACAGAAATTGCACTACCATGAAGGAAAATGGATTCTGAACACAAACTATGTACACAATTGCAATTCCTGCTCAAATAGTGAAGTTCCGTACACAACTTTGACAAGGCACAAATGAGAAATGAAAAGAAATGGCAACTTAAAAATCATTTGGATTGAAGGGCTCCAGGGCCAAGAACAAGTCTTTCAAGAGGAAGGGAAGGAATCATAGGACACTTCAGTATCAACTCTTACATAAATATCAGTAAAAGATAAAACAAAAATACTGATGCCAAGTGATGGTAGTAGGAAAGCACCTAGGAAACTAAAACGCAAATAAAAGCTAACATTATTACAGTAAGTAAGCGGTAGGTAACTGCACACCTGTTCACACCCTTGCACTGTCTACTTTGGGCATGGGGCGCTGGTTGGCCCTCCCAGCTCCTCTCCCACGATTGTCCCCTCGGAAGCCTCTGCCCCTCAGGAATCGGCCCGGAACGCCAAACGTCTCCACATTCAGCTTCCTCTCCTCTGCCCAGGTGGTCCTACTGAACGGCACAGGGTGGGACAGAATCAGACAGCCTGTTAATTCACTACTATTTAAAATTTTAATAAGGTATGTTTTTTTTACCTAGACTTCATCTCAGATGAGACATTGTCAAAGAAGCACTTCGTTTTGTCATAGTAGAATTTCTCCCCAGGAGGATCCTCCACTGTGCCCTCAGTGTTCTGGCCCTCACTAACCCCAAACTCCTCCTCTGGGTCTGAATGAGAACAGGGATTAAAAGAGAAAGGCTACCAACTCCAAATCCTATAATAATTTTAGGTGTGGTTAAATTGACATATTTCTCTGCAGTTAAGCAACTTAGTGTTTAGATTGACAACCAATGTTATACATGCAGTATTTCACTGAGCATCAGTTGGGTTTCAAATTTGGAATCTTGAGAATTCACTTTGTATGCAGGTACCTTTAATGGTCAACTTTTCCTGAAGCTCCTTCTCGAGTTCATCTTTGTGGAACTGAGCATTGGCAGATTCAAAATCAAAGTCAGACTCAAATTGTAAGGTTCTGGCTTTTGAGTTTCCTACAAGAAGCTGACCTCTCCCACGGTTCCTTGCCCTACGATTGCCTGTGAACATATCGATACATTTAGACAAAATATAAAAGCAAATCGCTACAATAGACAATGACATTGCTAATTACCTTGTCTTCGTCTCTGTGGTCTGCAGTTCTCATCATTGCCTTGCCTTTGTTCCTGGGCTGTGCCACGCAGTGCTTGACCTAAAAATGGACAAGGGATGAGGGGGCTACCACAACGTCGAGTTTAAGATCATGACAGCATTGCCAATTAGTGCCATGCCGTGGCATTACTCATAAGACAAGTGCAAGTTAAATTTCGTGGTCCCTCAATTGATGAGAATGCATAAAGCAGGAGTAAAAACACCTCATGCATTAGTTGAATACCATCGCAAATCAATTAGCAACGGAAAACCTTTTAATCAAGATATTTTGCAATGAAACCTGTTTCTATAACAAGTTCAGGTCCCACTGGTTATTTTCTGTTTGCTGCCATTTGTTTCATATAGTAAATTTAGTTGCAAAACGTTTTGCAAGAGATTAAATGTTTCGCAACGGAATCCAACTAATGAATACAAAGGTGTTCCTGTTGAGTACTCCAACTATGTCCCACGCTGTACAAGAGGCACTGATCCCGGTTGTCTGAGCTTACCACTGGAAGCAGCCCTCTGAGACAGAGGGCCATCTCTGCCAGAGTGCTGGGAAAGCCAACCAGACTCTCTGCCTTGCTGCTGGGGGGCTGACTGGACCCTTTTTTCAGCAGCATTCTCAGCTGGTACAGTCTGGACAGCCTGCTCTACCATCGGGCCTCGTCTTGCTGGAAAGCTGTGAAGTCCCGCTCCTAAGGAAGGCCACGGTATACATGGAGAAAGAGGTTGAGACATGGATGTTTCCCAGAATTCTTGAGATAACACTACATGGAGACAAGTTCAAGAAAAGGTGCTATATAACTGTTAATCATAAGGGCCTCAGCAGTTTAGGGGCTATTAAAACAATCTTGAAATACAGTACATCATGAAGGTGGCTGTGTGTTTACAAGGGTCTCCAATACCATTTCACTCACCTAGACCCAGGGAAGCAGCATACTGCTGGTTGAGTAGAGAGCTGGCAGCCAGTTGGTTGTAGGAAGGCACCATACTCCGGTAGGGACTGTATGGGGCCTGGGATGGGTATGTGGACAGGGAGCTCCCAATGGACGACTACAAAAAGGAAAAAAACAAAAACAAATGCTTAGGTCTTATGATGGCTGTGCGCTTCATAAAATACATGGAAGCCAATTCTGTGATATTTTTCTTGCAGAGTTAATGTACTAGCCCTCGTCTCCTACCTGTACAATGGCAGGGTCCTGAGGTAAACCATGGTGTGGTTTAAGCGGCTCACACACCGTTATGTCCTTGATGTCACTCCCTCTGAAAATGATGTATTCATAAATGTCATCTTTGGGTGGCACTGGTCTGTCTGTAGGCCGTCGTTCTGTCCCGAATGATTTAACTGTGGGGGGGAAAAAAAAGACAATGTACCTTTGGAAGCAGGATTGTTACCCAAGGCATGTAGGACCTGTAGGTCCAAACGCAGCGTGCCAGAGTAGTTCATTCCAAACGTGGAGCATCAAAATTCGGGGCTAAACCTAATGCTGAAACTCCTCAATTGAGGGAAAGCTCACCCTTTGCCAAAGCCACTGTTGCGTTATCCGTGTCGATTGTATACAAAACGCCCTCATAACGAATCCCGGCCTTGGAGATTAGACTTATTTTACTTCCAATATAAGGTGTTCCGGTGCTCATTGTTGCTGTTACAGTAATATCTTATTTCGAATTCTCAAAACAAGCCATCGTTGTTTCCGCATTCCCCCAAGGCTGACACCAAACTCGAATTTATAATGTATCTGCAGGTGCACAATCTGTGAAAACAGGTGCGTTATATTACGAAACCATTTGGCGACAAGCCTCCATTAGCCACGCCTGCTGTTTGAGATAAATGAAATGAGTATCGTATCACTGCAACAAGTCCCTTTTAATAGAGCAATGTATTAGTTGGATTTAGGCAATAGCCGAAACGTTTTCTGACAACTCGAAACTGATTTCTCGATTGACCTACACATGTAGGCTATCCATATTGCATAGGCCTATCATTGAAGGGGCATCATGCGTCAAGTGTCCGATGCACTATGTAATGTCAGATTTTTTTCAGTCGTTCATGCAAAAACCAACCCAATCTGTTACATTTATTTTGTGTGCATTTTTCTAAATGTCTAAATAGTCTATTTGTGGGCAAAAATAATTTGTATGGGAAACTGGCCCTATTGTCATAGTATTTGTGCTTTTATTTGTTTCACTTGTTGTATTAATATATGTTTTATTTGAGGAATACATTTAGCACATTTTCTCCATTGTCTGTAAACGGGTTTTTTTTCGGCAGTAGGCCAATCTGAAAAAAAGGATAGGCTACAAGCCTATGCCATCAAATACAGAACATTATGTAAATAGTTTATCATTGATCAATCCCATACATTTATTTCACACCGAACACAACTTGTTCCTCCTATATGTTGACAGTCCCCGTGTGGTTTTGACAGCATTCTAAAATGTTGTTGGCAGAGAAGTTTTGGACGCGGCGCCCTCAAATGCATTTCTAAAGTGTAGCTCCAAACTTCCTGAGCAAAAACAGCGGAAGCTGTTGAAGCTCGAGACTCAGATCCACAACAACGGGGAATTTGCATAAATGTATGGTCCGAATTCTGTCGCTAACCATCATTTCATAATCGAATATATACCGTAGCATAGAGCAAACCTAGAATATGAATGGAAAAACGCTAAATACAATTTGTACTATCCAATTCATTCCACCATTTCCAGATCTCTCTTTATTCAACTGTAGTTCCACCCAGTACATCCTTGTCATGATAGTCGGAGCCATTTGTTCCGCCCTTTATTATCAGGAAACAACAATCGCACTGCATTCCGGACTCCCCGTGGGGTGACGTTCCAACCCAGTCGCGCATTCATTTTGGACAGTCTATGTATTTTGCGCATGCGCGCGTCACTTTCGACGTTCCAAAGCTCACCGTAGTGTGATAATGGCGGCAGGCTCCGATCTGCTGGACGAGGTTTTCTTTAACACTAAGGTGGACGAGAAAGTAGTTTGTGATCTTGTGGGGTCTCTTGAGTCCGAGCTCAGGTCACGGGAACCCAGACAGTTGCTAAACACAGTTCCGGGACAGGGGGCAGCTAATGCTAATGTCCAGCAGAGCAAACAGGGGGATCGGGTATAGCGTTGAATGGGAGCACTAATACGGGATTGACTTTGGCTGTCAATGTTGCGGGTCAAGCTTTCACAATTGCGCCGGGCATGGGCATGCAAACTCCGCTATTGAACAATGGGCGGTGAGGGATTCAAGCTATCACGCCACAGGTGTTGGCCCCTAGGCTCCCCCAACCATTCCTGAATCAGCCCAACTTTCAGAACATCCAGCTCCCCCCAGGTACGTTACATTTTTTTGTCTTTGATATTAAATAGTTTACAAAAACATAATATTGTTCAAATAAACCCAGCAAAAAAACTAACGTCCCTTTTTCAGGAGCCTATCTTTCAAAGATAATTAGTAAAAATCCAAATAACTTCACAGATCTTCATTGTAAAGGGTTTAAACATTGTTTCCCATGCTTGTTCAATGAACCATAAACAATTAAGACCGTTTCACAGGTGCATGTTCATTAAGACACTAACAGCTTACAGATAGTAGGCAATTAAGGTCACAGTTATGAAAACTTAGGACACTAAAGAGGCCTTTACTGTCTCTGAAAAACACAAAAAGAAGATTCCCAGGGTCCCTGCTCATTCTGTGTGAACTTGCCTTAGGCATGCTGCAAGGAGGCATGAGGACTGCAGATGTGGCCAGGGCAATAAATCACAATGTCCGTACTGTGGGACGCCTAAGACAGCGCCATAGGGAGACAGGATGGACAGCTGATCATCCTCGCAGTGTCAGACCACCTGTAACAACAATTGCACAGGACTGGTACATCCAAGCATCACACCTGCGGGACAGGTCCAGGATGGAAACAACAACTGCCCAAGTTACACCAGGAACGCACAATCCCTCCATCAGTGCTCAGACTGTCCGCAATAGGCTGAGAGAGGCTGGACTGAGGGCTTGTAGGCCAGTTGTAAGGCAGGTCCTCACCAGACATCACTGGCAACAACGTCGCCTATGGGAACAAACCCACCGTCGCTGGACCAGACAGGACTGGCAAAAAGTGCTCTTCACTGAAGAGTTCCAGTTTGGTCTCGCCAGTGGTGATGGTTGGATTTGCGTTTATCGTTGAAGGAATGAGCGTTACACCGAGGCCTGTACTCTGGAGCTGGATCAATTTGGAGGTGGAGGGTCCGTCATGGTCTGGGGCGGTGTGTCACAGCATCATCGGACTGAGCTTGTTGTCATTGCAGGCCATCTCAATGCTGTGCTTTACAAGGAAGACATCCTCCCTCGTGGTACCCTTCCTGCAGGCTCATCCTGACATGACCCTCCAGAATGACAATGCCACCAGCCATACTGCTCGTTCTGTGCATGATTTCCCGCAAGACAGGAATGTCAGTGTTCTGCCATGGCCAGCGAAGAGCCTAGATCTCAATCCCAGTGAGCACGTCTGGGACCTGTTGGATCTGAGGGTGAGGGCTAGGGCTAGGGCCGCCCCCCCCCCCCCCCCCCCCCCCCTTTTTGATTTTGTTCAGGGACACATGATTCCATTTCTGTTAGTCAACATGTCTGTGGAACTTGTTCAGTTTGTCTTAGTTGTTGAATCTTGTTATATTCATACAAATATTTTTTATTTGTACTTTTTAATTTTATTTGACCGTTATTTTACCAGGTAAGTTGACTGAACACGTTCTCATTTACAGCAATGACCTGCGGAATAGTTACAGGGGAGAAAATACCTACCTAAATACTACCTTGTGACAACACAATTGTGTGATTGGCTTAAACGCATTTACACATGTTAAGTTTGCTGAAAATAAACACATTTGACAGTGAGAGGACGTTTTCTTTTTTTGCAAGGTTTATATACACTACGAGTCAAGTTTTAGACAACTTACTCAGTCATGGGTTTTCTTTATTTGTACTTATTTCTATATTGTATTATAATAGTGAAAACATCATAAACTATGAAATAACACATTGAATCATGTAGTAACCAAAGAAGTGTTAAAACCTCTTTGGGATAGGGGGTAGTAATTCAAATAGCCACCCTTTGCCTTGATGACAGCTTTGCACACTTGGCATTCTCTCAACCAGCTTCACCTGGAATGCTTTTCCAACAGTCTTGAAGGAGTTCCCACATATGCTGAGGACTTGTTGGCTGCTTTTCCTTCACCCTGAGGTCCGACTCATCTCAAACCATCTCAATTTGGTTGCGGTCGGGGGATTGTGGCGGCCAGGTTATCTGATGCAGCACTCATCACTCTCCTTGGTAAAATAGCCCTTACACAGGCTGGAGGGGTGTTGGGTAATTGTCCTGTTGAAAAACAAATGATAGTCCCACTAAGCCCAAACCAGATGAGATGGTGTATCGCTGTAGTGTGCCTTGAATTCTAAATAAATCTGTGCCGCCAGCAAAGCACCATAACACCACCTCCTCCATGCTTTACGGTGGGAATTACACATGCGTAGATCATCCGTTTACCCACACCGTGTCTCACAAAGACAGCGGTCGGAACCAAAAATCTCAAATTTGGACTCCAGACTAATGGACAAATGACCATTGCTCGTGTTTCTTGGCCCAAGCAAGTCTCTTCTTATTATTGGTGTCCTTTTAGTAGTGTTTTTTTTGCAGTCTCCTCTGAACAGTTGAAGTTGATATGTCGGTTACTTGAACTCTGAAGCATTTATTTGGACTGCATTTTCTTTAATGAACGTATCCTCTGCAGCAGAGGTAACTCTGGGTCTTCTATTCCTGTGGCGGTCCTCATGAGAGCCAGTTTTATCATAGTGCTTTATGGTTTTAGCGACTGCACTTGAAGAAACTTTCAACGTTTTTGTAATTTTTCGTATTGACTGACCATGTCTTAAAGTAATGATGGACTGTTGTTTCTCTTTGCTTATTTGAGCTGTTCTTGCCATAATATGGACTTGATCTTTTACCAAATAGGGCTATATTCTGTATACCAACCCTACCTTGTCACAATACAACTGATTGGCAAAAACGCATTAAGAAGGAAAGAAATTCCACAAATTAACTTTTAACAAGGCACACCTGTTAATTGAAATGCATTCCAGGTTACTACCTCATGAAGCTGGTTGAGAGAATGCCAAGAGTGTGCAAAGCTGCCATCAAGGAAAAGGGTGGCTACTAAAACTTATTTGAAATTTAAAATATATATTTTGATTTGTTTAACACTTTTGGTTACTACATGATTCCATATGTCTTATTTCATAGTTTTGATGTCTTCTCTATTATTCTACAATGTAGAAAATAGTAAAAATAAATAAAAAACCTTGAATGAGTAGGTGTGTCCAAACTTTTGACTGATACTGTATATTTGGCTATTTGTTAGGAACTCTGATGGTGTTTATCTTTTTCCAACAGGAGGGGAAAATTGAAGCCGAGGACTTCACCAGCAGGTTATGCAGAGAGCTAAACTTCTCACCTCAGCCTTACCTTGTGTCTTTCCTCAAGGTTAGGAATCCTTCTGTGCACCAATCAATAAACAAAACCAAGTCATGACCCAGTCTTCAGCACCACCACCAGTTTGCTCTCACCAAACTCTCCAACCATTCTAACCAATTACCATATACTGCACTGTTTCTAATGTCTGCCTTTCTGTCTGTGTCTTTCTGCACTCCAGAGGACCCTCCCTGCTTTCCATACAGTGCTGGACAAATATATGAACACCCTGTCACTTTTCTTAAATAATTCCATACATTTCTTCTGAAATAAGTTTGCATTTCAAAAAAACGTCATCACACCTTATTGAATATTCAACATTGCAGAACCAATTTTGTTTTTGTAAAATTAAGTTCACAATTTTAATTTTGAAAATGACATGGCATGGACAAAATTATTGGCACCCTGGAGCTAGTACTTGGTTGCACAGGCTTTGGCCAAGATGACTGCAGACTAAAGCTTCTTGTAGCCATCAATGAGCTTGCTGTACCTTTCTACTTGAGGTTTTACCCAATTTTCAGCAGCAAACTGCTCCAACTAACTGCTGTTTTCAGCTCTTGCCATAGGTTTTGAATGGGATTCAGGTCTGGACTCTTCGCTGGTCACACCAGAACAGTCCAGCATCTCTTCTTGAACTATTTATGGGTGCTTTTTGATGTGTGTTCGGAGTTGTCCTTCTGTAAGACCCACAACCTTCAATGGAGACTCAGTTTTTGGATACTGAGTTGAACATTGGACTCCAAAACACCAGATAATCTGCTGATTTCATGTCTTGTGCACTTTCAAGTACCAGAGGCATCAAAGTAACCCTGCAGCATTATCAAACCTCTGCATCTTTGATCGTAGGGAGGGTGTTATTTTCAATGAATTATTCATTTGGTTGAAAGTAAACGCAGCACTGATCTGTATTGCCAAAGATAGGCATTTTGTTTCATTGGTCCACAGAACATTTCCCCCATGATTTAGGCTTGTTTATGTGGGTTTAAGTTAAATCAGTCTCTTGTGGGGTCTTCCTATGTTTGCCAATGACCAAGTGAAGCATTCAAAGAAAATAACACCCTCCCTACAGTCAAATATGGGAGAGGTTTGATAATGTTGTGGGGTTGCTTTTCTGCCTCTGGTACTGGGGGGCCTTAAATGTGTGCCAGACATCATGCAATCAGCAGATTATCAAGGTATTTTGGAATGCAATGTTCAACTCGGTGTCCAAAAATGGTGTCTCTGTTGAAGGTTATGGATCTTCCAGCAGGACAACCCCAAACATACATCAAAAGCAACCTGGAATGGTTTAAGAAGAAACGCCAGCAACGAGTCCAGATCTCAATCACATCCATAACTTATGGCTAGAGCTAAAAACAGCAGTTGATGGAGGGTATGGCACCTACCGCCATACCACGTTTAAAGGCACTTAAATCTCTGAATGGCACACATACACAATCCATGTCTCAGTTGTCCCAAGGCTTAAAAGTCCTTTAACCTGTCTACTCCCCTTCATCTACGCTGATTGAAGTTCTTCTCCACTTATTTGAAGTGGATTTAACAAGTGACATAAATAAAGGATCATAGCCATATAAAATATCTAGTTTGTAAAATAGTTGCTGCTGAGCTGAAAATTGAGAGCTGAGAAATAAAAAGTATATCTACAGAATGCTGATAATCTCCTCTCTCCATCTGTGACGATGGGATAGATGTTCTCCCTGCAATTGGATTTTAAAATGTTATACAATCAGAACACTTTTTTTCTCACGGAGCATTGGCTCATCACTGCTTCATCCCTGCTGTATTCACTTCTTGCCCACATCCTCTTGAAACATAATAGCAGCTAGCAAGATGGCGATCATGGAGTTTATTTTTCATGGATTCATTTCTAAAGTGGCTAGTTTGATGATGCAATCTCTTTTTTTTTATCCATTGAGTGGATGGTCAGGGTGCCGGAACATAACAAATCATTTGTAGACTGCAAAATGACAGCAAGAAGCCCAAACATATGTAATATTTGACTAAAACACAAATGTAAAACTTTACATTTTGTATACGATCACATGTATCTCTGTTATGTGTGGGAATACTTTGGAACAGATTACCAAAATTAAAATCACTTGGAGCTGATTTCCTGGTGTTTTTACAGTCCCTCAAACACACACACACAAAATAAATCAAATCACCTTTGGCCCATGGGCCGCCAGTTGGGGAACCTGCCCTAATCAAATCCTCTAAGTTGTACAGCTGTTCTATTGAGAGCATCTTGACTGGCTGCATCCTTGCTTGGTATGACAATAGCACCGCCCTCAATCGCATGCTACTACAGAGGGGTACTGGGGACAGCCCAGTACATCGCTGGGGCCGAGCTCCCTGCCATCCAGGATCTCTACATCAGGCGGTGTGAAAGGAAGGCCCAGAAAATAATGAAAGACTCCAGCCACCCAAGCCATAGACTGTTCTCTTTGCTTCCGCATGGTAAGCGGTACTGGTGCATCATCTGACTCCAACAGACTCCTGAACAGCTTCTATCCCCAAGCCACAAGACTACTAAATAGCTAACAAAATGGCTGCATGGAATATCTGAGTTGACCCTTGTATTTTATTTGTATTTTTGCACTGTCTCTATGCATACTCACATGGCCCTACACACAATAATGACAAAGCTAAAACAGCTTTTTTTTTAAATAAAAAATAAACAGATACCTTATTTCTATAAGTATTCAGACCCTTTATTATGTGACTCGAAATTGAGCTCAGGTGCATCCTGTTTCCATTGATCATCCTTGATGTTTCTACAATTTGATTGGAGTCCACCTGTGGTAAATTCAATTGATTGGACATGAAAGGCACACACATGTCTATATAAGTTCCCACAGTTGACAGTGAATGTCAGCAAAAAAACAAGTTATGAGAGTGAGATTCTGATGAAAGGCAGCAAAGGTACTGGAATTGTATCAGAAGTACAGACCAATTCCACTATCACTCCCTTTTTATATTTGACTTTCAGGGCCACTAGTGGGGAGAAGTGAAAATGAATGACTTTATTCTGGAGACCCACTTGATCCACTCTGATCTCTTTTCTGTTGGGCGTCCTTTCAGTCTCGATCTCGTCAGGAAGACCCTGAGCAGCTGCGGTTGAAACAGAAAGCCAAAGAGGTTAGAGATAAGAGAATTTGGCATAACAAAATACTGTGTGTCTCTGGAGTGTCCATAGTAGGGGTGTGTGTGTGTATCTCACACGTGTTTCTCCAGATGCAGGAGCTGTTTCAGTTGAGATCGAAGGAAGCTAACCTGATGGCACTGGAGCTGAGAACATGATATCCTCCTTTCCTCACAGTGTGATGTTTCTTTCTGTATTTAATTCACATTATTAGCTGTCTTTCATTTTCGCTCGCTCACTTACTTGCAGCCTTACACAATCTCTTTGTCTTGCTTTGTTTTTATTTCAATTTCGCCCTCAAACTCCCTCTCACCTCTCTGCCCCTTTGTCTCTTTCCCCCCTCAAACTACCTCTTCTCTGACTGTCGCCCTCTCTCAGGGCTCTGGGTCATGTCCCTCTGCGTCTGGTAGTGCTAGTTCTGGAGCGTCCAGGCAATTTACCCGCCAGAGCATCACTCGTGTCAACCCCAGGGACATGCTCTTCTGTCTGGAGAATGAGAGAGAGACCAGTCACTCCCACTTCATCGACAGAAGCTTCCTTAAAAATACACCCCATAGAGACAGACCGGAGAGCTGTCACTCTCGCATCCACTATAGCAACTCCCTCAAATAGAGAGCCCAGACAAAAAGGTATCTACCCTAGAATTGGATAAGAGGGTTGGGACAGTAAAAAATGGATATCATGCTTCTCCAGGTCACAGTGAATGGATCTGACCAAAGTGAATGGAATGTTTGTCTCCACTGTGTACTCTGGTTGTCCTTTTGTTCTCCATCTAGTTCTATGCCTAACTGCTCCCTCTACACTCCACCTTCCCCCAGAGCATTCCTGGGACTCTCACATGTTCTAGGTTTTTATAAATGTTTTATTTACTTTTTTTAATTTTTAGAATTCCATTGTAATTAAAGTGTAAAGAAGTAAATATTAGCATTATACATTTTACTTGGAAGGCCATTTTGTAGTTGCAAATGAAAGTTGTACACATTCCAAGTAATTTTACAAGTCTGTTTATATGAAACCATGTTTTAAAGAATGAATCAGCTGTGTTTCTAATGGTTGTTAAGAACATTCTTTGTTTTGTGATAGTTACTCTTGGCCTCTTTCTGCTTGTCTACTGCAGTGGTTCCCAACCAGAGGTACTAGGACCCCTGGGGGTACTTGGTCTATCCACAGGGGGTACTTGAGACGACTCATGAGACCATAGGCCTACTGGTCAAATGCACATATGATGGGGTACTTAAGGCAGAGCAAAATTCAGTTGGTGGTTCAGTAACCAAAAAAGGTTCAGAACCACTTGTCTACTGAGTTTCCGTCCTGACAAAATAAGCCATATATTTGTATCTGATCTTAAACAGCACCGCAGTGACTCTAGTGACTCCTGCTGAAATCTGACGCAGTAGATTTTTGTCTCTTCAGTTTTATGTTTGAGCTTATCTTGAATTGATTTAACACCCGATTTACTTAACAAAAGGCACATCTCAATAGGTGGTCCAGGTATCCTCATGACATGGGGAAAGTGAGGGGGGGTGGCCTCTTTTTTTTTGTTTTTTCTATTGCTCCTCAAATAAGGACAGAGGCCGATGACATCAAAGTCACCATCAGAGCAACTCCTTTTAAGTGTGCAGTCGTGTCTAAACAACACTATTTTACTGAACTTTTTTTTATACCCTTTAACGTGTGTACTTTTACTGCATTTATACTAATGGGATATCGCTGTTCAACAGGAAAAGTTCAATCACAAGAGGACGTCTTTAAGGACTGCATGTATTCTACTACCCTTTTCTCAAATAACTTATTAGTGGGGATAATGTTCTATTCTAAACCTCAAAACATGCAAACGTTGTACCTTTTTCTAGTGAGATTCTGATATTTTATATTATTAGTGTGAACGAGGATGTTATGCTTTTTAAAGCTTTCCTATCTGCTCAATAATCGGTGCTTCTGTTCCGATGCCTCATTGGACAGCCCTAGCTAGAGCTCTGTATTTTATTTCCAGATCACTTTGATTTTAGATGCAGATTGTTTGATACCTTTTCATATTTGTCTCTTACAAAGAAATAAAAGTAAGAGGGGGGGATTGGAAGCATAGCATGTCTCCCTTAGTTTGACAAGACACACTTGTTCATATGTAAATATTTTACCTAAAGTGTTTAACTGCAATGGTTTTGTTTAGAATTGGAAGAGAATAAACCCCTTTCAATAAAAGTGGAAAAAATATTTATTCCTTGCCATCCATATCTGCCATACCTTATACAAGTACTTGGGAGTATGTCTAGACGGTACACTGTCCTTCTCTCAGCACATACCAAAGCTGCAGGCTAAAGTTAAATCTAGATTTGGTTTCCTCCATCGTAATCCCTCTTTCACCCCAGCTGCCAAACTAACCCTGATTCAGATGACTATCCTACCCATGCTAGATTACAAAGACATCATTTATAGATCGGCATGTAAGGGTGCTCTCGAGCGGCTAGATGTTCTTTACTATTTGGCCTTCAGGTTTGCCACCAATGCTCCTTATAGGACACATCACTGCACTCTATACTCCTCTGTAAACTGGTCGTCTCTGTATACCCGTCGCAAGACACACTGGTTGATGCTTATTTATAAAACCCTCTTAGGGGGAGTGAGGCCTATCTGAGATATCTACTGCAGCCTCATCCTCCACATACAACACCCGTTCTGCCAGTCACATTCTGCTAAAGGTCCCCAAAGCACACACATGCCTGGGTCGCTCCTCTTTTCGGTTCGCTGCAGCTAGCGACTGGAACGAGCTGCAACAAACACTCAAACTGGACAGTTTTATCTCAATCTCTTCATTGAAAGACTCAATCATGGACACTCTTACTGGCAGTTGTGGCTGCTTTGTGTGATGTATTGTTGTCTCTACCTTCTTGACCTTTGTGCTGTTGTCTGTGCCCAATAATGTTTGTACCATGTTTTGTGCTGCTACCATGTTGTGTTGCTACCATGCTGTGTTGTCATTTGTTTCTGCCTTGCTATGTTGTCTTAGGTCTCGCTTTGTTGTGCTGTGTTGTCTCTCTTGTTGTGATGTGTTTTGTCCTATATTTAGTATTTTTTTATTTAAAAAATGATCCCAGGCCCCAGTCCCCACGAGGTCTTTTGGTAGGCCGTCATTGTAAATAAGAATTTGTTCTTAACTGACTTGCCTCGTTAAATAAAGTTTAAATAAATAAATAAAATAAAAATATCTTAAGATCCAGATTCATGCACTAGAGGGCAATGCTACATCACTGATCAGCAGCAACCCGGCAAATGATTGGTTCTGATTCATTTGATTCAATGCAAATTCAACCATAGAAATACAATTGACATAATAACTACATGTAGTTCAACCATGAATTAAACTACGATTTGCAGTAGCTTGGTGGTAGTTGAATTAAATTATTGGGTGTGTTTTCAGTAGTTTAATACATTTTTTTGCCATGTAGCGGTGCAGCGAACTACTGGAACTACACACTAATGTTTTTGCAAACCCCCCCCCCCCCCCCCCTAATTCTCAATTTGAACAACGTTTTGTGTTTAATAGGCAAAATTACACATTCTGTGAACCCAAAGTGATCCTGTTTTTGCATGGACATTGCCATTGAAGTAATCATAACCATTTATTCAACTTTTTATAGTGCTATTCATTACATAAAGAATCTAAAAGCACTTTAGCAACACAAAAAGACAAGCATTTTAGAAATCAAAAACATGAGATGGAAAGTCATAAGAAGGTCATAAGAAGGTTGGAATGTTCATGGCTTGAGTGATCATTGGAGGGAGGTGGTCAAAGGGGGAAAGCAAGCAAATACGGTCTCTGGAGCAAGTCTCGGGGCAGGCAGGCAGCATGGTGTCATCAAGGACCAAGGTGGCTCGCTGTCTGTGTGGCTTCTCCATACTGTAGTAGGACTTGGATGAAGTTGGAACTCATGCACCACTGTTTGTGGACTCCACAGTAGGTAAACCTAGCTAGTCCTTCACTACTACCAAAATTAAGCACCGACTTGGGTGAAGCTACAGCAGTCACGTGGCACCTGAAAGCACACCACATTTCAATAATAATTCAAGAGTAGCCTTGTAACTCAGTCCTCCTTACAATCCTCATCACTGCACACCTCAGCCATATTTATTTTGGGCTTCTCTCCATCCTCAACCTCTGGACACATGACTGGCATTTGAATCAAAACAATTGCCAGCTAGCCAGCTGACATTAGATAGCGAGCCAAACGAACAAATTACTTGCCAGCTTTAGTCTTTAAACTCCATGGTGGACTCTGATGACATTAACTGTTCATCCTAAAAACAGAAATGCCATAATAATGTTTTAATTATACTAATATTTACAAAATGTACAGGAGCTCCCTGCCTATGTACATATAATACCTATGTACAATGCATTTGGAAAGTATTCAGACCCCTTCCCCTTTTTCCACATTTTGTTACGTTGAAGCCTTATTCTAAAATGCATTAAATAAAAACATTTCCTCATCAATCTACACCCAAAACCCCATAATGACAAAGCAAAGACTGGGTTTTTTCAAATAAAAAAATGGAAATGCCTTATTTGCATAAGTATTCAGACCCTTAGGTGCATCCTGTTTCCATTGATCATCCTTAAGATGTTTCTACAACTTGATTGGAGTCCACCTGTGGTATATTCAATGGATTGCACATGATTTGGAAAGGCACACGCCTGTGTATATAAGGTCCCACAGTTGAGTAGGATTGTTGTCAAAGCAGGATTGTGTCGAGGCACAGATCTAGGGAAGGTTACCAAAAAATGTCTGCAGTATTGAAGGTCCCCAAGAACACAGTGGCTTCCATCATTCTTAAATGGAAGAAGTTTGAAACCACCAAGACACTGGCCAAACTGAGCAATAGGGGGAGAAGGGCATTGGGTCAGGGAGGTGACCAAGAACCCCATTGTCACTCTGACAGAGCTCCGGAGTTCCTCTGGAAATGGGAGAAACTTCCCAAAGGACAACCATCTCTGAAGCACTCCACCAATCAGGCCTTTATGGTAGAGTGGCCAGACGGAAGCCACTCCTCAGTAAAAGGCACATGACAGGCCAGTTGGAGTTTGCCAAAAGGAACCTAAAGGACTCACACCATGAGAAACAAAATGATCTGGTCTGATGAAACCAAGATTGAACTCTTTGGCCTGAATGCCAAGTGTCACGTCTGGAGGAAACCTGGCACCATCCCAACGGTGAAGCATGGTGGTGGCAGCATCATGCTGTGGGGATGTTTTTCAGCGTCAGGGACTGGGAGACTAGTCAGGATCCAGAGAAAGATTAACGGAGCAAAGTACAGAGAGATCCTTGATGAAAACCTGCTCCAGAGCGCTCAGGACCTCGGACTGGGGCAAAAGTTTTACCTTCCAACAGGACAACAACCCTAAGCACACAGCCAAGACAACACAGGAGTGGCTTTGGGACAAGTCTCTGAATGTCCTTGAGTGGCCCAGCCAGAGCCCAGACTTGAACCCGATCGAAAGTATCTGGAGAGACCTGAAAATAGCTTTGCAGCGACGCTCCCCACACAATCTGACAGAGTTTGAAATTATCTGCAGAGAAGAATAAGAGAACCTCCTCAATTACAGGTGTGCCAAGCTTGTAGCTTCATATCCAAGAAGACTAAAATATGTAATCGCTGCCAAAGGTGCTACAACAAAGTACTGATGAAAGGGTCTGAATACTTATGTAAATGTTGCATTTCATTTATTTTATTTTTTGCAAAGAAATCTATAATCCCATTTTTGCTTTGTTGTTATGGGGTATTGCGTGTAGATTGAATAAGGGGGAAACAACTATTTAATCCATTTTAGAATAAGGATGTAACGTAACAAAATGTGGAAAAAATCAAAGGGTCTGAATACTTCTGAATGTACATGCAAGACTTATATAGTGCCTATATAAATGACTGACAACTGTAGTAGATCTACTGATCTGGAACATAAATATTCAACTGGGTAGGGATACCTATGATTTGGGAGAAAATGGACTACTTTAAAATGTAGACACTATAATGGCATATGATACAAAGATGAGTCCTCTATGGCCTTTTCGTATCTGTATCTGCCCCTCATTGGCTAGAATGGTCCCACCTGATCTCGCCTCCACCTGCCTGCCTGCCTGCCATCTTTGACCACACGTATTTCCATTGTTAGAGCGGTCACTTGACTATCTTATCAATATAATAGACAATCTTTGGGCAAATGGTGCTTGTTTAAAGCTGTAATATTCAGAATTCTCTCTGTCATTTCCTGCTTTCTAAAATTCTAATAGTTTGCATTATTTCAGTTTATGTGACAAAACAAGCATAGTGAAGAGAATCATTGTATGATCTAAACCACCGTGAAATGAATTTTCAATAACCAAAAATATTTTGTCAGCTTTTTGAAGCTGGTCTACAAAACCAAAACTTAAGAACAGGAAGCATAGAAATAACACACATAGAACAGATCTACCGCTTCTTTGACTTGCTTTCAATGCCAAAAAGTTAGATACTGCAGCTTTAAATGTCCAATGAAGCTGTTTTTTTTATATCTCAATATCAAATCATTTCTGGGTAACAATTCATTGCCTGAGTTCAATTAAAATGGTAAATATATATATTTTTTTAAAGGTTATTGACCAGTGGACGACGCGCTTCTTTTAGTATTTCAGTATTTTATTAGGATCCCCATTAGATGTTGCGAAGGTAGCCGCTACTCTTCCTGGGGTCTTTTAAGCCTAAAATGAAGAAAACCGAGATCCTCCGCAGCTTAGATTGCTTAGCGTATTGTAATATAGATTTGGTTATTGCAGGTCTTGGATAACCAATGCTATAGTAGAGCTGTCAATGGCAAAATATGCTGTACTGAATTAACATAGTAGCACATTTTTATAAAACATCTTAACAGACATTTAGGTAGTCCTAATCGTCTGATTGAACCAATAGAATTGAGATATTCTCTCGTTCCCCTGATCCATTTCCAGTTGGTGGTGTGGTGGTTCATTTCTTTACTATCAAATGAGGAGAGACAAACTTATCACACAAGTCAGAGTTATACTTAAACTAAATCATTAATAGTGAGAGCTTTGCAATAGTAATGGCTGGTCGACGAATCACCGTTTCTGATGATCTGTTGAGAGCACCGAGACAAAAGTACAAAGGTCTTTTATAGCCAAGATACACCCCTTTCAACCTACATGACAAACAACAGATATATAGAACGGGTCACAAGGTTAAGATTTGTATGAAAGATACCTATAATACATAGCAGACAGTATCTGCTGTGTCAACAGTTTTCATTGTGTAGAGACCAGTGTCTGGCCCTCCCGACTCCAAACTGGAACCATCTCTCCCTGGTACGGTATAGAACAGAAACATTAACTCATGCTCTGGAATGCTCTTTAGGTTTTATCACCCAAAAGACATCATAAATCTCCTGTCAGTGTTATCTCCCAGAGGCCCATCCTCAGCAGAACACACACACACACACACACACACACAATAGTTTTGAATACTCTATTCTGTTAAATAAAACAACCATTTGATGCAATAACAGTATTATAACATAATCTTGCAGGTTTGCCACCATAATGGACATGCACACGGTGGCGCTGTCTACTAGCAAATGTACACTCAACATCTGTCATCATCATCAACATCTGTCCCCTAGCTCTATTCTCAAAGGAACAGACAGACAGACATCTCCACATGAACATACAGCAGCAGCACACCAAACACGTTGGGTGCATCATCATCAGCTAGGCCACTGTGTCCGTCTGCTAACTGTCTGTCCTCTGTTCTATGTCGGGCCGGCTCGGTTCAGTCGTCCACTATTATCATCAAAAGACAGGGAATGGGCTGCACAGTGTGCCGGACGTATTGGAAACAGATGCCACATCAGATGCTACATCAGATGCTAACTGTGGGACAATAGCACCATTCTGCATGCCTGTTGGGACATAGGCCTGATGTTACACTGATTGTGACCAGCTTCAACATGCAGAACAATTCATATAATGGAGAGTTGCTGCTTTCAATACTAATCTATTCTATTTCCATTTCCACTCTGTTCAGTGGTCATGCTGTCGATCTCCACAAAGATGGCAGTAGACCTGGTGCTATTGACGGGTACATGTTTTCAGCTAACCTCAGCAGAGCAAGATCTTCTCAATATGGACTTCATTATGAAATGTAGGCCTACATGGCGCTCTGATTTGATGAATCCCTTGTCCTCTCAACTCAAACAGTGCAGTTTACTCAGTTCCATCTCCAATCTAAAACAGCCTGAGGGCGGGGTTAGTGCTCACTGTGTGTCACTCAAAAGCATAATATCACGGAGGCCCTTGCTGTGCATTTTGCTAGATTTTCATTGAATAGTGATGTTTACAGTATCCATAACTTCCACGTGGGCACAATGAGAATGTGGACGAGATCAGGACAAAGGTCACATGTTAGCTCCAGGTATAGACGAGGCTAGCGTTAGTTGCGTCCTTCGTGCCAGACAGACAGGGCATCTGAATACAGCTCTGGTGTGTCAGGCTCACCTGCCCTTTGTGCTTCGGCCCAATCCAATATTTTCCCTGGTAATTCCCCCTCTACTGCACGACATGGCTGCTCTTTCAAGAGTTAAGTCCACATAAGCTCCCACTTGAGTGTCAGAAGCAGAACGATGACTGTGGTTGCCTAGCGACATCTCAGCGAGTGCACCTAGAGGTGGTGGGTAAACACTTTGAGCCTTCCAGGGGGAGAAGTGACATCACTCTGTCTCCTGTGACAGGTGTCATATAACATGTTTGTTTCCATCTCTTATTTGTTACATTTTAATTGATGTCATACTGCTGTTCTCAAGCATGGAAATTCAGACCTGAGTTATGCGTTCCTAAATGGAACTTTATTCCCATTTTATGCACTTATCTCTCTACCCGACCCGTATTCTGACCTTGAATTTAAGCATGGTGAAATTGCCAGTGCCAGCAAGTTATGCGTTTGAGGTGGAGATCAAAGAAATTAAGGTGCGGCAGAGTGTGTGTCTATTCTAACCTTGATTTATTTACCTAATAATTCCACCACCTTTACGCCAGAGGAACCTCTTGGTTCCAAGTGGAAAAAGCATCTACATAATTTTTTTCTCCAATAGAAATAACAGCACTCTCCATGACCTGTAATTTATAAATAGATATAAGAGCTATTGATAAGAGCTAGATAAATGAGTAATCTGTTTGGAAAAGGGGGTTGTCATTTATTTTTCCTTCTGATCCCTGGTGACGAATGTGAAACTGGTCATATGGAAGTCAACAGAAAATCATATCGACATGTATTGCGGCCCATTTTCAACAGCGAAGTAGGCTATAAATAGCTGTGCCTTTATTTCAAATTTTTATTGTATGCCCTCATCATTTGCGGGGGTTCAATTTGGAGACCCAAAATATAGGCATCTTCTGTAGGACGTTTTAATTATATGGCCAGGCTTTTCTCAGTTTTATTTTACAATTTGTATCATGTTAAATATTAGCCACCATCGGGAGCCACGGTCAGTAATACCCACATATATTCATAACTGTCAATTAAGTGTTAGTTTCCTTAATTGTTTACCTTTCATTCCTCTGTCACGCACATGTAGTTGTTCCTGAGGGTTGCTAGCATTAGTGGATCATATAAGGCTAATGTTAATTTGGGACATGTAGCCTATTTGAATCATTATGGCATTCAGACCACATGTATCCAGTTTCACGACGACTGGACCGTTGGCATACAGTTCCATGATTAGTGAGAATTAGGGAACATTTGTAGGACTATTTTACACATACTTCACCTTCCAATGTTTCATGGACTGAACTTGTATATTGTATATATACCACTGTATTTTTTGATTAGTCAATATATTTAGTGCGTAAAGGCCCTTCAACCCTGTTTTTTTATGATTCATACTTTCCTAACCCTAAAATCTACCAGTTGGTGCTGAAACAGAGATGAATATGCATATACTTAGATGGATTTTTCTTATTGAGCCCTATATTCTGAACCCGTTTTCTCTATGTATTCTAGTCTGTCGACAAAATTCAAATGAAAGGTACATCGTATTTAAAGGGATGGCTTAAGATAAATGTACTGAAAACCCCAGTGAATGAAAACTCCATGAGAAAATCTGTTGGCCAGCAAGTGGGAGGGTTTTCAGCGGTTTACTTACTTTTATTCAGTGCACAGTTGAAGTCGGAAGTTTACATACACCTCAGCCAAATACATTTATACTCAGTTTTTCACAATTCCTGACAGTTAATCCTCGTAAAAAGTCCCGGTTTTAGGGTAGTTAGAATCACCACTTTATTTTAAGAATGTGAAATGTCACAATAATAGTATTTAATTCAGCTTTTATTTCTTTAATCACATTCCTAGTGGATCAGAAGTTTACATACACTCAATTAGTATTTGGTAGCATTGCCTTTAAATTGTTTAACTTGGTCAAACATTTCAAGTAGCTTTCCAATTTTGGCCCATTCTTCCGGACAGAGCTTGTGTAACTGAGTCAGGTTTGTAGGCCTCCTTGCTCGCACACTTTTTCAGTTCTGCCCACAAATGTTCTATGGGATTGAGGTCAGGGCTTTGTGATGGCCACTCCAATACCTTGACTTTGTTGTCCTTAAGCCATTTTGCCACAACTTTGGAAGTATGCTTGGGGTCATTGTCCATTTGGAAGACCCATTTGCGACCAAGCTTTAACTGATGTCTTGAGATGTTGCTTCAATATATCCACATAATTTTCCTGCCTCATGTTGCCATCTATTTTGTGAAGTGCACCAGTCCCTCCTGCAGCAAAGCACCCCCACAACATGATGCTGCCACCCCCGTGCTTCACTGTTGGGATGGTGTTCTTCGGCTTGCAAGCTTCCCCCTTTTTCCTCCAAACATAATGGTCATTATGGCCAAACAGTTTTATTTTTGTTTCATCAGACCAGAGGACATTTCTCCAAAAAGTATTATCTTTGTCCCCATGTGCAGTTGCAAACCGTAGTCTGGCTTTTTTTTATGGCTGTTTTGGAGCAGTGGCTTCTTCCCTGCTGAACGGCCTTTCAGGTTATATCAGTATATGACTCGTTTTACTGTGGATATAGATACTTTTGTACCTGTTTTCTCCAGCATCTTCACAAGGTCCTTTGCTGTTGTTCTGGGATTGATTTGCACTTTTCGCACCAAAGTACATTCATCTCTAGGAGACAGAACACATCTCCTTCCTGAGCGGTATGGCAGCTGCGTGGTCCCATGGTGTTTATACTTGCGTATTATTGTTTGTACAGATGAACGTGGTACCCTCAGGCGTTTGGAAATTGCTCCCAAGGATGAACCAGACTTGTGGAGGTCTACAATTTTTTCCTGAGGACTTGGCTGATTTAGTTTGATTTTCCCATGATGTCAAGCAAAGAGGCACTGAGTTTGAAGGTAGGCCTTGAAATACATCCACAGGTACACCTCCAATTGACTGAAATTATGTCAATTTGCCTATCAGTAGCTTCTAACGCCGTGACATAATTTTCTGGAATTCTCCAAGCTGTTTAAAGGCACAGTCAACCTAGTATGTAAACTTCTGACCGCTTGGAAGTGTGATATAGTGAATTATAGGTCAAATAATCTGTCTGTAAACAATTGTTGGAAAAATGACTTGTGTCATGCACAAAGTAGATGTCCTAACTGACTTGCCAAAACTATAGTTTGTTAACAAGAAATTTGTGGAGTGGTTGAAAAACTAGTTTTAATGCCTCCAACCTAAGTGTATGTAACTATCTGACTTCATGATGGTTAAAGGTTAACCATGGTTCAAATCAAGAGGAGGCTCAGTCCTAGAGGACCAGAGATCAGGGGGAGGTTAAGAGGAGTCTTTACGTGTGAAGTAACAAGTCAGAGATCATCTAGCAGCTGACCTTGATCTCCATGAAGAGGAAAAACACCTAGGGCTCTATTCAATCTGTATTGCCTAACCGTTACAGACTTTGCTATAGAAATGTAAAGGTCATTTCTGATTGAGCCGACATATACAGCGTTTACCGTGAACGCTGCCTCCGCCAACGCTAAACATTGCCTTTAAATTTCAATTAGCGCTTAACTTCCGCGATGCATATTGAATAGAGCCCTTGTTCTTTATTTACGCTAACTTATTGGGGTCTTTTCTCGTTCATGTCTTTTACTGTTCCAGAGTGGGTTAATGAGAATTGGGGTCATGTGAAGCGGTCTGCTCTGGCCTGGAAATGAGCCCAGTGTTTATGACTGCCGCCGGAATGGGTTCATAACTGTGGCTGAACCTGTGAAGTATTGAATTTGGGGTTAATAGCCTGTTGGCCTCTTTAATGGGCCTCATTCAGACCATCCCACTGCTGCAGGCCATACACACGCACACACACACACACACACACACATCAGTGTCATGCTGCTGACTAGTCCCTTAGGCAGTGTCTCTCAGGCTCATCACCTGGGGGCCGATTCAGACTTAGGAAAAGTACATCTTTCCTGCGCACTTCTCAGTGGTTGGTATTCAGACTAACCTACTGCAAGTGCGTAATGTGTTCTACAGGTGTGGCTACCTTTTGCGCACTGAATAAAAGTAACATCCGAAATCCCTTCTACTTGATAGCCAACGGATTTTCTCATGGACTTTCCATTCACTAGGGTTTTCAGTACATTTATCTTAAGCCATCCCTTTAAAAACGATGTACCTTTATTCGACATTTGTTGACAGACACCACAATGCCTCGAGGAAACGGGTTCAGCAGGTACATAGTCAGTTAGGTTTGTCATTACTCTTCATCATGTTACTGTGATATCTTTACACATACACAGTTAATGCTAGTACACATGGTGGCTGATGACTTATTTATACTAATCACTCTGCTTCCAATTGATTGTTCATGTGAAGCCCTGGTCTGCATGCCTGTACTGATACTGGATGAATGGACATGGGGTTGAATGGAAATAGCAGACAGAGCAGGAGTCTCTCAGATGAGCCATACTCTACACCCCAGTCTGCATTAGCCATGGATGAAGGCTTCTAAACCCTTCAAAGTGTGTTTGCTCACTATCACCACACTCTGACAGGACCAGATAAGGCACTAACACCACATTGGGAAGGGTAGATGCTGCAAGTCAGTTATTCAACAAGGTGTTTTAGTGCAACGCAGTGGTACTTTGCAGAGATAGACCTACTAACAGATACACAAGCACATTCTGGTGGAAAGTTTGCAAAGTCTATGGTAGTTTGGTATGTGATGGGTAAACTAATATCTGAAAGATGTTATTTACATAAAATACAGAGTTTGACAGGTTGAGACCCATCTGGTCTCTGCTCCATCTCTCTCCCCCGCTGCAAACCTTTCAGATGAGCAGCCAGAGGTAGACTGGGATGCGGACAGAACTAGACTGGACTTACTAGATTGGACTTACTCTCTACTCTGAGCATTCACATCAGATTCTCCTGCTTTGGGGCCCAGTTCAATCAGATCCGCTTTTGCCAAAATCTGTATAGCGGTTGTTTTGGCGATGTCAGAGGTGGAACTGCATTAGAGTTGTCAAATCAGCAAGCTGCCCTGTGCATTAGGCTATTGTTGACACTGCCATTGGATGCAGCGAGTCGCATTAGTAAGAATCCCATACAGCCTCTACACCTCGATAACTGATATAAATCTTTATTGCTTCGTTTAATGATTTTAAACTTGACTGTCATTATTTCGATAGGCTATATACAGCCTACACTTTCTCGTTCCGAACTTCTAACACGAGTGGGAGGGGTGTAGCTTCGTGATAAACACATGAGCAGCCGCTCACCGATTTGACAGCTCTTAATGCAGTTACACCGTCGACACCACCAAAACACCAGCTATGCGGGTATCTGCTATTGTCGGTTAACGCTTAATCTGATTGAATCGCAGCCTTGATCTCATTCACGACCTGATCTTAAAATAGCAGGAGTGCCCCACTGTGTCAGCACAACAGACCCGGTATACAAGTGACAGGAGCAGCCCCATCAGCACTAAATTGTAAACAGTCAGTTACCAGGGCACCACTAACACCCAGCGGTCCAGGTCTTTCTCAGAATGGATTGTTCCCTCTGCCGGCCCAAGAGACGAGGCCTTTATGGGGAGGAAATTAAAGAGCTGGGCTGAGCGCATTTGAAAAGGAAAACTTTATTTACAACACATAAGGCGCTGGCCGATGGCCAACTGCTAAACTATTGCTCAGTAGCCTATACACAATTGATCAATAAGCCACATCAAGTTTGCTTTACTCTCTCTTTAACTCATTAAACCTTATCAGTCCTAGGGACTCCCAACAAAAAAATCAGATTTCTTTCACTACAGTAATTTATCTGCATGTCTAGCCCTTATATTTAGCCTCACAATTAAGTGTTTTACCATTTTATTTTCAGGACAACTAGGGCAAAAAGTAGAACACAAAACAATTTAACATTAACAGTGGCATTCATGAGTTTTATTGACAAATGTGACCGACTGCCTTGATTTGGTCTTATGTAGCAAAATTTGAAATTGTGTTTTTTTACATTGGATAAAAGCAGACACACAGAGCTACAACATGGTATATCATACACTACATTTGAGGAACAATGGGAAAGTAATTCTGCTTTGAAAGTTGACAAACTTGTAACCTCACTTTCGAGAAAATGGCCTTTGAATTTTTGGTACACCTACTGGAGAGCTCTTTGCCCACACCCATTCAGCATCGTTCACACCCTCTTAAGCTTCAGCCCCCACCCAAACTCTGACCATTTTACTCGCCCTAGCGTTGGTGACTAACTGTGCTGCTGGCAGCAATTTCATTACGCTTTTTTCACGGCGTTCGCTGACACCGGCCATATTCAACGGGTGTTGAGCATTTGTAAATTCATCAGTTATTCTGCACTCTGGCACACTCAGATGAGAGTGCTCTGAAATCGGAGTAGATGGCCAGACTGAATTTACGAACAAACCTGAAATGGTTACTTGCATAGTGGAGTCTTTTGTTAAGACATGTAGCTAGCTAGCTAGGTAAACAATTTACCATCATCTCAACTCATGATGTTACTACCCTGCATGAATCTGCAGGTAGCTAACCAACCAGGTTCAATGTTAGCTAGCTAACATTAGACTAAAACTAGCAAAGCAAATGGCTCTGCGATACGAATAATAAGATCATACATGTAACGTTAGCTAGCGAGCCAGCCAACGTTAGCTAGCTACCAGTACACTTTAACTTGAAATGAAACCACTTTCTGTCAAAATTATAAACGTGTAATATCTGAAAATGTAGCTAGCTAGACTATCTTACACATTTACATCAAGGGTGGATACATCTCCCTGTCACGGATGCCATGGTTGCCCTTAGATGGAGATGTAATCCAGAGACTGGTGTTTTCTCCATCTCCTTAGCTATGATACTCAAATTCCACAGATTTCAAAACTCGGTCCTCCAGAAAGTGGAGAGCAACACTTATCCAGTTTTACTACGCGATACATTTTTATAAAAAGCGGCGTTACACAGGAGTTCCTACACATACTGACCAGCTCAAATAGACAGAAGTATGCTATATGGCAGACCAATCCAAACTCATCTCTCGGCATGTCCACTCCACTCATTATCTCAGCCAATCATGGCTAGGGGGAAGGTTGCTGACTTTTCTGTGGCTGAACCAACTAGGCTCGTAATTTAACAATTGTATTAGTATTTACATATGCCATACTAGTTTTTTATTAAGGCACATGAAAGGTCACATGCATTTTTATAAAAAAACGGCTCTCCTGTGAAGTAGTGATCTGTGACATACACCTATTTTCTTGAAACGAGTCACAAATGTCGAGCAAAAACCAAATAGAAAATAAATTTATAAGAACGCTGTAAGTACAGAAATGGTTTGCTCAGTAGAAAATGAATATCCAACTACTTAGTGACAACTGTGTGGTGTTTGTGACAGAAACTACATCAGCATTGTAGACACTATGTCCTGGGATTTCCTATGATATTCTATGGAGAAGAAACCTTACTTTCTAATGACTTGTTTGACTTGTGAACGTCCTCGAACAAAACATTGAGCAAACATGCACATTTGTGAGAGTCTCCGCTATTCATAGTGGGCTCATAATAGTATGTAGCTCAAACCGTATGGATTTTACAGACATTTTTGTGAGAAGAAACGTTTTCGGGATCCGCCCTTATCTCACAATCCGCTCTAGCTCATCCCCTGTTAATCACACATACTAATGGTTGGTATCAGCTGAAGCAGAAGAACACAAATAGACAAAACCAATACAAAAAAAGAAGTCTGTAGCTCAAACACACACTGTTTAAGGGGTTGGAAGCACTAAATTACGCCGGTGTGATTGTGGGACTCAAAGTGTGCAGGACAGGGCCACAGGAACTGTTTGCCAATATATCAAAGTAGCCTAACCCTTGAAGAAACCGAAGTAACTCTCCATTTGCATCATCATCTGAAGACAATTATATATATATATATATATATAAATAATTTGTCTCTCTGGGTGTCTCATTAAAGGCTCTCTATCTAATGAGATTAGGTCCTGGGGATTAATGGTGTGGCTAATTGATAGACACACAGCCGGGGAGGATTAAAATCCTTCCATTCCCCGGCCGCTTTTTGGGGCCTCAGCTGACTAATTGAAATCACAGGGATGGACACAAATACACGTTGTGACCCAGCTCTGCAGTGTACAGGGAGTTAGAACCGCCAGGCCTTGACATCCAGCAAAAACACAAACAGAGAATAGTACAGTCAGTCATTCAGCGAGGGTGTAAAATAACCAATGGCCAAGTTTAAGATAAAAATAGCATCAAGAGTATATTCCAGGAGGGTGTAATCTCAGAAAGTTGGGAGTGAAGAACACTGATGGTTGAACAGGGTAGAAATAAGTAAGGTGCCACATTTTTAAAACATGTCTCATTTATTTTCTAAAGCACATATCCAGATCAATGAAGAAAAGAATTCAGATACACTGAATAATAGAACAACTATCAGCAGGCATGGCTGTTTAACCCTTGAACAGTTCCAACTTCAGAGGCCGACAGGAATGCGTCAAAGACACATGAGAAGAGGGAGGGCTGCATTTGACATATTAAAAAAACGGAACTATAACAAAGCTTTCTTAATTCTTAAAAAAGAACCAACAATTTTTTTTTGTGTGAAAAAGATAAACTGAAAGAAACCTACATACAGCATCTTGACCAAGATTAGAAAAGAAACACACGCACACATTGAAAATGGCCGGGCCAAAATGTCATTCAGCCCATTGAAGAGCATCAACCTTTTGGTTGTTAATACTTCAAAAAATAGGTATCTTACAGCATTTTCTTTTTTGAATGTCTTTTTACAGAGTATATTCATATATTTTCAGCGTACTATTTTTTTACATTCTCACCACATAAGAACAAGTGCGTTGAATAAAACATTTTGGAAAAAAAATCATGCACCTTTTAATAGTTTTGTTGACCTAAAAAATGGGAATGTTCAAGGCAAAAAAATCCTTATAACGCTTCTTTTTCAGTGCCTTCTTTCCAAGCCATTTAAATTCGTACTGTCTCATACTGTCTCACTACTCAGATCATGCCTATATAAGTTTTACAGTGTGGAAAGCAACACAAAACCGTACAGGGCAGGCAAGCGTCCAAATGTAAATGCTCCTAGACTGAGTTCACAGAGGAAAGGCAGGCATTCTCTGTTTGTTAGAAAAACCCCACATTTATAAAAACAACCACATACACTCACACACCCAATGTCAGTGTGTTGTTGTGTTGACCGGATGATGCTTGGGAAAGTCTTCGATCACCCTAGTGTGTATCAGGTCTCACTGACAGAGGGTTGCTTTAGTAGTACTTCCCCAAAATGCTCCAAAAGGTCAGAGTTCAACTGATCTTAACCTGCAGCAGCCCTCGTTGTGAGGTTCACTTCTCTGTGTTGCTGCTGGGTACAGTAGTTCTTCCTACACCAGAGAGAAGAGGAGAGGGAGCCATATGAAGGTTGGGGGCATGGAGGTTACAAGGGAGTGTGCCGCTCGAAACCACTCCAATGGCAAACAACCCTGAGATAGCAGGAGTTCAATACAAAACACACCACAAAAGGCACTTTATAAAACGACAGTGCTTCTGTTCTAATGAAATTCAAGTTGAGAGAGAAGTGTCTTTCTGTACACTCTGTTCAGCGTTAAGCCAAAAAGAGACGGGTTTGTCCTGTTCCTTTTTACCATCCAAGCCAAACGAGCGTCATCACTCCTGCTTCTCAGAAGTGCCTTGTGTCCCCAGATAGCTTGAAATTCAGTAGAGTGAGAAACAAAACACACTAAAAACTTGCCACTAAAAAAAGCCAGAATAGAGTAGCAGCAGAACCTGGTGAGGTCACAGGCCGTGTTCTAGAACAGTCTCTAACGTCCGTTCTGTCCTCACTGGTCTACTATGGAAATATCTAATGTGGTACTGCTTGGGCCCTGCCTGTGGTTTCGAGGAGCATCTGACCCCAACCCCAAACCCTCCCCCCGGACCCCCTCCGTACCCCACCCCTTTCTCAGTCGTCGTCTCCTCCGCCATAGAGGTCAGCCAGCTTCTTGAAGCGGGGGCCCCAGTCGTTGAGGTAGTCGTAGTCCTGGTCCCCTGAGCTTGAGGAGTTGAGGGAGCTGACAGAGCCGGCCGTGGAGCCGCTGCCCTCATAGTCAAACACCAGCAGGGAGTCATAGGGCGGGGCTGTGGGGTCGTTGTCTGCTGCCCTCAGACCCTGACAGAGAAACAGATAGAGGGTTAGTTAACACTGAGGAGAGGAAGTCAAAATACTTCTACTGTGCCTTGCTACTGTGTTTGAAAACTTTTGAAAAGATATCACTGTTAAGTACAGGGACGTGAACATTAACACACTTGTATGATCTTTTGAGATGAACAATGTCTAATAGTTAACATACGTCGTTGATGAAGTCTCCAATATCTCCGGGATGAGGCAGGCTAGGTCTGATGGGGTACTGGGACTCAGCGATGACAGGCCTCTCGTCCACCCTGCGCACCCCCGTTGGTTTACAGATGATGTGGTCCAGAGCCTCGGGCTGCTGCAGTTGGCTTAGGTCATAGTCCTGCAACACCAGACAAGGAAGGGGACTCGGTGTGTAAGAATGGCGGAGAAAGTGTCTGAGTGCAATCACAGTATTTTTAAACATTACATCTTCATCATCGTTGTCGTCATCATCGTTGGCTTCATCATCCTCGGTGTGGTCATCATCAGGCTATAAGTATGGCTGTGTTGTTAAACGAAGTCCTAGTGCATGTGTATATCACTGACCTGGTCCTCCTCTCCTCCTCCCTCCTCATCGTATTTCAGGATGTTGTCTCTGACGTCGTCCTCTGGGTCAATCAACAGGGGCTTGGCCTGACGCTCCTTCTCCCTCCGCTTCATCCACATCACAAACACCAGTACCATTGCTGCAACACACACAAAACATCAGCAGGGTAGACAGAGGAGGGCTGGGAGTAGTAGGTTGACACAGTCAATGACACCTACAGCACAGGTGTGTGTGTGTGTATAAGTGTGTATTATACTCACTAAGCAGTATGATGATACAGATGAGTATGGCTATGATCGCTCCGGTCCCCAGTCCAGCGGCAGCTACAGCTCCGGTGGTAGTACAGTCTCCGTTGTCGTCACACGGACACACCTTGACCTTTATCATAGACCTGTTAGAGAGGGGCGGGTTCCCAGAGTCCGACACTATGATGGGAACATCATACACCCCTGCATCCAGGTAGGGAATCCTCAGTCTCAGCTGGGCATAGTCACCTGCACATAATCACACAGACACAATGTCCCGTCACTGCGTGAAGCTCCCAGTATCCGATAGCAGTGGTGTAAAATATAAACAGTTGACCATTCTGGAGTTTTACTGTAGTCATCTATGTGAGCAGTACTGCAGAGATACAATACATGCAAATGCATACTGAATAATACACAGGCAGTTACTGTAGCTCAATACACACACAGCTACAGCACAGGATATCTCATTCAACCTAAATCAAGAGTATCAGTTTTTTAAAAAAAAATATGTTTTTCCACAGCACCTCACAACACAAAAACACAAAAACAAAATGCACACTATACAACACATTCCCCGAGGTGATCAACATATGGTTTCCAAATTTTGTCAAACACATCTGGTTTTTATTTCGCTTTATAATATACAAAATCCAACAGTATGTAGACAGGTAGTTCAGTCCTCCAGTTTCTTATTGAGGGTGAATATGAGGTTTATAATTCATGGCTATACATTTTCTTTGCAGCAATTAGACCTAGACTACAAAACTTTTTCTGATATTGATCACCAATATTTACATTTCCCAACAGACAGAAATGGATATAAATTCCTAGACACAATGAAATGACAGCACATACATGATCCCACAATGGTGTCAGTTTATCACAGGACCACAGCATGTGCAATAAAACGGTTCCTTTGAGCTTTCTGCATCTCCAAACAAAATGTGACATTACATTACAGTCCTATGAATTATCTTAAATAATCATAAGGTATTACATTTTTGTGACAACACTCCTCCATGCACCAGGATAGTCTGCTGTCCATTGTTTAAGTGAATGCAAGATGTGTAGCACAGTAATACATGTTCATATGAGGTAGTCCAAGACCCCCAGGCCATTTCATTTATTCAAAAGGTTGGATGAAATTGAAACTGTCAGGGTATGGAATAAATACATCAATCTTGGTAAAATATACACTTTTATTGTGTTGACTCTACCTACATGTAACATAGATATTGGGAGAGATCTCCATCTCTGAACATTGAATTCAATCGTATCTATTAAAGGAAAGTAATTGATTTTATATGCCTCCTCCAGATTGCATGGCATCAGTACACCCAGGTATTACATATGTGTCTTTGTCTATTTCCACTTAAATGTACTTTCTAAGCTTGAGAAGTATAATTAGAAATGGGCATTCTTCCAGTTTTCTCCCAATTCACTTTAAATAGAGCACCATATGTGTCCAACAGTAGTAAAAGAAAAGACAGATACAGTCAAATGTAATCCGCATACAATGACATCACACGTTGATCTCCACCAATCTCTATGCCCCAGATTGAGCCATGAGTTCTAATTACTGATGCTAAGGGTTCTGTGACTAAAGAAAAGAAATAACTAGACAAAGGGCATCCCTGTCTTGTCCCTCTTGATAACAGAAATGATGCATAGATCTGTCAATTTGTTCATATAGATGCTTTGGGGGATTTGCACTAGCTCAATCCAGGAAATAAATAACAGATCAAAATCATTTTTTTTTTTTAAAGACAGTCACCAAATATGCCCATTCCACCCTATCGAATGCTTTTTCAGCATCTATTGATACTGCCACTTTTGGAGCGTTCAAGTTCTTGGTATGATGAATTATTGGAGGTTGTCTGAAGAAATCCTGTTCCTGTTTCTATGCGAAAAGCCAATACTTTAGCAATGATTTTGTGATCCACATTCATGAGTGATAATAGGCAGACAGATCCGCATGACAATGGATCCTTATCTTTCTGTTTAAATAGGGCGATTGTAGCCAAACAGAGACTGGGGAAGTATGTTTTTCTCTAGATCTGCTGTGAGCATAAGTAATATAGGTTTCAGTCATTTGGAACGGAAGTGTCGATATATTTCACTGGGAATTCATCATTAGATGTCCTATTTTTTAGATTATTGATGGACTCCAACAATTCACCCGGGGTAATGTTTCTATCCATATTCATTTTCTCTGATACACTTATAATTGGTAAAATTGGCTTATTAAGGAAATTGTCTATATCCTAATTTGAACTTTTGCTTTAGGATTGATACAGTTTGTGATCAAATGTTTTAAAGACTGAGTGGATTTCAGAAGGATCCATTGTTATGCTACCTGGGGTTTGAATGCTATGGATGAAGCCTATTCCCCCTCAGGAAACTAAAAAGATTTGGCATGGATCCTGAGATCCTCAAAAGGTTCTACAGCTGCATCATCGACTGCCTGGTACGGCAATTGCTCGGCCTCTGACCGCAAGGCACTACAGAGGGTAGTGCGTACGGGCCAGTACATCACTGGGACTAAGCTGCCTGCCATCCAGGACCTCTACACCAGGCGGTGTCAGAGGAAGGCCCTAAAAATGGTAAAATACCCCAGCCACCCCAGTCATAGACTGTTCTCTCTACTACCACATGGCAAGCGGTACCGGTACCGTGCCAAGTCTTGGACAAAAAGGCTTCTCAACAGTTTTTACCCCCAAGCCATAAGACTCCTGAACAGGTAATCAAATGGCTACCCGGACTATTTGCATTGTGTTCCCCCCCCAACCCTTCTTTTTACGCTGCTGCTACTCTCTGTTTATCATATATGCATAGTCACTTTAACTATACGTTCATGTACATATTACCTCAATTGGGCCGACCAACCAGTGCTCCTGCACATTGGCTAACCGGGCTATCTGCATTGTGTCCCGCCAACCCCTCTTTTACGCTATTGCTACTCTCTGTTCATCATATATGCATAGTCACTTTAACCATATCTACATGTACATACTACCTCAATCAGCCTGACTAACCGGTGTCTGTATGTAGCCTCGCTACTTTTATAGCCTCGCTACTGTATGTAGCCTGTCTTTTTACTGTTGTTTTATTTCTTTACTTATTTATTGTTCACCTAATACCTTTTTTGCACTATTGGTTAGAGCCTGTAAGTAAGCATTTCACTGTAAGGTCTACCAACACCTGTTGTATTCGGCGCACGTGACAAATAAACTTTGATTTGATACTGTATGTTTCCCTTCCTATTTCTTAATTTACCAATCAAGTATTTTCCCTGCACTTTCACCTTGCTCAACATATTGTTGCTTAGATTTCATGGCAGCAATCTCTGCAGATCGGGTGTATATTGTGTTACATTCGAGCTTCAAAGTGTTCAACTGTTGAAGGGTGTTAAAATGTTTGTTCTCGTATTTCTAATTCTTTATGGGTATTCTTTTTCTTATGTCAAGAGTAAGACATGATTAAACCTCTCGTATATGCTCTCGTATAAGAGCTTCCCAGACCACAGTTGGGCATACTTCATTATTTAAATATCTTTCCAAAAACATGTATATCTGTGTGTTGAGCTATGAGGTAAACTTCTTATCTTCCAAGTAACATTGTGTTGTGAAGTAAAAAAAAAAGAAACACAATAAAAGAACATTAACGAGACTATACACAGGGGGTACCGGTACAGAGTCAATGTGTGGGTGTACAAGTTAGTTGAGGTACTGGAGGTAATATTTTCATGTAGATATTGCATTGATAATAAACAGCGAGTAGCGGCAGTGTAAAAAAAACAAGAGGGGTCAATGCAAATAGTTTGAGTAGCCATTTGATTATTTGTAGAAGCTGTTAAGGAGCCTTTTGGACCTAGACATGGCGCTCTGGTACAGCTTGCCGTGTGAGAAGTCTATGACTTGGGTGGCTGGAGTCTTTGACAATTGACAATACAGTGGTGTGTATTCATGGATGCCAAGGTAAGCCACGTTTACCCAAAAATATTGATCAAGAAAGAAAGAAAAAATGTATCTTTCTTATCTCTGTGTTTCATAATTTTCCCTCAATTCGCAAGGGGCTGAATGTATCTCATCAGAGAAAGCATCTGAGCGAGCAAAATAGCGCCCCTCTTTCTTTGTATGTGTAGCCCATCTCTAAATTATTGCCAATCGACGTTGAGCTACACTGACTGTGCTCAACTGTGAATGGTCCTGGTGGTCCAAAAAAAAGTGTAAAGGAAAGCCAGTTTGGATTTGGCTTCATACCAATCACATCACATCAAAAGCTAAACGTTATTGACAGAAAAATACTTGAATTGTTGCATCTCGTTGTGTTGTTGTTGTGGTTAGCTAGGGATTTGGACTTGCGGTTTAACTGCATTCTCCGTACTAGCCAATGATTATGACGGTGATTCTGATCTTATCATGAATTAATTCAGTGTGTCCCTGGCCTGAAGTTCAATATGTAGTATGCTAATGTTAACTAACTGGCTCGTCGTTGCCCATGAAAGGAAGTTAGGCTAGTGAGCAAGCATTTTAGCCAGGTAGCCTAGGATAACTAAAACTGAAAGTGTGTACTGTATGTCAGTCATAGACTGTTTTGGCAACATGAAAGAAAGGAGGATGGCATTGACATTTCTCAACAAGTAGGGTGAGTCAACATGTTTTTTTCTACTTAGCACAGAAATCAGTACCAGTTAAAGCCAAATCATATTTAGCTTAATTAAGTTGATTGGAATAAATCGTTTAAAAAAATATATATTTTAGTGCACACTGTATTAGACTAAGCATAGGTGATTTAATGATGTTGAAATGTTGAAGTTGAAATGGTGCTGGAATATTGGAGCCAGCTCCTCTTTTCTTTGCGACTTGCTGTAACTCTGTGGTTCTAAATCAATAGTTGTTTGGTAGTCCGAAAATGTCAGAAACATAAACTTGATTGACCAGCAACTGTTTGTTATTTGCAATATGCTTTGTGGACTCCACTGGACAGATGTTGCTCTCCGGTTTTGTGATGAAACAAAGGTGTGGTTGAATTTATGATGCCACTGTGTCTTTTTATTGTCTTAGCCTTAGGCCTATATCAAGGTGGCAAGGCAAATTAACTAACAGGTTATAGGTTAAACAATGCACTTTCTTTTCTGGCTTGATTTCCCCACACATGCTACTATATTTATATAGTCTTGGCCAGATACATATTTTTTTACCATTATTTAACTAGGCAAGTCAGTTAAGAACAAATTATTATTTACAATGACGGCCTACACCGGCCAAACCCGGTCCAATTGTGCACCGCTCTATGGGACTCCCAATCACGGCCAGATGTGATACAGCCTGGATTCGAACCAGTGACTGTAGTAATGCCTCTTGCACTGAGATGTAGTGCCTTAGACCACTGCACCTCTCGGGAGAGCTCTAGTCAACCACAAATGCCCTATTTTAAGTAAGTAAGGTGTGTTACGAAGGACAATATTTATCTACTGAAACAAAATATAAACGCAATATGTGTTTATATCATGTTTCATGAGCTGAAATAAAATATCCCAAAAATGTTCTATACACAAATGTTCTATCTCTCAAACTTTGCTCAGAAATGTATTCACATTCCTGTTAGTGAGCATTTCTCCTTTGCCAAGATAATCCATCCAACTGACAGGTGTGGCATATAAAGAAGCTGATTAAACAGCATGATCATTACACAGGTGCACCTTGTGCTGGGAACAATAAAAGGTTGTTCTCCACCATAAGCAGCCTCCAAAATTATTTTAGAGAATTTGGCAGTACGTCCAATCGGCCTCACAACAGCAGCACGCCCCTACCTTTAAAAAAAAAAGATGTCTGTGACCAACAGATACATATCTGTATTCCCAGTCATGTGAAATCCATAGATTAAGGCCTAATGCATTTATTTAAATTAACGGATTTCCTTATATGAACTCTAACTCAGTAAAATTGTTGCATATTATGTTTATATTTTTGCTCAGTGTTTAAAAATGTCCATTGCCGAACTAGTACTAAATTAAACGTTTTTTTAATATATAACATTTAAATAACATTTATTTCGTTTTTATAACTGATTGAACTATTTTCTACATTGTAGATTAATAGTGAAGACATCAAAACTATGAAATAAAACACATGGAATCATTTAGTAAACAAAAAAAGTGTTAAACAAATCAAAATATAATTGGGAATCTTCAAATAGCCACCCTCTACCCTTCTCTCTACCAGCTTCACCTGGAATGCTTTTCCAACAGTCTTGAAAGAGTTCCCACATATGCTGAGCACTTGTTGGCTGCTTTTCCTTCACTCTGCGGTCCGACTCATCTCAAACCATCTCAATTTGGTTGAGGGCGGGGGATTGTGGAGGCCATCTGATGCAGCAGTACATCACTCTCCTTGGTAAAATAGCCCTTACACAGGCTGGAGGGGTGTTGGGCAATTTCTGAGGCTGGTATCTCTAATGAACTTATCCTCTTCTTCCTTTCCTGTGGCGGTCCTCATGAGGGCCAGTTTCATCAAAGCGTTTGATGGTATTTGCGAGTGCACTTGAAGAAAGACATTTTCCGTATTGACTGACCTTCATGTCTTAAAGTAACGGTGGACTGTTGTTTCTCTTTGGCTATCTTCTGTATGCCCCCCCCCCCCCCCCCCCCATACCTTGTCACAACAAAACTGATTGGCTCAAAAGCATTAAGAAGGAAAGAAATTCCACAAATGAACTTTTAAGAAAAGTTTTTTTATTTTGATTGTTTATTGAAACGTGACTACCTCATGAAGCTGGTTGAGAGAATGTCAAGTGTGTGAAAAGCTGTCATCAAGGCAAAGGGTGGCCACTTTGAATAATCTAAAACCTTAAATACATTTTGATTTGTTTAAAACTTTTTTGTATACTACATGATTCCATATGTGTTGTTTCATAGTTTTGATGTCTTCACTATTATTACACAATGTAGAAAATAGTAAAATAGCAATAACAATTGAGAAAAATCCTTGAATGAGTAGGTGTGTGCAAACTTTTGATTGGTACTGTACATATTATTATCATGATCATTCTAAAAATAGAAAAATATATATATATACATTTCAGTCTGTAGGTGTAATCTACGATAGTAGAGGAGTCTGGGTCGCTGCGTGTTCAGCTCCCAACCACTGCGTGTTCAGCTCCCAACCACTGCGTGTTCAGCTCCCAACCACTGCGTGTTCAGCTCCCAACCACTGCGTCAGTATTACAAGTCCATGTTATGTACAGTCATATAGTCCGGAAAGCATTCAGACCCCTGGACCTTTTCCACATTTTATTTTACGTTATAGCGTAAATAAAATGATTTCTTATTGTATTATTTCCTCATCTATCTACACACAATACCCCATAATGACAAAGTTTAAACAGGTCATTAGAAATATTTATAGATGTATAAAAAAAACAACAACCCAGAAATACCTTATTTACATACAGTTGAAGTCGGAAGTTTACATACACCATAGCCAAATTCATTTAAACTTTAATAAACTCAGTTTTTCACAACTCCTGACATTTAATCCTAGTAAAAATTCCCTGTCTTAGGTCAGTTAGGATCACCACGTTATTTTAAGAATGTGAAATGTCAGAATAATAGTAGAGAGAATGATTTATTTCAGCTTTTATTTCTGTCATCACATTCCCAGTGGGTCAGAAGTTTACATACACTCAATTAGTATTTGGTAGCATTGCCTTTAAATTGTTTAACTTGGGTCAAACGTTTCGGGTAGCCTTCCACAAGCTTCCCACAATAAGTTGGGTGAATTTTGGCCCATTCCTCCTGACAGAGCTGGTGTAACCGAGTCAAGTCTGTAGGCCTCCTTGCTCGCACACTTTTTCAGTTCTGCCCACAAATTTTCTATGGGATTGAGGTCAGGGCTTTGCGATGGCCACTCCAATACCTTGACTTTGTTGTCCTTAAGCCATTTTGCCACAACTTTGGAAGTATGCTTGGGGTCGTTGTCCATTTGGAAGACCAATTTGCGACCAAGCTTTAACTTCCTGACTGCTGTCTTGAGATGTTGCTTCAATATATCCACATAATTTTCCTGCCTCATGATGCCATCTATTTTGTGAAGTGCACCAGTCCCTCCTGCAGCAAAGCACCCCCACAACATGATGCTGCCACCCCCGTGCTTCACGGTTGGGATGGTGTTCTTCAATTTGCAAGCCTCCCACTCCAAAAATAAAGATGGTCATTATAGCCAAACAGTTCTATTTTTGTTTCATCAGACCAGAGGACATTTCTCCAAAAAGTACGATCTTTGTCCCTATGTACAGTTGCAAACCGTAGTCTGGGTTTTTTATGGTAGTTTTGGAGCAGAGGTTTCTTTCTTTGCTGTGCGGCCTTTCAGGTTATGTCGATATAGGACTCGTTTTACTGTGGATATAGATACTTTTGTACCTGTTTATTCCAGCATCTTCACAAGGTCCTTTGCTGTTCTTCTGGGATTGATTTTCACTTTTCGCACCAAAGTACATTCATCTCTAGGAGACAGAATGTGTCTCCTTCCTGAGAGGTATGACGGCTACGTGGTCCCATGGTGTTTATACTTGCGTACTATTGTTTGTACAGATGAACGTGGTACCTTCAGGCGTTTGGAAATTGCTCCCAAGAATGAACCAGACTTGTGGAGGTCTACAATTTGTTTTCTGAGGTCTTGGCTGATTTAGTTTGATTTTCCCATGATGTCAAGCAAAGAGGCACAGTTTGAAGGTAGGCCTTGAAATACATCTGCAGGTACACCTCCAATTGACTCAATGATGTCAATTTGCCTATCAGAAGCTTCTGAAGCCGTGACATCATTTTCTGGAATTTTACAAGCTGTTTAAAGGCACAGTCAACTTAGTGTATGTAAACTTCTGACCCACTGGAATTGTGATACAGTGAATTATAAGTGAAATAATCTGTCTGTAAACAATTGTTGGAAAAATTACTTGTGTCATGCACAAAGTAGATGTCCTAACCAACTTGCCAAAATTATAGTTTGTTAACAAGAAATGTACTAAGTATTTTACTTAAGTACTTCGGGATAAGTATCTGAATGTCCTTGAGTGGCCCAGCCAGAGTCTGGACTTGAACCCGATCGAACATCTCTGGAGAGACTTGAAAATAGCTGTGCAGCGACACTCCCCGTCCAACCTGACAGAGCTTGAGAGGATCTGCAGAGAAGAATGGGAGAAACTCCCCAAATACAGTTGTGCTAAGCTTGTAGCGTCATACCCAAGAAGACTCAAGGCTGTAATCGCTGCCAAAGGTGCTTCAACAAAGTACTGACTAAAGGGTCTGAATACTGATGTAAATTTAACATTTCAGTTTTTATTTTCAATATATTTGCAAAAAGTTCTAATAACCTGTTTTTGCTCTGTTATTATGGGGTATTGTGTGACAATTGATCCATTTTAGAATAATACTCTAAAGTAACAAAATGTGGAAAAAGTCAAGGGGTCTGAATACTTTCCGAATGCACTGTAATTTGTGTTTGTGAAACAAATATAGTGTTTACTATTAAGGAGTCCTGTCTAAGGCTGGTTCTACCTTCTGAGAGAGATGAGACCCGTCCAAAGTATACATCATTTCTTCTGGTATACCTCTGCTTTTCCAAAGCAAAAGACTAAGTTATCCCTCGCAAGGTCAATAACAAGAGAAAAACAACATAAAAACCACTTGCCATCACTCTGTTAATTGAGAATAAAATGAATTAGATTATTTAGGCATTAGGCATCATTATAGTATATTAAATAGAAAAATGTGTTCAACTCCAATTAAATAAATGCCAACAAATGCAGGCCTATAACCACTGGAGTAGCCTACAGTTCCGTTGTACTGTACACATCCACATGTGGGGCTCACTTGTCTTGACCCACCGGGGTACAGAGCTCTGGGCACTGGTAGAGGCAAAGCAAGTGCCATTTGTTCACGTGTTGTTTCAGAGTTTATCAGCTACATGTTCAGTTGGCCTAGCTACATTTCTTGTACATTCCACCTTGGGATTCAGTTAATGAATTCATTTCGATATAATTGTCCAACAAAGAGCTGGAAATAATGATTGAAAGGTGCGTAATTGTGGGCTTGGTGCACATAGCCTGCGTGTTTGTCACTCTCTTTTATAAACTCGGCAATTGTCCCATGTTTCTTCAACATTCATTCAACCAATTCATGAACATTATTCAATGCACTTTCTATGGGAAAAGAGAAAAGAAAAGGATAATCGGCACGTGATGATATCATGTTGCCCACATTGATAAGACATTTTCCAATTCGCATATCAACTTCCCCGTTATGATGCCTAAATTCGGGCGAAAGTACACTAAACGTGTTAAAAAGAAGGAAGGGAGAGAATGCAACGGAAATATAAGTATTGTGTGCTTACAATTTCAGTGTCTTCGGCTGTATGATATTTCATCTCTCCCAGCCTCCCCCCCCCACATACGGGACATTTCATTTCTTCCCACCCACTCAGGCTTTTATAGCCTATCGGCTGGGGACCGTTCAAAAATAAGTGTCCAGATCACACCAATCATCATGTTGCCTTGTTCACTTGTCTGTTCGTTACTTAAACAAATAGTTCATGGCTACAGCCTACCAATTAATGGTTTGCCATTCATGCTGCGTAGTCAATAGTCATAAAAGTGTTATTCATTTAGACAGATGGCCTGAGCGGTTGCTGTGCTTTTCTTTCCAATAGGCATGTGAGGGAAGGCCTTAACAACACATACTGTTCTCCTTTGTGTCTTTGATGTGGTGGGGTGTAAAAGTCCATCGTTCACCTCATTTCAGTAGCCTAAAAAGTTCAATAGTCCAGTGCCCCATCTGTCATACATCGTCTGTTGTAGAGGCTGTCCTGTAGTCTACACATTTCATTCATTGCCATATCCACTGTTCTCCTTGTCCAGGTTATCCAGGAATCAGGTAGCTTATTTGGCTGATTTCAGTGTGATGTCTGTCTCTTTCCTTCCGTCTTACCCGTAGATGTGCGGGGTAATTGTTTTTCCCATAGCTTTTCTTTGTAGGGTCAAATCCTCAGCTTTTCATGTAGAGGTCTCTGCTCATGTCGGCGTTGATAAAGGTCCGACTACTCCACTTTTTGGCTTGGTCAGCCGTACAACTTTATCTTTGACCCTATAGTTAAGGAACTTTGTGATGATGCCCCTTGGTTTGCTGCTCGTGTCCTCTCTCGGGCCGCCTGTTCGATGTGCTCGTTCAATTGTGGGAGCCCTTGTGAAGTTCTCCTAGTCCAGTAGTTGTGGTATTACCTTTTCCAGGAATTCTGAATGAATTTTGGTTGTTTTCGGGGAAATATACAAAACAAAGACTTGAACGGCATCTGAAGTCCTCCGTCCTGTTTCATTAAGTCCCATAATTATGATTTTCTCCAGGGCTAACCCGGTTTCGGCCTTCGCCACACGTTGGCCAGTTAAGTCATATCAGCTTAGAGTTTTTGAAATCATCTGATATTTTCTTCATCTTCTTGGACAGTTTGCCATTTCCGGTGCGAATTTCTGTTAGTAGTGTCTCTAAATTCACTCAAGTCGAGTCGTCAGCTACTTGGTCCACGGTCGCGTTGTTTCACTGTGTTTGCTTGTCTCCATTTCTTGATCTTGTATTTACCATAACATGCAGTTCTCTCTTGACTTCAGAGTCGAGTTCTTTTCTATTTAAGAGGCATATTTTGTGTAAAGAAAGGGAATGCCAAATGGATCCCCTAGACCTCACCGTGGCATAGCGGAAAACATAGCCCTCAGTAGTATCGGATTGTTAAAATAAATAGTGTCATAGATTAATCTGGCATCTTGTCTATCAGTGCAGAGAGATGAATGGATGTGATCTGTCACAAAGCACACAGCTCATACGTCAACATGAGACAGAGCCATTCTGGGAGAATAGTGTAATTTACTGTAAGACCTCCATTATACCACAGTCCATCAGCCTGAGACCACACCATTGTCATCTGTCACACAGCATCAAACACACAGGGAGCGAGCATCCGCACACACACATTAGACAATATAAATCAACAGAAAGCATTATACTGGGACTGTGTGGAGAAGGGGCTTCAGTATTTGAATTTTGACACGTCACACCTCTGGTGGAGATCTCTCAATAGTGATCCAGGCTAGCCGTGTCTTACCGCTTATGCGGGAGGCGGTCCAGTTGCGTCGGACGCTAGGGGGGTAGGAGGGCAGCTCGAACACAAAAGGCCCCACGTGAGGGTCAGCGTCGGCGTCGGAGGCTGTGATGTTGACCCTGGAGCGGGGGCTGGCTCGTTCACACACCTGGGCCTCTTTGGGCAACAGCACTGGAGCGTTGTCATTCACATCTATCAGATGTATCTGTAGAGTGCCTGTCCCACTGGCAGGGGGAGAGCCTGAGAGAAGGTGAAGGGGGTGGCAGAGGAGGGCGGAGGAGAGAGAAAGAGGAAAAAGAGAGACAGATAGGGGAGGGGTGAGTGAGTGAGGCGGGAGGAGAGAAATAGAGAGGGGTGAGAAGGGAGAGACAAATGTAATCAATCTGAGGAGAAGAGGGTAACTTCATGCGTATACAGTACCTAAAAACACTTCCATCTGAAGGGAGGAAATATCATAAAATGGAATACAGAAAAGGGACAGAGGGAAATGAAGGAGCTGAGAGAATATTGAGGGAGGGTTTGAGAGTGATGGAAGAATACAGCATACATTTGTTGTGAATGCTCCCAGTGATGACAGCCATAACAAATGAAACGGCACATAAATATTCCACTCTGTGTGAGTCCAGAGCCCAGCACTCTCAAAGGACACATGAAAATGACTTTACTGGAAAGCACCACATATCTCCCTCCCACAGCACACGGGGGCTGTTGTTAAAATGAGGAGAAACATACCTTAACCTACGATATACTATGACAACAAACACATCCTAAAGTACAGTCAGACTCTGACACTATAACAACGCACCCTGACCTACAGTCTGTGGCCAACAGACTAACAGTCTTGTATAGCTGACTGATTACCAGTCTATTTTCTGCTAAGTAACGGATGCGACACTGTCTGCATGAATGGAGTTCAACCAAGCTCATCACACTGAGGAGATCCAACTGTTTCTCCTATTAGAGAGTAACACAATGCACGAGTTACAGCGCCAGTATGTGAAGCTCTACTGCCTCAGCACAGCAGAGCACCCCAATCGACTGCTTGTCTGTAATGATTGGCTTGGCGCTTTGTTGAGCTCCCTCCTTGGTGGAGCAGAATAAATAAAAGCAAAACTCAATCAAAGTAGAATATATCCCAGTGTCGACTGGTGTTTGAAATCAATAGGCCGTCAACAGCTTGTTGGCCGAAACTCTGCATGCTCGAGAGCAACCCACCTCATTTCCGCAATCCAATCCTTCATATCTCTGAGGTACAACACCACCTGGGCCCTCCCTCTCAAACACAGAGAGCACACACACCTCTATTTGTAATGGTTTGGGTCGAATGGTTTTAGAGTACTTTACCGATCGCTACAACAGCTTTGAAAGCACACACCTGTGGCACATTTAGACAGATATTTCACTTCTCTCCACAGTACACATGGGATGCATTGCGCAGGCAATACACACACACTCACTACACTCACTTCACTCACTTCACTCACTTCACTCACTTCACTCACTTCACTCACTCACTTACCAGACTTACCATTGTCGGCAGCCAGGAAGGTGGCCTCATAGATGTTGTTCCTGACATACATGGACTCCCTGTCCAGCACGGCCATGGTGGTGATCTGACCGTTGGTCCTGTTGATCCTCAGCCAGTTAGCTGGGTCAGACAGCTTTGAGTACCTGGAGACACACAGTAGAAACTGTTACAACATATTGCATAGTGATGACCAATGTTACATCTAATTATTTCGACACTAAGCAAATTTCAGGTCTGCTGAGAGCAATGTTGGGAAAATTCTGTGCAACTTCCAGCACGAGTTCACTGTGAAAACTGAGGCTGTACCCGCTTTAACTTAGAGTTTGAACAGTGGCCAAGTAAACTACTGTGACTATTTGATCACAATATAGGCCTACCAGATTGGCCACCATAAAAAAAAAAATGGAAAAAATGCATCCTATAACATGTTAACATGGAAACAGCGGTTCTATCGTTCAACCTGCAGTAGCAGCCAATGTGTGGTGTTCAATGTACGCCAACATTCCATGAGACTTTTGAAACAAACATGCAGGGCTTGACATTAACCTGTTAATCCACTTGTCCTTCAGACAAGGAGGTGACTGAAAATGTTGTGTTGTTTGATGCAAGAAACCACTTTACAAAATAAAATGCATTATTATTCCCATATCAATATTACAGAAAATCAGACAAATTATACTAACCTCTGCCTATTGGCTACTTAGCTTATTCAAGCCTGTCTCAAAATACAACACTGCTCCTTTAAGACAAAAAAAAAGCTCTTTAAAAAGCTCTGGCTTTTTTAAAGATGTCTAGAAATATATGTTTTGTGCTCTTGTAGGAAGCAATCACTCCCCGATAGCTAACTACAAATGATCTATAACTGGGCTAATAACTCACTAACTAGCAAAGGATATGAACAACATGTGCACAAGCGGCCACATGCAGCTCTGGCTTTGATCTCAATACAAGCGCATCTACTCACAACCACAGCTGTAAACACAGTCCAAGTTCAAAGTAAATGGCACAGATCCATATATGGCAACGGCTATTTGCGTATAGGCCTACTGCAGCTCTGATTGGTTATACCTCACCGGTCTGTGTAGAGTATGGGCTGAGTCATGCACAATAGAATCCTACTCCAATGTGTTCTGCCTACAACAAAATCTCTTTGCATAGTTGGTTTTGTTACGGTACTGTATGTTGCATTGAAAGTGGCTAATGTTGCGTTAATTCGATCACAATTGCCACAGTAAAGGGAAACATTGATAGTGTTGCTAACTAACAGGGAAAAATCTAGAAAGTTGAGTGAAGTTCAATCTCGTGCTTCTCTCCATGGGCTGAGAGTGGTTCTGCGCTCTGCGCGGAAGTCCCGGGGAGCTGCAAGGCAGTCTTGGGGCTACAGCACACCCCCACACGCACGCAGAGTAGAGGGAACATTGGTAATAACGCCTTAATATATCATACAAGTGGAATCAACGAATACCCTGTGTTTAATCTTAACCTCCAGATAGGGTCCCCTTCGCAACCATCTCCCCTGCATCAGGAAACAGAATGGTCTTCTTGCAGCTTGGTTCTGTCATGTAAACAGTTGACAAGAGTAAACTGATCCAAATGAAATGCAATTTGCAGAAAGGAAACAAATGTGTATTGAAGTGGAGAGTGGAGAGGTTAATTACAGGTAAAGGACCTAACCTTCATGCAGGCAACACTGACACGCGAATGCAACTTAAGGTGTTCCTAAGTTTGTGTACTCAGTGTATATTCTTCTCAATAAAACAATGTAAATCAACGTGATTACTCAGTTAAAATGTGTCTGTCACTGTGTGGAGAGATGGATACACAGTATATATGTATATATAGGGCGAGAGAGTGACAGAGATCAGAGATCAGATGTCTGGTGAGAGGAGGTTTGATGCTGCTGCTGATGATGATGAGAATAGGTCTAATTAGAGAACTCGCTGGAGGATGACACAAGTTAGCGAGTGCCAATGAGATGTGTGGGAGATAATGGCAGCTAAGCAGCTAAATCTATCTCCTCTTAATGAAACACTCTGCCACATTTAGATTCCAAGGGACGGAGGGAGGTAAAAGACTGAGAAATACATTGAGGTATCGATGTGGCGTTTCATCGTGGGGAAATCAACAGATTAGAAGACAAAATAACAAGAAAATGAGAGTCAGAACATCACGCCAACAGACTTGGGTGTCAGTTTGGATTTGATGTCCCTTGGCAGGTGAAACAGAGGTCTCTAGTTGTTGTGAGAGGCTCTGTCATCTCTCTCTCCATGCCACGGTGGCAGCCCGGGGGCACTCACGCCTCTCTCTGACACCCAGCTGGCAAAGGCTGGCACATGGAGAAGGGCACACAGCTTGTGGTGCAGTTCTACGATCCACCCATGCACGCTACCACTTCCCCCAAGTCTGACAGTAAAACCAGCTGGCAAATCAGACCCTGTCTACCCCCTCTCTTCTCCTCTCCCATCTCCACCGCTCTTCTTCCCCCTCCACATGAGAAAGCAGGGGGAGGAGTGACAGGGAAGGAAGAGCAGTCTTCTGGTACACACACAGACTGCAGCTCCTCACGTCATATGTCGGCAAGGTCACTAAAGTGAATCAGCCAGTGGTGATCAGGCTGTCCAAACATGAGCTGCCTGTCGGCTGCCACGACATCTCTGGAGAAGACGAAAGGGCTGAATTCCCATCAATGAAGGAGAAAAAAGAGACAGAGAGAGTGAAAGGAGTGAGAGTGAAAGGAGTGAGAGAGAAAGAGGAGTTCTGTGGCTCTCAGAAGACAAAACAACAGTGAAAGACTAAGTTTGAGTAAATCTATTTATGAGAAGAACTTCTGTTTTTAGAGTTTATTTGTTTGCCTGCACTGCATCGATTCTTTAACGGGTGTCCGACTGAACTGAGAGTGGAATTGATTGGTGCTGAATCTGGAGATGGAGTGGATGGGGTGGCTCAATGACCTTTGACCCAGTGAGTATGTGGGAGAGGGGGAAAGAGTAGCTGGACACAGTCCAGCTTATTACGATGTAACCTTTCCTCTTTCGTTGTTAGGCAACAGGGAAATTAAATGGACTTTGGTTTTGGGAGCAGGTCAGTTAAGAATGTCACAGAAGGCAGTTCAGCCTTACGACGGCGCAAATCCATGCAAAATACAATCAGCGTCTATCTGAAATTAAGCCTGTAGTTCCTAACAGTCTGTAGTTCCTAACAGTCTGTAGTTCCTAACAGTCTGTAGTTCCTAACAGTCTGTAGTTCCTAACATACCGGACAGTCTGATGGATGAAGAGGTCAGGGTCTTGGGCAGCAAACACGGTGAGTGTGGTGCCTGCAGGGACACCCTCCTCGAAACGGATGGACTTGGGGTTGGAAGGGAAGACAGGGGGTTCGTTGACATCCTGTACGGAGATGGTGACCCCCGCTGAAGACTGGAGAGAAGACTGGATCCCACTGGCCAGAGGGGCCTTGTTAGAGACTATCACCGTCAGCATGAAGGCCCTGTTCTGCTCATAGTCCACTGGCTGCAGGGAGAGAGGGGTGGGGAGAAAGATATATAGGGAGGGAGGGAGGGAGGGAGGGAGGGAGAGGGAGGGAGGGAGGGAGAGAGAGAAAGGAAAGAGAAATGAAATAACTCAAATGCACCCATATCAATATGCAACAAAAGTTAATCATAATTTAGCACTTGGAGTTGTTTATTTAAACAGTAAAATCTCAGTAAAGTAGTTCCCTACCTTGACCACAGTGACCATGCCGTCATTGTTGACAGGGTTGGTGCGGATGAGGAAGTGACCCTGGGGGTCTCCGCTGGCGATGCGGTACTGGGCAGCCCAGTTGGGGCTGTGAGGCTGATCCCTGTCAATCACTGTCAGATTGGCCACCACCACATTCACCCTGTTCTCTGGGACCTCCCCCGAAAACTAGAGAGAGCAGGAGGGAGGGAAGGAAGGAGAAAGAGGAGGGAGGGACGGAAGGAAGGAAGGAAGGAAGGAAGGAAGGAAGGAAGGAAGGAAGGAAGGAAGGAGGAGGGAGAGGAGAAGAGGGAGGGAAGGAAGGAAGGAGAGAGAGGAGGGAGGGATGGAAGGAAGGAGAGAGAGGAGGGAGGGATGGAAGGAAGGAGAGAGAGGAGAGAGGGATGAGGGAAGGAGAGAGAGGAGGAAGGGATGGAGGGAAGGATAGAGAGGAGGGAGGGAAAGAAGGAGAGAGGAGGCAGGGATGGAGGGAAGGAGAGAGAGGAGGGAGGGAAGGAAGGAAGGAGAGAGAGGAGGGAGGGAAGGAAGGAAGGAGAGAGAGGAGGGAGGGACGGAGGGAAGGAGAGAGAGGAGGGAGGGACGGAGGGAGGTAGTGAGAAAAAGTGAGATATTTCTATGACTTTAGATAATAGAGACAGCGTTTTTCTAATAGTAATGCTTTCCTTATACTGCTGAATGTCAATGTGTGGAAGTCTTTATACAAACCAATGGATTTGTTCAATGAAGTGTTTATCCATTTACATCGAATGCTGCACATTTAGCAATTAAGAAATTAAATAAGTACTGTAATTAAATGGATGGCACGAACCATCTTTGGGTAATGATCTTCATTATATTCCAATCTAAAACTATTCAGTCTCACTCAATGATACAGAAAAGTCAGAGGTATAGTCAGAGCAAAAGCGGCATACACAAAAACCTACTGTACAGGAATTTAGTCCAAACAAAGTGAACACATTCTGCAGCGGTCTCTTTCATATTCAAGAAACACACACACACACACAATACACACACACACAATACACACACACCACAGCTTTTATTGTCAGACAGTAATCCCTGTTTCCTCTTGTGATGCGTTAACTGGTTTATGGTGTGTGTCTGCCAGCTGCTGTTCACTCTAATGGCTTCATCATGGCGCTGGGGCTGCATCCAAACCCCCCTCTCCTCCTCCTCCCCAGCCCCTGTCCCCTGCAGCATCGCCACGCCGATAAGCACAGAACAAATTAAATATGCACATTCTCTGTGGTGTGTCGGCTCCTCTATTTTATTTTCACTCCGAGCTTCAACACAGACAGGAAAAAAAAAACATCCAAGCTTGTACGGCAACGTTGGGAGAGAGAGAGGGAGAATGAGATTTTTTTTTAAAAACCTTATGGAACGGTTCTAACTGGATAATGGGCTCTGGGAAGATGTCCCCACCCTTGAAACTAACAGGTAGTCCATCTGATAAGCAGCCAGAGAGACAAACAAGAGAGCCTGATGGGAGCCTATGCTCGTTACTGGCTAGGGAGCTGGAGTGCCCAGCAATGGGTTCTGATTGAAAAATGACCGAGGACAGGTTCAATTCAGAATGATATGGTAAACTCCAATTTCATTAATGCATCAACGTTTGACTTTGAAAGTCAAGAGGATTCAGATCCAGATCCTCACTGGGAATTCATTCCACTGAACTGCTACTAACCACCTAATTGGAGATGAAATTGAGACTAACGGAATAATCTAAGAATTGAGCCTTGTGATGATGCAGCGTTTTAGATAGCACTGCATTCTGTTTTCCCTTTCTCACGACGAGAGAGACGGAAAGAGAATCAGCCCCACAACTCAATATGGCTCTACGGGATATTTGACTGTTCTCAATAGAAGCATAGTCTTGGTTGAGAACAACAACAACAACAACCACAACAAAAGGGCAATAATGTTAGCAAGAAGTGGAAATAAAAATGCCCTTAAAAATAACTCTCACAATGTTTCTCTCTGAGTAGAAGGGTGAACAGTTGAATCAGTATTATGGGTGTTATTATATCCTTTTTGTGATGGTGATGGAGCCCCAGGCATTGGCAACCCACATCATTTCAGCCTTTTACATGTCACACTAGTGCCACATGCAGTGGCGCATCTACTATCACTAACAGCTAATGAAGTCTGCTGTGCCAACAGATATAGCATCTTAATTTGATCACTCTACTGTAGCTGAGAATTTTCCTGCACCGCAGGAAATGCAGATGACCTTTGTGATTGACATAAATTCACTGAAAACCCACACTAAAAGATGGTTATATTAACCGTATGGCACTTTTCATGTAGCCTACTTTTGGCCAACTAATAGCCTAACCAACGTCCAAGGAACATTATGGACTAAACGTTCAAATCCTGTTGCTTCAGGATTATTTTGCTGTGACAATTTACGTAGGCCAAATTAAGATCCTACATCTGTATGCCCCTGACTGTTCTTCAGTAACAAGCCTCAGCAAAACTCTACAATGTATGAGAGACAACTAGTCTGCCACACACAGACGCTCTTCAGGTAGACCAGGAATAGCATGCTAATTAAGGTTGATATTTAAACATATGAAACTACAGACTACTGCTCCAAACACCGATCAATGTGGACGTGAATTGAAAACGTCGGCAGGAGTATAGAGTTTAGTTTGAGTGTGATGCACTTGATTAGATCTCATTACCATAACCCTAGGAGAGTGAGATTATACAGTCGCTGAATGCAGCCTAATGAGTTGTGGCAAGTACCATTGTCTTTTTGTTTTCCACATAACGACGAACATCACACTCTCATATTCATGCCCATGTTCTCAAATGAATAAAACATTTGGCTTTTTTAATTTAAAAAAAAATTAGAAGCAATATATCTGCTTGGTTTATACCCCTGCAAGCAATTTTACTTAATTAGTGTGCTTATGTTTTCTCTCCATCTCCCGTTGAGAGATGCACATGCTTTCCTGCGTCTGTCATACACAAATAATTACTGAACTGCTCCGAGTGGAGTTTGCTGTGTGGGAAGAGAAGAAAAGGAATTGACAAACAAAGCAACGGAGAAACTGGATAATACTGAAATCTTATAGGAAAATGTGTATGTGTGTGCCTGCGGGTAAAGCTGTATGTGTGTGTGTGTGTGTCGAATACACAGCAGTAAGATACTAAGACAGCTGCCTCAATATGACTAACATGTCCTCTCCTTTCCCCATTCATCATCTCTTCCTCCCTCTCCTGTCCTCTGCACCACCACAACCACTGTCCCTCCACAACAGAGGCCCATCCATCTGTTACTATTGGAACACGTAGTTTGACTCTTGTGTTCCAAACCATGTGTTCTAAACCATGTTGCCAGAGCTTTTCTTTTCTCCCTCATTGTCATCCTGGTTGTTCTATAGCTGGTATAATTCATTATCTCTCCTGCAATGCCACATGGTTCTAAACTAAGTGAGGCAGTGAGGATACTCAACTCTCTCCCTCCACACCAGTACCTTAAAGTATTTAAGTAAAAATACATTAAAGTACTATTTATAGTTTTTGTCAAATTTGACTTTTACTTCACTAAATTCCGGAAGAAAATATTGTACTCTTTTACTCCATACATTTTCCCTGACAACCAAATGTACTCTTTTATTGGTCCCAATAGAAGCATAGTTTTGGTTGATAATAACAACAACAATAATGTTAGCAAGAAGTGGAAATAAAAATGCCCTTAAAAGCAACTCTTACATTTGAATGCTTAGCAGGACAGGAAAATGTTCCAATTCACACACGTATCAATAAAAGATCCTACTGCCTCTGATCTGGTTGACTAAACACAAATGCTTCATTTGTAAATTATGTTTAAGTGTTGGAGTGTGCCCCTGGCTATCCGTAAATAAAATAAAAAGCAAAATTGTGCCGTCTGGTTTGCTTGTTAAAAGGAATTTGAAATGATTTATACTTTTACATTTAAAACCACATACAGTTGAAGTCGGAAGTTTACATACACATACGACATACACTGGAGTCATTAAAACTCATTTTTCAACCACTCCACAAATTTCTTGTTAACAAACTATAGTTTTGGCAAGTCGGTTAGGACATCTACTTTGTACATGACACAAGTAATTTTTCCAACAATTGTTTACAGACAGATTATTTCACTTATAATTCACTATATCACACTTCCAGGGGGTCAGAAGTTTACATACACTAAGTTGACTGTGCCTTTAAACAGCTTGGAAAATTCCAGAAAATTATGTCATGGCTTTAGCAGCTTCTGATAGGCTAATTGACATAATTTGAGTCAATTGGAGGTGTACCTGTGGATGTATTTCAAGGCCTACCTTCAAACTCAGTGCCTCTTTGCTTGACATCATGGGAAAACCAAAAGAAATCAGCCAAGACCGCAGAAAAAATATTGTAGACTTCAACAAGTCTGGTTCATCCTTGGGAGCAATTTCCAAATGCCTGAAAGTACCACGTTCATCTGTACCAACAATAGCACGCAAGTATAAACACCTTGGGACCACGCAGCCGTCATACCTCATACCTCTCAGGAAGGAGACGTTGTCTCCTAGAGAGGAACGTACTGTGGTGCGAAATCAATCCCAGAAAAGCAGCAAAGGACCTGGTGAAGATGCTGGAATAAACAGGTACAAAAGTATCTATATCCACAATAAAACGTCCTAAAGTCCTATATCGACATAACCTGAAAGGCCGCTCAGCAAAGAAGAAGCCACTGCTCCAAAACCGCCATAAAAAAGCCAGACTACAGTTTGCAACTGCACATGGGGACAAAGATCGTACTTTTTGGAGAAATGTCCTCTGGTCTGATGAAACAAAAATAGGACTGCAAGCCGAAGAACACCATCCCAACCGTGAAGCACGAAGGTGGCAGCATCATGTTGTGGGGGTGCATTGCTGCAGGAGGGACTGGTGCACTTCACCAAAATAGATGGCATCATAAGGAATTTAAAATCATGTGGATATATTGAAGCAACATCTCAAGACATCAGTCAGAAAGTTAAAGCTTGGTTGCAAATGGGTCTTCCAAATGGACAATGACCCCAAGCATACTTCCAAAGTTGTGGCAAAATGGCTTAAGGACAACAAAGTCAAGGTATTGGAGTGGCCATCACAAAGCCCTGACCTCAATCCTATAGAAAATGTATGGGCAGAACTGAAAAAGCGTGTGCGGGCAAGGAGGCCTACAAACCTGACTCAGTTACACCAGCTCTGTCAGGAGGAATGGGGCAAAATTCACTCAACTTATTGTGGGAAGGTTGTGGAAGGCTACCCAACACGTTTGACCGAAGTTCAACAATTGAAAGGCAATGCTACCAAATTCTAATTGAGTGTATATCAACTTCTGACCCACTGGGAATGTGATGAAAGAAATAAAAGCTGAAATAAATAATTATCTCCACTATTATTCTGACATTTCACATTCTTAAAATAAAGTGGTGATCCTAACTGACCTAAGACAGGGAATTTTTACTAGTTTTAAATGTTCAGGAATTGTGAAAAACTGAGTTTAAATGTATTTGGCTAAGGTGTATGTAAACTTCCGACTTCAACTGTACTTTTAGACTTTCACTCAAGTAGTATTTTACCCTGGTGACTTTCACTTGAGTCATTTTATATTAAGGTATCTTTACCTTAACTCAAGTATGACAATTGGGTACTTTTCCCACCACTGCCCAACACCATGTCTGATACACCAGCAAACAGCATACAGAGACTGAACAGTAGAGAGAGTAGAGACATAGAGTAGAGGAGAGAGGAGTGTGGCTGTGTGGAGGTTTGAGTGTTCCCCTGTGAGAGGGGAGTGACAGAGACAGGACAGAGCAGTCTGAGGAGAGGCGCTGTTCAGTGGGTTAGTCTCTGACAGCTGGGGCCTCTTATCAGAGCAACCGGCTGGAACTACACAGCTGCCTGCCTGGCACACGCAGTGATGATACCGCCGTGCCACCAAGAGATGGATCACACATCAGAGGAGGCAGCGTGTGACGTGGACACACTCCTCCCTCTGCAGATGGATGGACATACAGAAAAAGGAGAGAGGGAGGGAGAAAGAAAGACCAATGAAGGGAGAGACTACCGCTCCCTCGTGATGCACGCCCACACGCCCACACACACACACACACACACACACACACAAAAGTGGGCCAGAAGAAGTCAGGCTGCCTCCAGTGCGGATGTGTATGGGACTGGGGCCAGATGCCTGCAGACAAACCATGGTCACCAGAGAGGCTGCTGGCAGAAAGAGTAGAGGGAGGGCTGCTCCCATCACCAAACAGCATGCCTATGATCTTTCTCTCTCATCCCTCTTTTTCTGTCCCTCCATATGTCGCTCCGACACACTCTCCCTTTACTGCAGTAGCTCCCTGTTTCCCTCTGACCCCTTTCTTCTTCGTGTTTTTGGTCCTCCTATTTGTCCTCGCCTGCTGTTTATCTCTCCACATGTCTCTGTCCCGCTCCTCTGTCCAGCTCTCTAACCTCCTGTCAAAGAGCCATGAAATCTTGTTCTCTAAGATAGCATCAGACACATGGCCTGCATCTACAACAGAGTTGGGGCACTGCCCTGGTGAATATCCATCAGCTGATGTTATCCTGTCATGAATACAGATGTGTGGCCCTACAGTAGAGGTCAGTCCAGGGGTGGAGAGGAGACTCACCGTCCTGGCGGTCAGCTCGGGAGGGTTGTCGTTGATGTCGGTCACAGAGATGAGGGCGGTGGCCGTGTTGGACAGGCCAAAGTTCAGGTTCCCCTCCATGTCCGTGGCCTGGACGATGATGGTGTACTGGGACACTTTCTGGAAAGACACACCACATAGTTAAATAAGACGTCATAGAGGGTGAAGGTAGTTCTGAGCATATTATAGCTAGGTGGGCTGACTGACAAACAAACAAATGAATAACTAGCACAAATAGCTCTGAACCTGACACACACACTTATGTGCCAACTCATGAACACACGCGCACACACACACACACACACAAAGGCTTAGGAAGTGAGGGACCAACGGGCGCGAGTGAAAGGCTCATCCATTATAGCCTACAAGTCCCTGCTTTTAGCTCTCTGAGCAACCCTCATCATTACTCACTCTAATGGTGGTGCCATCCCTTTAAGAAGAACCACTATGCTGCAAATATTAAAGAGAGTGAATGGACATTATTTAGGCCAGTTAGATGGGAGAGAATAGCTAGAGGCGGTGCTGCCGTACAGACCACCATTGAAAGAACAGTCAATCATGACGTCAGACGGTATAACATGCATTCACACTGAGAAGATACGGCAGACACTGTCTTCTCCTCTCTTTTCATCTCTCCCTCCTTCCCTCTCACAACACGCACAGATGCACACACACTGCACACACCGCATTACAGTATATATTATTTTGACTCAAAAACAAAACTCATTGACACTTTGCTGCTGTCCATGGTGCTGACAGTTCAGTGTGTCCATCAGTGCAGCGATAGTTTCGCCCCTCTCGCCAGTCCATCTCTCTCTCCAGTCTCCCAGGCTCTCCCCTGGTCTCTCCCTGTAAGCCTCTCAGAGTCGCCGCTCCTCTCTGCTCTCATTAATCCGTTTGGCTAAACCTCCTATTGTGCTGGTGTCAAAAATGGACGTCAAGGACAGGTCAGTCAGTGTGAAGAGGAGAGGGAAGCCCAGCCTAGTCTACTGCCATGTTCGGTCACACCATATTTGGATAGTCTGGATTTTCCATCGGTAGATGCTCTACAGATGGTCATAATATCAACAAACTATCTGTTGATAAGCAACTGTTTGCTATGGTAATGGCTATGGTTAGGTTTAGAATAAGGGTAAGAGTTAAGGTTAGGGCTAGGGTAGGGTAAGGGCTAAGTTTAGGGTTAGGATAAGGGTTAAGGTTAGGGCGTGTGTTAGGTTTAGAATAAGGGTTACGGTAAGGGCTAAGTTTAGGGTTAGGATAAGGGTTAAGGTTAGGGCTAGGGTTAGGTTTAGAAAAAGGGTTAGGGTAAGGGCTAAGTTTAGGGTTAGGATAAGGGTTAAGGTTAGGGCTAGGGTTAGGTTTAGAATAAGGGTTAGGGCTAAGTTTATGGTTAGGATAAAGGATAAGGTTAGAATTAGTACAGTGCCTTGCGAAAGTATTCGGCCCCCTTGAACTTTGCGACCTTTAGCCACATTTCAGGCTTCAAACATAAAGATATAAAACTGTATTTTTTTGTGAAGAATCAACAACAAGTGGGACACAATCATGAAGTGGAACGACATTTATTGGATATTTCAAACTTTTTTAACAAATCAAAAACTGAAAAATTGGGCGTGCAAAATTATTCAGCCCCTTTACTTTCAGTGCAGCAAACTCTCTACAGAAGTTCAGTGAGGATCTCTGAATGATCCAATGTTGACCTAAATGACTAATGATGATAAATACAATCTACCTGTGTGTAATCAAGTCTCCGTATAAATGCACCTGCACTGTGATAGTCTCAGAGGTCCGTTAAAAGCGCAGAGAGCATCATGAAGAACAAGGAACACACCAGGCAGGTCCGAGATACTGTTGTGAAGAAGTTTAAAGTCGGATTTGGATACAAAAAGATTTCCCAAGCTTTAAACATCCCAAGGAGCACTGTGCAAGCGATAATATTGAAATGGAAGGAGTATCAGACCACTGCAAATCTACCAAGACCTGGCCGTCCCTCTAAACTTTCAGCTCATACAAGGAGAAGACTGATCAGAGATGCAGCCAAGAGGCCCATGATCACTCTGGATGAACTGCAGAGATCTACAGCTGAGGTGGGAGACTCTGTCCATAGGACAACAATCAGTCGTATATTGCACAAATCTGGCCTTTATGGAAGAGTGGCAAGAAGAAAGCCATTTCTTAAAGATATCCATAAAAAGTGTTGTTTAAAGTTTGCCACAAGCCACCTGGGAGACACACCAAACATGTGGAAGAAGGTGCTCTGGTCAGATGAAACCAAAATTGAACTTTTTGGCAACAATGCAAAACGTTATGTTTGGCGTAAAAGCAACACAGCTGAACACACCATCCCCACTGTCAAACATGGTGGTGGCAGCATCATGGTTTGGGCCTGCTTTTCTTCAGCAGGGACAGGGAAGATGGTTAAAATTGATGGGAAGATGGATGGAGCCAAATACAGGACCATTCTGGAAGAAAACCTGATGGAGTCTGCAAAAGACCTGAGACTGGGACGGAGATTTGTCTTCCAACAAGACAATGATCCAAAACATAAAGCAAAATCTACAATGGAATGGTTCAAAAATAAACATATCCAGGTGTTAGAATGGCCAAGTCAAAGTCCAGACCTGAATCCAATCGAGAATCTGTGGAAAGAACTGAAAACTGCTGTTCACAAATGCTCTCCATCCAACCTCACTGAGCTCGAGCTGTTTTGCAAGGAGGAATGGGAAAAAAATTCAGTCTCTCGATGTGCAAAACTGATAGAGACATACCCCAAGCAACTTACAGCTGTAATCGCAGCAAAAGGTGGCGCTACAAAGTATTAACTTAAGGGGGCTGAATAATTTTGCACGCCCAATTTTTCAGTTTTTGATTTGTTAAAAAAGTTTAAAATATCCAATAAATGTCGTTCCACTTCATGATTGTGTCCCACTTGGTGTTGATTCTTAACAAAAAAATACAGTTTTATATCTTTATGTTTGAAGCCTGAAATGTGGCAAAAGGTCGCAAAGTTCAAGGGGGGCGAATACTTTCGCAAGGCACTGTAGTTACTTGAAATGGGCTGATTTAAAGGTTTTACTGCTTACCTACAAATCATTGCATGGGCTTGCTCCTACCTATCTCTCTGATTTGGTCCTGCCGTACATACCTACACGTACGATATGGTCACAAGACGCAGGCCTCCTAACTGTCCCTAGAATTTCTAAGCAAACAGCTGGAGGCAGGGCTTTCTCCTATAGAGCTCAAGTTTTATGGAATGGTCTGCCTACCCATGTGAGAGATGCAGACTCGATCTCAACCTTTAAGTCTTTATTGAAGACTCATCTCTTCAGTAGGTCATATGATTGAGTGTAGTCTGGCCCAGGAGTGTGATGGTGAACGGAAAGGCACTGGAGCAACGAACCGCCCTTGCTGTCTCTGCCTGGAGCAACGAACTGCCCTTGCTGTCTCTGCCTGGCCGGTTCCCCTCTCTCCACTGGGATTCTCTGCCTCTAACCCTATTACAGACGCTGAGTCACTGGCTTACTGGTGCTCTTTCATCCAGTCCCTAGGAAGGGTGCGTCACTTGAGTGGGTTGAGTCACTGACGTGATCTTCCTGTCTGGGTTGGCGCACCCCCTTGGGTTGTGCTGTGGCGGAGATCTCTGTGAGCTATTCTCGGCCTTGTCTCAGGATGGTAAGTTGGTGGTTGAAGATATCCCTCTAGCAATATGGGGGCTGTACTTTGGCAAAGTCGGTGGGGTTATATCCTGCCTGTTTGGCCCTGTCCGGGGGTATCGTCAGATGTTGCAACAGTGTCTCCCGACCCCTCCTGTCTCAGCCTCCAGTATTTATGTGTCCGGGGGGAGGGGTGCTAGGGTCTCTCCCTCTCCCTCTCTCTTCACCGGGCATGCTACCTGTCCCAGACCTGCTGTTTTCAACTCTCTAGAGACAGCAGGAGCGGTAGAGATACTCTGAATGATCGGCTTTGAAAAGCCAACTGACATTTACTCCTGAGGTGCTGACCTTTTGCACCATCAACAACCACTGTGATTATTATTATTTGACCATGCTGGTCATCTATGAACATTTGAGCATCTTGGCCATGTTCTGTTGTAATCTCCACCCGGCACAGCCAGAAGAGGACTGGTCACACCTCAGCCTGGTTCCTCTCTAGGTTTCTTCCTAGGTTCTGGCCTTTCTAGGGAGTTTTTCCTAGCCACCGTGCTCCTATACCTGCATTGCTTGCTGGGCTGGGTTGGGTTTCTGTATAGCACTTTGAGATATCAGCTGATGTAAGAAGGGCTTTATAAATACATTTGATTTGAAATGTTACTGATATTCTGTAGATAGACTATTCAAATAAAGTGTTACCCTGTGTTCAGCTGAAAGGGCCTCTTTTCAAGCCTTTCACCATTCAGCAGCCCTGCTATCTGCTATGCCTGGGCCAGTTCTGCACGGCTGACCTTGATAACACGGCCTATAACAGCTCTGGGGTCAGGACCTGAATCTCAGACGCATTTAGGGAGGAACCCAGGTGGCTGGCTAATGAACCCTGATGGAGGCCAGTAAAATGCTGGGGAAATATCAGTGCTCTTTCTATTTTTCTTTCTCCGTCTCACTCTCTCCCTCTCTCCGTCTCTCTCGCTCTCCGTCTCTCTCGCTCTCCGTCTCTCTCGCTCTCCGTCTCTCTCGCTCTCCGTCTCTCTCGCTCTCCGTCTCTCTCGCTCTCTGCTCAAGGAGCAGTGTGCTTAATAGTCAGGTCAGTTGATCCAGCAAGGCTTTTTTTAAAACACTTAAACTCACCCAGAGTCATTTAAAGTTCTGCAGAGTCATTAGGACTCGCTCCACATGTTAATTTGAACTAGACCAGCTCTATTAATGAAAACTCAATATGGGCTGCGCTTTATTACAGTCATAATGAAAGATCAATACCATCTCTTCTCATCGTGCACTGCAGTAGATACACCCTTCATTCAGCTACATCAGGGTAACAGTAGTCCTGGATAGTTGCTGTCCTGTGGCTAGCCTGACTCTGAGTAGCAGACGTGCATAGTCTTTGATCAAGCATGGAAAGGTGTGTTAAGCCCAACAGCAGGTGGCACTCTGACACAGTCGGGGGAATGAGACATGCTGTCCTGCAGCACTTTGTTCCAAACCTGACAGTTGATAGAAGTTTAACCCAGCACACACATACACACACTCTTCTAGCCTCTTCCGTCCGTGTGTCTGCCCTAACAAGCCATTAATAGTGTCTCTAATGAGTCCTATAGATCTTTGAAAAGAAGTATCTCTGTTAGATTAGAGCCCAACTCAAGAAAGGAAATACGCCTTCTTCTTTCACCAAACAGAACAAAAGCAGCGCTTTTCCCACGGGTCTAAGCTCTTGGACTTTAATGGGAAGGGTTGAAAGGCATCTAGGGCCATAAGAACAGAACACTGCTGCAAACTCTGAGGTAAATGAGATCCTTTACACAGGAACTGAACGAGACCAGAGAGTACAGAAAGCACAAAAGGCTACAGGCTAACAGAACTCTATTGCCAGTACTCCTTTTAAACCAAAAAGGTCAAATTAAATCCTGAAATGGTTGTCTAATAGTCACTGTTTGGAGTTGAGTTTGTTTTCAAATCTTAGTTACAAAAAAGATAGAAAGGCATTACTGACATTGATAGGAAAAATGCAAGGTACATTTTTTACTTACAAAACATTAAAGACATGCTCCAGAACTCTGGATACTACTAAGACGTTTTTAAACCTCCCACTTTGGGCTGGATGTGTCAATGTGTAGTTCATACTAGCATAATATATGAGTAGAATTACTGTCTTACCTCAATTAGCCACAAAATCCCTAGTTTGAAAGCAACAGTTTTTCTGGAAGCTGTGCTGCGCCATTTCCCGTGACATTTTCAAGTTTTGAGTTCAACCAATGAGCTTCAGCGCCTCGCCATATGAGTGACAGCTAGCAAGATGCACATGATGCACCCACAGCACAGCGAGAGAGAGACAGCAATGATGTGTTGCACAGACTGTATGTGACATATTACGCAATTTTCGGGGACCACTACTGGCAAAAAAAATATACAAAAGTACCGGAAAATCCCTTTAATGGAGCATGCATTGAATTCGAGCTGTGTGTGTTTGTGCTTTGTGTGCTAGGCAGACTGAACATGTGACGAAGACAAAGCAAGCGTGAATGAGCACTGAACTAGCACTTTCCGTATTTGCTCTGTGGTTTGTGTTCCGGCCTGTCAGTTTGGTACTGACCACAGTGATTACCCTGTCACTAACAATCTACCTCAAACAGCCACTGACTCACATTTAACCCAGAGAGACTCCCTCTCTCCCATTCACTGCAGCTTTCTGAGGAAGATGGAGCACAGCCCCCCTGCTAAATACACTGTATGAAACACAAAGACACATGGACATACAATATACATACACACCCAGACCAGTATGATATACTCATGACACATGAAATACTGTCTCACAAACACTCAGATACACCCATATGCACAGACACTTGCCCCCCCCAGATATGTCAAAAACAAACTTTTCTCCACTTTTCTCCATAATGGTTAACCACTTCCCCAGCTTGAAGGAGTAATACTCAGTCCCCTGGAGCTGGCACATCCAAGCCCCTGTAGATGCCCAGTGCCCTGCCTTATCCCCTGCCCAGCCTCTCCTCCCCCATGTGGACAGTCTTTAGGCACTCAGAAACACCGACTACAGTGTCAGATCAATGCCCTAATCAGGCAGAGCGGAGCTTACATGGTCCAACCTGGAGCTGACACGAGTCAGCCACGCCGCCCAGCATCGTGCCCAGCACCGTGCACAGCCAGGCTCCAGAGAGGCTGCAGTAGCCTGGGGGAATGAAAAGCAACGGACCTGCCACTCCAGCCAGGCCTAGAGAGCACCGAGACAGCCCAGTCCATCTGTGGCACACAGTACAGGACAGCATGACTCTTACACTCAGCAGCTCTGACACCCAGCAGGCTACCTCATACTGTACCTCACCGCTACACACTCAGGACCAGGACTAACAAATGCTGCCCATTAGCCACCAGCACAAGAGAAAGACACAGTGGCGTGTTTATGTGCAGTACCTCTGCTTCTCAGGCAGAGAACGAGGGACCCAGAGACAGCTTAGCCCTGCTTGTTAACCAGTGTGCTGAAACATGCAGTGGCACGAGGGCACAGAAGAGGTGAGGTCAGGGATGCAGTGAGTGGCAGGGTAATTGGCATTCAGGAGTGTTCAGGGCTGGGTGACACTGAAGTGCCCTTCCTGTTCCCCTGCTCTTCTCCACACTGAAGAGGCTCACTCACCCCTTAATTAACACATGAATATTCCATTTAGTCTCCAGTGCAACTGATGAAGAGGATTAGCTGCTACATCGCAGTGTGTGTGTGTGCGCGTGTGTATGTGTGTGTGTATGTGTGTGAGCGTGCGGGTGTGTGCATGCATACATGTGTGCTAATGCCTGAGAGTGTACTTATGTGTGTGACCTTGAGCGTAGGTGGGTGAACACCCAGGTGTGTCCCAGTTTTAGGGGAATGATCAGAGGGAGAGAGGCAGGTGGGACAGGGCTGCTGGAGTTGCTGCTCTACCTAGATTAATGAGGTTGACTCCCATCCGTTCAGCTGTGGGGGAGACCAGGGGACAGTGAAACAGGCCCCTGCATTAACTGCAGATGATTTCTACTGTCAACCCTTACTGTATAACATGCATACTTGAATGAGTAAAGTGCATGCATACATGCATACAGAACCTGGATGCAATTGTGATTGTTTATGTTCCTCAATTATTCACACACAAATCAGATATTAAACAACTAAACCTGGTAGCCATACCAGTCTTTTGTTTCCAATATAGGTCAAATCCGTCTGGTTTCCACAGGATGGTCAGGATGGAGCTATTGCCAAGTGGGACTATTGAGAAATCTGCGAATATAAACGTTATGAGACTGACTCGTGTTGCCAGAGCTCAAAGGCTTAGACTCAGCACTTGTGCTTTTATGTCTGTGGTAAAATCACCAGACTAATAATATCATAATGATACAGTATGTTATACATTTGTGTCTTTGGAACATTAGGAGTAGGACTGGCGGACGTGTTTCCCTCTGAATGTCAGGCCACAGAGGAGTGTTAGGAGTGTGAGTCTGAGAGGCTGACTGTAAGAGGGTGAGAACAGCTTCTTATAAAATACTCTGCTGGCAGCTTACTGATGCATTATGGGATGAACAGAGTTGACCCACCGTGACCTCCCTCATTAGTGATCTAAGAAGGGTGGGGGGGGGTGGCACAACACCTGCGGGAGTGCGACACAAGGAGGGTAGAGGATAAACCAGGTGAAATCCATTCCCATGACCCCCTTAAGGAGGGCCAGCACGTGTTGGTATTTTATAGCCATTAGCAGTGCTGTTCGCAGGGTCAGGGTCGATTCCATTTCAACTCCTGTCAACTGAATTGGACATGAAAAGTCTCTACACATGAATAATTCAATTCAGTTCCTGAATAGACTGGAATAGGAATCAACCCCAACCCTATCTGACTATTTTGCTCATCACGTTTAAGGTTTAGTCTAGGGAGAGAGGGAATCCTGAGTTCGTTATTAAGGGCAGAAGGTGACTGACTGGTGTACAGGAGTGGTGACCTATAGGAATGGGAACAACACCCAGTGTCAGACTATATTTAATATAATGACTTAGTTTGACATGGTGCCATGAGATGTAAGGTGACACAGTAGACACCATCAACATACCGTAACCCTGTGGATGTGCAGTAACAGGCTGACATGAACACCGATCCAAAAGGATGTCAATGCCCCTTCCTCCCCACTGTTCCCCCCCTGCACCCCCTGACAGACAGTGTGACCTTGTTGTGCTACTGACCTCCCTGTCCAAGCCGGCGGCAACCGTGAAGATGTCGCCCGTCTCGCTGTTGATGGTGAACATATTGGGGATTGGCATGTGGGGGGTCTGGGATAGGATCCGGTACCGCACCATCCCATTGGCTGTGGTGTCGTCATCTGAGTCGTTGGCGGTCACCTGCATCACTAACGTGCCTGCCAACAGGGAGGAGGCAGAGCCAGCAACAGTTACAGAAACACAATGTGAATCACACAGCACAGGAAACACCTCCTCCTGGCAAAGAAAAAGCCATGAACAGTCATACAAACACCAAGAGATGTAACATATGTGTCCCATCATCATACACAAACACATATTTAACATACAGTACACGGTATACACACTTCAAAACTTATTTCAAACCCATTCCCTGCATCTATGTCTTCAGCTAAGGGAAAATTCAAGGGGAAAATAAGCAGGAAAAAAAAACTCTGTGAAAAAGCCCCCATTCATCCCATCCCTGTATATACCAGGCTGGCAGGCTGGCAGGCAGGCAGGCAGGCAGGCAGGGTAAAGTTCCTCCCTACAGAGTCCATTTAGTAATGAGCAGCATGGGCTCTTCTGCCATTTCCACCATCCATTATTTCAGCCTTCAGCAGAACGGCTGCTGCCCTTAATGCTCCGATGCTCTCTCCCTATTTGTCTTGGAATCATGGGTAAAAAACACAGCCATTTAAGGCTGGCGGTGGGGGTGGTGTGTGCCTGTGTACGTGTGCATAGAGGTGGAGGGGATGGGGGGTGAAAGGCCTGTGCCCCCATCTCCCCTAGCAGAATTATTGATTTGTAAGAGCTTGTCAGCAAGGCTCACAAATGTGACCAGGCAATTAGGAGCACTCTGTCCAGGAAAAGGGAGAGATCTCCTCGTTCCTCTCCCCAGCTCAGGGAAAATGTCACTCTCCATCAGGCAGCCATTTAAAGGCTGCTACTGCTACTGCTGCAGCAGGAAATCTAGGGTCTTGTCAGCTTAGGGGGAGAGAGGCAGGAGAACACACATGCTAGGGTTGTTGTACTGTATTCGGAGGTAGACACAAAGAGAAAGAGACAGGGGGAGAGAGGAAGAGGAGAAGAGAGAAGCATATATAGAGAGATAGGGATTGATAGACAGAGACAGAGAGGAGTGTAGCTAGAGAGCGAGTGAGAGAGACAGAGAGAGAGAGAGAGAGACAGAGAGTGAGAGAGAGACAGAGAGAGAGAGTCAGAGAGAGAGAGAGTGAGAGAGAGACAGAGAGACACACAGAGAGAGAGAGAGAGAGAGACAGAGAGGAGTGTAGGTAGAGAGCGAGTGAGAGAGACAGAGAGAGAGAGACAGAGAGAGACAGAGAGAGAGAGAAATTAACAGTAAGCATTACACATACAGAAGTTTCAAAACAATAAAGACATTACAAATGTCATATTATATATATATACAGTGTTTTAACAACGTACAAATGGTTAAAGGACACAATATAAAATAAATAAGCATAAATATGGGTTGTATTTACAATGGTGTTTGTTCTTCACTGAAGGCAACCAGTGAAGAACAAACACCATTGTAAATACAACCCATATTTATGCTTATTTATTTTATCTTGTGTCCTTTAACCATTTGTACGTTGTTAAAACACTGTATATATATAATATGACATTTGTAATGTCTTTATTGTTTTGAAACTTCTGTATGTGTAATGCTTACTGTTCATTTTTTATTGTTTTTCACTTTATATATTATCTACCTCACTTGCTTTGGCAATGTTAACACATGTTTCCCATGCCAATAAAGCCCTTGAATTGAAACACACAGAGACAGAGAGACAGAGAGAGACAGAGACAGAGACAGAGAGAGAGAGAGAGAGAGAGAGAGAGAGAGAGAGAGATGGGAGGAAAAACAGGGAGGAGTGAGAGACATTAGAGCTGATCTAGGGTCAGTTTTGCTGTAGATCAGAAGTAGGGGCATGGATAGTATTAGATAGGATTAGCTAGTGTAGAAACATGTTGAATTTCAGACAGACAGGAGAAGAGACACACAGTGGGTACTCGCAGCTACAGGTGTCTGTTCTGCTGGCTCTCATAATTGGGCAGAGATAGCACCATAATTCCCGTGACAGCCAGAATCAACAGAATAATTGTGGCTGAGAATTCTATTTCAAACTTCATTAAGTTTCAAAGCAGGAGTTGTCACTTTGCCCATGGAGAGAAAAGAATGGGGAGAGAGATAGAGAGAGCCATGGAAGGGAGCGAGGAGAAAAACAATGACCCTTATTACAGAGGAGAGCATCAACATTTGATCAAATGTTCAGTCCGATGGGGGAGGAGTAATGTAGAGAATCGTATGTCAACTCTGCCACCTTTAATTTCAATAAGAGGGATTTCTTAATAAGCTTAAAGAGTGCTCTTTGTCTAAAAGTGTGGGCATGCCTGAAAGAGTTAACCTCTGAGCCTGTTTAATTCTTCTTTCATTTGAAAATGAATTCTAAATCCTAATTGCTTTTCCACCAAAACCGCTGGAGCTGAAAATTTCACTGGTGGCAGGCAAGGCAGGCATGTTGGCCATTTGGTTACATGGGAAAGAGAGCGGAAAGTTGAGATCCCTGATGGGCTCCATCCACTGACTAAACATTACTGAGCTGGGGGTCAACACCTCCCAGCTAACATGTGGTTCCTTGGAAGTTGTGGGAACGTACGTTTTAGATTTCCCATTGGTTCTGGGAACGAAGCCATACGCTTCCTGACTAGTAAAACTGAATGTTTTTTTAAACGTTCTGAGAATGGAAGTGAAAATCTCACAGCGTCAGTGTGATTCAAACCTACGATCTTCTGATCTCTAGTCATTAAATTAGTCCACTGCGTCACCAGAATTGAGCTAGCATGCCATATTTGTTTTACTCATTCAAAGCTGTTCAAACAGACACTGAGAACGAAATAACAATCTTCCAAAAATTATTTGAAAGTTTCTAATGATTTCTTGTGGATTTTATGGAATATTTTCTTAATGTTTCCAAGTTGTGGAAAGGTTGTATGCAGAATAACCATAGGACAAACACCCTCTCAACGAGCTCTAAGAAACATATGGTTCTCAGAACGTTATGTGTTAGCTGGGCTGCCTTCCAATTACAGATGAATTACAGATTATAGTAGCGGTGTGAGGGTAAAATCACTGGGGAAACCAAGCAAGGAAAAAAATATACTGTATATATTACAACCTGTGTTGTGATAATTGCATTTTTTGCTCTATAACCTGTTAGTTCATTTGCCTTGACACCGTGATACTGTATATAAGCTTAAGGCCGAGACAATAAGAAGGCACAGTGGCAGGATAAATTCAACCACACCTTTGTTTCATCATAAAAGAGAGTAAGAGAGCAACATCTGTCCGGTGAGGTCCACAAAACATTTAGCCTGTAACAAACAGTTATACGACCTACAGCATGGTCAAGCACATTTTTGGACTGCTAAACAACTATTGATTTGGAGTCACTGCAAGTCGCAAAGTAAACAGGTATTCCAGCACTGTTTCAACGTCAACATTATCTAATCACATAATGCTTAGTTAAAAACATTTATTGAACCTTTATTTAACTAGGCAAGTCAGTTAAGAACACATTCTTATTTACAATGACGGCCTACCCCGGCCAAATCCAGACGACGCTGGGCAAATTGTGCGCCGCCCTATGGGACTGCCAAACACGGCCGGATGTGATAAAGCCTGGATTCGAACCAGGGACTCTTGCACTGAGATGCAGTGCCTTAGACCGTTGCGCCACTTGTGAGCCCTAATACAGGGACAACTAAAAGATACCAGAAACAATTTAGTCCAATCAACATAAGGTAAATATGATGTATCTGTCCATGGTACTGATTTCTGTGTGTGTGTGTGTGTGTGTGTGTGTGTGAGTGTGTGTGTGTGTGGGTGTGTGTGTGTGTGGGTGTGTGCATGCAAGAAAAAATGTTGACTCACCCTACTTGTAGAGAAATGCCAATGCCATCCTCCTCTTTCATGTTGCCTGAATGGTCTATGACTGACATACAGTACAAGCTTTTTGTTTTTGTCCTAGGCTACCTGGCTAAAATGCTTGCTTGCTAGCTTAATTTCCTTTCGTGGGCAACGATGCGCCAGGCCAGCTTTTTAACATTAGCCAGCCAACTATATCTAGCTACATGTTGAACTGTTGAACCATCCTCTCAATCCAGGGGCACAATGTATGAATTTATGGTTGGATCAGAATTTCCGTTATAATCATTGGCCAGCACGGAGATTTAAGTAAAACCACAAGTCCAAATCCCTATCTCCATCCATGGCTACTTTAGGAAAGGAACAATTTTAGCTAGCTAGCTAGCTAGCCACCGAGGACAACGACACAATGAGATGCAACATTTCTGTCAATGATGTTTGGCTTCTAATGTGATATGACTGGTTTGAAGGCAAATCCACACTGGTTTCCCTTGATACTTTTTTTGGGGGGTGCCAGGACCATTCACAGCTGTGTTCTGTTTAGCTCAACGCTGATTGGCTATTATTATTATTATTTTTTTCATCAAGGGAAGCCAAATGCTCCCTGGCTTCCCTTTCATTCAATACTATGGGCGGCAACAATGTCATACTCTTTTTGACCAGACAGCATCAGATAGATGGGCTACACATACAGAGACAGAGGGCGGTGTGTTGTTCACTTGGTTTGCTTTCTCCGGTGAGATACATTCAGCCTCATACGAATTGAACGACATTTATGATACACAGAGAGATGAAAGATCAATTATTTTGTATGTTTTTTTCTTGGTCATTTTTTGGGGGAAGCCTGGCAGCCATACACACCAGTGGAGGATGTGGAGGAAAAGGGGCAGAACAAGAGAGAGATGGACACAAGTATTATTCATATTTGGATTATTGTCTCATTCACTTCCCTTTTTTGACCTGCACTTTTTGCACTCAGAGCATAACAATTTCACGGTCCTTGTGATTACATCTGCGACGCTGTGCATGTGATTAATAAACTCATCTAATCTAATAATCTAATCTAAAGCACAGATGCAGAAAGATAGCATGGCAAGGCATTTCCGGGGATGGAAAGGGAAGGGAGAGAGAAGACAAGCCTGGAAAGGGCACTAAAAGGGGTAGCAAGAGGGAGAGAGATAGGGGTTGGAAGAGGAAAAGACAAGAAAAGGAGGGTAAGAGGAGGATTAAAAACGGGCATTGAGACAGGGACAGGTAAAGTAGAGTACAATATTAATATGGGGAGGCAGTAGTGGGTGAGAGACTGTGTGGAAGGGCAGGAGGAGACGTATGAGGCCAAGGAGGAGAGGTGAGAAGGAGAGGGATGTGGCAGTCACTCTGTGTGTGTGTCTAGGGACAGAGTGATAAAGGGGACACAAATCACTGCGGTCACACAAAGTTGGCTCTAATGGCACTACTGGCCCTCCCCGGGCTTTTAACAGACCACACTGCAGCTCCACCCACCACCATACACAACCCTGCCATGCCCGGGAGGGACCAATGAAAACCAGCCGCCAGAAAATTACCTCACACCTCAATGCATGGGCAGTCAGAACAATTTACTGCAATGTCTCTTCACATGTCTTCACAACTTCCCATGCTGAAGGAATTATTAGAGAAGAACAGATTTGAGGGAGAAGAAATCTATTTCATACACTACTTGGACAAAAGTATGTGGACACATCTCATTCCAAAATCATGGGCATTAATATAGAGTTGGTCCCCCTTTGATGCTATAAACAGCCTCCACTCTTCTGGGAAGGCTTTCCAGTAGATGCTGGAATATTGCTGCAGGGACTTGCTTCAATTCAGCCACCAGAGCGTTAGTGAGGTCTGGCACTGATGTTGGGCGATTAGGCCTGGCTCGCAGTCGGCGTCCCAATTCATCCCAAAGGTGTTTGATGAGGTCAGGGCTCTGTGCAGCCCAGTCAAGTTCTTCCACACCGATCTCGATAAACCATTACTGTATGGACCTCGCTTTGTGCACAGGGGAATTGTCATGCTGAAACAGGAAAGAGCCTTCCCCAAACTGTTGCCACAAAGTTGTTTAGAATGTCATTGTATGTGGTGGCATTAAGATTTTCCTTCACTGGAACGAAGGGGCCTAGTCCGAACCATGAAAAACAGCCCCAGACCATTATTCATCCTCCACCAAACATTACAGTTGGCACTATGCATTGGGGCATGTAGTGTTTTCCTGGCATCGGCCAAACCCAGATTCATCTCCGCGTTATAACTGATTCAGAGTCCAATGGCAGCGAACTTCACTCCAGCCAATGCTTGGCATTGCGCATGGTGATCTTCCTAGGCTTGTGTGCGGCTGCTCGGCCATGGAAACACATTTAATGAAGCTCCCAAAGAACAGTTCTTGTGCTGGCGTTGCTTCCAAAGTCAGTTTGGAACTCGGTATTGAGCATTACAGACAACTTTTACGCGCTACATGCACAGCACTCTGCGGTCCTGTTCTGTGAGCTTGTGTGGCCTAGCACTTTGCGGCTGAGCCGTTGTTGCGCCTAGATGTTTCCACTTCACCAGAACAGCACTTACAGTTGCCCGGGGATGCTCTAACAGGGCAAAAATGTGACAAATTGACTTGTTGGAAAGGTGGCATCCTATGACGGTGCCACGTTGAAAGTCACTGAGCTTTTCAGTACAGCCCATTATACTGCCAATGTTTGTCTATGGACATTGCATGGCTGTTTGCTTGATTTTATACACCCAGAAATGGGTGTGGCTGAAATAGCGGAATCCACTCATTTGAAAGGGTGTCCATATACTTTTGTATATACGGCGCATTCGGAGAGTATTCAGACCCCTCGATTTTTCTCACATTTTGTTACGTTACAACCTTATTCTTCCCCCCCCCCCCCCCTTTTTGTTGAATTTTACCCCCTTTTTTCCCCAATTTCCTGGTATCCAATTGTTGGTAGTTACTATCTTGTCTCATCGCTACAACTCCCGTACGGGCTCGGGAGAGATGAAGGTCGAAAGCCATGCGTCCTCCGAAACACAACCCAACCAAGCCACACTGCTTCTTAACACAACGCGCATCCAACCCGGAAGCCAGCTGCACCAATGTGTCGGCGGAAACACCGTGCACCTGGCAACCTGGTTAGCGCGCCACACGAGTTGCTAGTGCGCGATGAGACAAGGATATCCCTACCGGCCAAACCCTATTCTAAAATAGATTAAATAGTTTCCCCCCCCCTGGTGAATCTACACAAAATACCCCATTATGACAATGCAAAGACAGGTTTTTAGATATTTTTTGGAAATGTATAAAATTAAATAACATACTGAAATATCACATTTACATAAGTATTCAGAGCCTTCACTAAGTCATTTGTTGAAGCCCCTTTAGCAGCGATGACAGCCTCGAATCTTCTTGGGTATGGCGCTACAAGTTTGGCACACCTGTATTTGGGGAGTTTCTCCCATTGTTCTCTACAGATCCTCTCAAGCTCTGTCAGGTTGGATGGGGAGAGTCGCTGCACAGCTATTTTTAGGTATCTCCAGGGATGTTCAATCGGGTTCAGGTCCGGGATCTGGCTGGCCTACTCAAGGACATTCGGAGACTTGTCCCAAAGCCACTCCTGCGTTGTCTTGGCTGTGTGCTTAGGGTTGTTGTCCTGTTGGAAGGTGAACCTTCGCCCCCAGTCTGAGGTCCTGAGCACTCTGGAGCAGGTTTTCATCAAGGATCTCTCTGTACTTTGCCCCCTTCATCTTTCCCTCGATCCTGACTATTCTCCCAGTCCCTGCCGCTGAAAAACATCCCCACAGCATGATGCTGCCACTATCATGCTTCACCGTAGGGATGCTGCCAGGTTTCCTCCAGACGTGACGCTTGGCATCCAGGCCAAGGAGTTCAATCTTGGTTTCATCAGACCAGAGAATCTTGTTTCTCATGGTATGAGAGTCATTTAGGTGCCTTTTGGCAAACTCCAAGCGGGCTGTCATGTGCCTTTTACTGAGGAGTGGCTTCCGTCTGGCCACTCTACCATAAAGGCCTGATTAGTAGAGTGCTGCAGAGATGGTTGTCCTTCTGTAAAGTTCTCCCTTCTCCACAGAGGAACTCTGGAGCTCTGTCAGAGTGACCATCCCCCAATTGTTCAGTTTGGCCAGGCAGCCAGCTCTAGGAAGCGTCTTGGTGGTTCCAAACTTCTTCCATTTAAGAATGATGGAGGCCACTGTATTCTTGGGGACCTTTAATGCTGCAGACATTTTGGTACCCTTCCCCAGATCTGTGCATCGACACAATCCTGTCTCGGAGCTCTACGGACAATTCCTTCGACCTCATGGATTGGTTTTTACTCTGACATGCACTGTCAACTGTGGGACCTTATAAAGACAGTAGAGTGTGGTTTACCAAAATCATGTCCAATCATTTGAATTTACCACAGTTGGACTCCAATCAAGTTGTAGAAACATCTCAAGGATGATCAATGGAAACAGGATAAACCTGAGCTCAATGTCAAGTCTCATAGCAAAGGGTCTGAATACTTATATAAATAAGGTATTTCTGTTTTTGTTTTTTAATAACATTTAATAACATTTCTAAAAACTGTTTTCACTTTGTCATTATGGGGTATTGTGTGTATTTTAGAATATGGCTGTAAGGTAACAAATTGTGGAAAAGGGAATACTTAGTAATGTAGTCTGAATACTTTCTGTATCTCTGGCTTGCAAACTTGATGAAGTCCCTAAGGAACCACTACATGTTTACGATATTCATACCCGGGTGTGTGTTTGTGAATGTAAGGCAGCAGAGTTTGTAACCAACTTACACTTACTTATCAGTTTACAATAACCAACCAATAACTTGAAGTGTCCAGCAAGCTCCCAGAATACCCTAATGATGACACGTGGATGGACACCACACGGGTCAGATCACATTTGTTCCCCGTCTGAATCACAATAACAATTGGATTAGTTCATTCTGTAATTGCATCATGACTTGCATGTAAGACCGATCCAATGCAATGACATGCTTGTCTCTGTGTCTCCCGATGGAAGAACGCCGGTGGTGGCGGATGGCGAGCGTGACATTTCAAACCCACTTTCACTGATGGATTGATTTGATACACAATGTCGCATCTGGCGACGGCGATAAGGGCAACTCCCCGCAGGTCTGTCTCTTTGAATGCTTTTACATAGCAGCCAGAGTAGATGGAGGATAAGCCGTAATACTTCAGAGACACATTGATATCAGAGTCTTCTAGATACACTAGAGATGAGCACGTCACACATCTCCCTTCGCTCTGAGCGGCTAGACGAACATTCTGTCTGATGGAAGCAAAAGAGTTACGGGGAGGGGAGGGCCCATTCTCATTACCAGTCGAAAGAAAGCAGCTTAAAGTTGAAGTGATACGTTGGATAAACATGGCGCTGAACTTCTTTGTGTCTTAAAATGGCCCAGAAAAGTAAAACCGTCCCACAGAACATACACCAGTGATGAAAAATGGCCCCACTCTCATTTCCTTAAATAGTCAATTAGGCAACCATAGCTAAGTGGCACACTCTCTCATTTAAAATTCATGATTGCATACAATAGAGGGGAATAGATAGACAGAAAAAGGGAGAGAGAAAAGCTCTATGGTCTATGTAAAAGTACTTGTCAGTGTGTTAACTCCATCATACAATAGTGGGACATTGTGTTCACATTCCACTAGCTAGCTACGTGAGACAATTTCAGAATAATTAGCTAATAAGCTGTGCGACCTACGTTTTCTTCTCCAACACAATTGACAGTGTTGTAACCCCAACACACACTTTGTCCTCATATGCTAAAAATAACAGGTTTTTATAAGAGAGTACCAGTCAGTTGAAAAGGCAGACTTTTCAAATATGTTTGGTTCTTCTCGTTAATTAGCAGAGTTTGTTCTAAAACAGACAACAGATCCACGCTCCACTGAGGAGAGACCATTGTTGCAATGAGTGTGTGTGTGTGTGTGTGTGTGTGTGCTCTTTTCCCTCTCTCTGTCTCTCGCCTGCGTTGTTTCGGAAATCTCCTGAGATTAAACTGTGCAGTAGAACATTGTCTGAACACAAAGTAAACAAACATCGATGTCTGACTGGTAGAACAAGTGTTCCTCCAACCATGATACGTCGCTCCCTCTGCCTTCAAAATGACCATGCTTCTGTTCACAGCAATACGCTGTATTCAGTCATAGTGAATGTACCTGGTTTAGAGCCTTCAGCCACAGAGCCGTTGTAGACCTGGTTCTGGAACTCTGGCCGGTTGTCATTCATGTCGATGACGTAGATGTACAGGTCTATGGGGCTTTCCACCTTGTTCCCGTTCATGTCCACAGCATGGGCCCGCAGCTGCAAACAACACAACGAAACCACACAAGCATTGTGTAAGTCCTGTAAACGCCACAGTAACTTTGACGATACATAACGCAGCACTGATCGACATGGAACATCACATAAGGCAAATTGACACAAACATGACAGCAGACAACGCATACAGGCTGAATTTCTGCCATTGCAGATCTCTTTCAAAAGTATGTTTACTGTAATTGCACACTAGAGAGTCCATGAAAATCCACTATCTCTGACCATTGAATTCCTGCCATGCAACCTTGATTTTGATTGCTGGTTGTGAGAGGTTTGTTAATTGGAAGCTCCACAACTGAAGCAGTAATTCCAGTCTTTTATTTGTCGTGACAGAGAGAGCCTGCTGGAGTGCCTGTGCTGATAATTGCCAATAAGAGAAAGAGAATATAAGGTGTTGTGTCCAAACACAGATACAGCCTGAGGTGTGTGCTGCTCAGCAGACACAGCAAGAGCCCCAGAGAACACCTAGAGACTCTATTCTATTCAACAACTCATGTGGTGTCTGGCTTTTGTTCTCCTAGGGAAAATGACTGTCCTTGTTGGTTTGTGCAACACCACCACTGATTGGCCACAATGTCTTTTACTGAGATAAGCAGATAAGCCAATCCACAAAAATTCCCTGTGAATCACAGTGTGAGAAAAGGAGAGCGAGAGATATGGAAGGAGCATGCCTCGTGTAATACCAGTAATGAGTCAGAAACACAGAGAGAATCACAAAGAAACAGTGGGGGACCCTAAGAGGAAAGAGTGACAATCAATACATACACTGCTATGACTTCTTCTCCAACCCGGCTGTAACAACCCCATGTCTGAATACACTCATGTTGACTAAAGATGCCTCACAGCTCCAGACAACATTATGTTGGAGAGAAGCTTTGAAAGGCAAAGAACAGCATCATTGTCTCTCCCAATAGCTCTGTAAAAACATAAAACCATACAAACCTGGACAGAGACCGAGAGCCTGGAGTCTGAGGTTGTCGTTCTCATACACCTTCACAGACATGTGGGCAGTGGACCCTTTAATAACACTAAGTACAACATGGACTAATAGAATCTCTGTACTATTCATAGAAAGAGGCCATGTTCATTCGAGGACTGAATGGTACAGAGGAGCCTCAAGCTACAGCATCGATACCTGCCTTCCTGAAAAAATGACTCATCTTGCTTCTGAGTTGCTTGCGTATAGTGTGGAAACACACACACACACACACACACACACACTGACTTCTGCTCTTAGACACACATACCCACACACACACTCACACTGTATAAACGCATTCAAACCCTGTTGCTTCAGCCACTTAATATTCCCCCAGACGATGAGTTTCCATAGGCCAGAGCACAACAAACAAACAGAGAGAAACACAAACAAACAAACAAGCCCAATCTGTTTTCTCAGCTGTGGGCTCTGCATGGTGAGTGGGCAAAGGGTGGGGTGGGGGCTGACAGAGCCAATGGAAATTTGATCTGAGAGCCTGGAGGAGTGTGTGAAGAGTGTGTGAGCAGTGTGTGTGGACTGCTAATGTGTGGTTTTGGTCCTGTCATTAGCATGCTGGAGGGCGGGCCTGAAAAACACAACCACGGGGAAACAACTCTACCAGAACCACCACAGCAACCACTGATCAAATCAAATCAAATGTATTTATATAGCCCTTTGTACATCAGCTGATATCTCAAAGTGCTGTACAGAAACCCAGCCTAAAACCCCAAACAGCAAGCAATGCAGGTGTAGAAGCACGGTGGCTAGGAAAAACTCCCTAGAAAGGCCAAAACCTAGGAAGAAACCTAGAGAGGAACAAGGCTATGTGGGGTGGCCAGTCCTCTTCTGGCTGTGCCGGGTGGAGATTATAACAGAACATGGCCAAGATGTTCAAATGTTCATAAATGACCAGCATGGTTGAATAATAATAAGGCAGAACAGTTGAAACAGGAGCAGCAGCACGACCAGGTGGACTGGGGACAGCAAGGAGTCATCATGTCAGGTAGTCCTGAGACATGGTCCTAGGGCTCAGGTCCCTCGAGAGAGAGAAAGAGAGAATGAGAGAGCACTCTTAAATTCACAGGACACCGAATAGGACAGGAGAAGTACTCCAGGTATAACAAACTGACCCTAGCCCCCCGACACAAACTACTGCAGCATAAATACTGGAGGCTGAGACAGGAGGGGTCAGGAGACACTGTGGCCCCATCCAAGGACACCCCCGGACAGGGCCAAACAGGAAGGATATAAACCCACCCACTTTGCCAAAGCACAGCCCCCACACCACTGATGGGGTCCAGACACACACATAAACCCGCATTCTACAGCTACCGGGTTGCAAAGCTACTGGTCATTTACCAAAGTTATCAGAATCTTTGGTAATTTAGGTAACTAACAGGTAATCAAAGGCAATCTATGATAACTTTGGTAATTTATACTTGAACAATAAATAAAATAAAAAAAACATATATAGTATTAATTTTGGATATACGTGTCTACATTGACCATGAGTTTCTAGTGGATAGACCAAATGGTTCAAGAGAAACTAGCCTAACTAATGAAAAAAGCATCTAATCAACTATGGCTTTATTTTTTAAATAACACAAAACGTTTTCACAAATGCCAAAAGTTTGTCGCCAAAAACATTTACAACAAAGACAAATTGACGTAGTCAAATAAATGAAAGTGTGTAAAGACTATGAAGGATATTTCACGCGGTAACCCTCATATTAAACACCAATGGTATTCACTAAGTTGCTGATTTATATTTAGGATCATGTTTCACAGCTTTATCATTATATACACTACAGTTCAAAAGTTTGGGGTCACTTTTAGAAATGTCCTTGTTTTTGAAAGCAAAACGCATTTTCTGTCCGTTAAAATAACATCAAATTGATCAGAAATACAGTGCAGACATTGTTAATGTTGTAAATGACTATTGTAGCTGGAAATGGCAGATTTTATATGGAATATCTACATAGGCATACAGAGGCCCATTATCAGCAACCATCACTCCTGTGTTCCAACGGCACGTTGTGTTAGCTAATCCAAGTTTATCATTTTAAAAGGCTAATAGATCATTATAAATCCCTTTTGCAACTATGTTAGCACAGCTGAAAAATGTTGTCCTGTTTAAAGAAGCAATAAAACTGGCCTTCTTTAGACTAGTTGAGTATCTGGAGCGTCAGCATTTGTGGGTATATATATATATATATATATATATATATATCTTATTTGATTTCTTTATATAGTCTCCATGTGTTAATTCTTAGGGCTGCAATCCCATTAACGGGATGTTATGACAACAGCCAGTGAAAGTGCAGGGCGCCAAATTCAAAACAACAGAAATCTCATAATTAAAATTCCTCAAACATACATGTATTTTATACCGTTTTAAAGGTAATCTTGTTGTTAATCCCACCACAGTGTCCAATTCCAAATAGGCTTTACAGCAAAAGCACCACAAACAATTATGTTAGGTGATCACCAACTCACAGAAAAACCCAGCCATTTTTCCAGCCAAAGAGTCACAAAAAGCACAAATAGAGAACATGAATCACTAACCTTAGATGATCTTCGTCAGATGACACTTACAGGACTTCATGTTACACAATACATATATGTTTTGTTTGATAAATGTCCTATTTATATAAAAAAATCTGAATTTACATTGGCGTGTTACGTTCCCTAGTTCCAAAAACATCCAGTGCTTTTGCATAGCCACATCAATTCAACAGAAATAGTCATCATAAATGTAGATGGAAATACAAGTTATAGACATGGAATTATAGATATACCTCTCCTTAATGCAACCGCGATGTCAGATTTCAAAAGAACTTTACGGAAAAAGCTAACCATGCAATAATCTGAGACGGCGCTCAGAAAATAAATAAAATTATACGCCATGTTGGAGTCAACAGAAATCAGAAATCACATTATAAATATTCCCTTACCTTTGATGATATTCATCAGTACACACAGGAATCCTAGTCCATCTGAATGTCGGACGAAAACTTCAAAAAGTTATATTACAGGTTTAAGAAACTTGATAAACTAAGTATAGAATCAATCTTTAGGATGTTGTTATCATAAATCTTCAATAAAGTTCCAACTGGAGAATTCCTTTGTCTGTAGAGAAGCCATGGAACGCAGGTCGCTATCATGTGAATTGCGCATGACCAGCCCGTGGCTCTCTGCCAGACACCTGGCTCATTCAGCTCCACAACACAGTAGAAGCCTCATTCAAGTTTGTAAAGACGGTTGACATCTAGTGGAAGCCCTAGGAAGTGCAACTTCATCCATATCCCACTGTGAATTCAATAGGGGCTGGGTTGAAAATCGACCAACCTCAGATTTCTCACTTCCTCTTTGGATTTCTTCTCAGGTTTTTGCCTGCCATAGGAGTTCTGTTATACTCACAGACATCATTCAAACAGTTTTAGAAGCTTCAGCGTGTTTTCTATCCAATACTAATAATAATATGCATACATTAGCAACTGGGACTGAGGAGCAGGCCGTTTACTCTGGTCACCTTTCATCCAAGCTACTCAATACTGCCCCTGCAGCCATAAGTATGTTTAAGGCCACACAGATGGCCAGATAAAACTACAGACACCTTTTATAATCTGATGTACCCCAAAAGGCCACTAGACGTCATGGTATAATTTTTTTACTTCTAAGTTACCAACATTCTGGTAGTTTACTGGTAAAAGTTTCCAGCAATATATCCTTCATCACACACACACACACACACACACACGCACGCACGCACGCACAGGCATCTCCAGGCTGGCTCCCAGCTGCTCTCTCCCTACAGCTGTCTGTGGAGAAAAACTCAACTTCACCCACACGCTAACCTCAGAGTTCATCTTCATCTGGTGGAAGTCTGTCAAAAACACCAGTCATGTCTTTCTTGTTGAAGAACAGACCAGTAAATATAGTTATCTTCGTCAACCATGAGCAGTAAAACCCAAGAGCAGAGAAGGTTCTCAACAGGTAACTCATCAAGTGAGAGTCTAGTGCTAATTGACTTAACACTGACTGTGCGTGAAGATGCTCTCTCTTTTTTAACTGGTAGGTGACTAAAAGAAGGAACTTCTCAGGCTCCAACACCAGGCTCCAACATCAGGATCTAACATCAGGCTCCACTCAGTTTCTAACACCAGGCGCTAACACCAGGCGCTAACACCAGGCGCTAACACCAGGCGCTAACACCAGTCTCTAACACCAGTCTCTAACACCAGTCTCTAACACCAGTCTCTAACACCAGGCTCTAACACCAGGCTCCTCTCAGGCTCTAACACCAGGCTCCTCTCAGGCTCTAACACCAGGCTCCTCTCAGGCTCTAACACCAGGCTCCTCTCAGGATCTAACACCAGGCTCCTCTCATGCTCTAACACCAGGCTCCTCTCATGCTCTAACACCAGGCTCCTCTCATGCTCTAACACCAGGCTCCTCTCATGCTCTAACACCAGGCTCCTCTCAGGCTCTAACACCAGGCTCCTCTCAGGCTCTAACACCAGGCTCCTCTCATGCTCTAACACCAGGCTCCTCTCATGCTCTAACACCAGGCGCTAACACCAGGCGCTAACACCAGTCTCTAACACCAGTCTCTAACACCAGTCTCTAACACCAGTCTCTAACACCAGGCTCCTCTCAGGCCCTAATACCAGGCTCTAACACCAGGCTCTAACATTAGGCTCCTCTCAGACTTTAACATCAGGCTCCTTTCAGGTGCCAACACCAGGCTCCAATATCAGGTTCTAACACCAGGCTCCTCTCAGGCTCTAACAACAGGCTCTAAGATTAGGCTCCTCTCAGGCTTAAAACCAGTCTCTAACACCAGGCTCCTCTCAGACTTTATCAGGCTCCTCTCAGGCTCCAACACCAGGCTCCTCTCAGGCTTTAACACCAGGGTCTAACATCAGGCTCCTCTCAAGTTCTAACACCAGGATCCTCTCATGCTCTAACACCAGGCTCTAACACCAGGTTGTAACACCAGGCTCTAACACTAGGCTCCTCTCAGGATGTAACACCAGGCTCTAACACTAGGCTCCTCTCAGGATGTAACACCAGGCTCTAACACTAGGCTCCTCTCAGGATGTAACACCAGGCTTTAACACCAGGTTTTAACGCCAGGCTCTAACATTAGGCTCCTCTCAGACTTTATCATCAGGGTCCTTTCAGGCTCTAACACCAGGTTCTAAGACCAGGCTCTTCTCAGGTTCTAACACCAGGCTCCTCTCAGGCTCTAACACCAGGCTCCTCTCAGGCTCTAACACCAGGCTCCTCTCAGGCTCTAACACCAGGCTCCTCTCAGGATCTAACACCAGGCTCCTCTCATGCTCTAACACCAGGCTCCTCTCATGCTCTAACACCAGGCTCCTCTCAGGCTCTAACACCAGGCTCTAACACCAGGCTCCTCTCAGGCTTTAACACCAGGCTCTAACATTAGGCTCCTCTCAGACTTTAACATAAGGGTCCTTTCAGGCTCTAACACCAGGTTCTAACACCAGGCTCTTCTCAGGATCTAATGCCAGGCTCTAACATTAGGCTCCTCTCAGGTTCTAACACCAGGCTCTAACATTAGGCTCCTCTCAGGCTTTAACACCAGGCTCCTCTCAGGGTCTAACACCAGGCTCTAACACCAGATTCTAACACCAGGCTCCTCTCAGGTTCTAACACCAGGCTCTAACATTAGGCTCCTCTCAAGTTCTAACATCAGGCTCTAACACCAGGCTCCTCTCACGCTTTAACACCAGGCTCCAACACCAGGCTCCAACACCAGGTTCCAACACCAGGTTCCAACACCAGGTTCTAACACAAGGCTCCTCTCAGGCTTTAACACCAGGCTCCTCTCAGGCTCTAACACCAGGTCCTAACACCAGGCTCCTCTCAGGCTCTAACACCATCCTCTAACACCAGTCTCTAACACCAGGCTCCTCTCAGGCTCTAACACCATCCTCTAACACCAGTCTCTAACACCAGCCTCTAACACCAGGTTCTAACACCAGGTTCTAACACCAGGCTCCTCAGGCTCTAACACCCGGCTCCTCTCAGGCTCTAACATCAGGCTCCTCTCAGGCTCTAACACCAGGCTCTAACACCAGGCTCTAACACCAGGCTCTAACAACAGGCTCCTCTCAGACTTTAACATCAGGCTACTCTCATGCTTTAACAACAGGCTCTAACACCAGGCTCCTCTCAGGATGTAACACCAGAATTCTCTTAGGTTCTAACACCAGGATCTAACACCAGGCTCCTCTCAGGCACTAACGCCAGGCTCCTCTCAAGTGGTAACACCAGGTATCTAACACCAGGTATCTAACACCAGGCTCTAACACCAGGCTCTAACACCAGGCTCTAACACCAGGCTCTAACACCAGGCTCTAACACCAGGCTCTAACACCAGGCTCTAACACCAGGCTCTAACACCAGGCTCCTCTCAGACACTAACACCAGGCTCCTCTCAGACACTAACACCAGGCTCCTCTCAAGCTGTAACACCAGGCTCCTCTCAAGCTGTAACACCAGGCTCCTCTCAAGCTGTAACACCAGGCTCCTCTCAAGCTGTAACACCAGGCTCCTCTCAGGCTCTAACACCTGGCTCCTCTCAGGTTTTAACACCAGGCTCCTCTCAGGATGTAACACCAGAATTCTCTTAGGTTCTAACACCAGGATCTAACACCAGGCTCCTCTCAGGCACTAACGCCAGGCTCCTCTCAAGTGGTAACACCAGGTATCTAACACCAGGTATCTAACACCAGGTATCTAACACCAGGCTCTAACACCAGGCTCTAACACCAGGCTCTAACACCAGGCTCCTCTCAAGATCAGGGTTGTTTATAGTTGTTTACAGTTGCCAGTCCAGTCCACTAGAACTTAACAAGAACCCAAGGACCTGTATGACTTATTGATCCCTCCAATGCCAAGAGGTGTAGCAGCAGGTGTACTAACATCCACCAGCCTCATAAAGAGTCCAGACACCACGGGGCCAGCCTGGCCAGGTTAGACCTCCACCTCCAACAGACGATAGGCTCTGGAATAGTGACTGATACTGTAGGAGTAATGACAGACAGGACCTCATCTGGAACTAAGTGGACCAACAGGAACCCTGAGAGATGAGTGAGTCAGGCCAAGGAGAGATGAGAGAGCTGCAAAAAGCAGGGAGGGCCTTGGACTTACTGACTGACAGGATCTTAAGAGTTGGCTGCTAATCTGTTATGGAGAACTGTGTGTTTTAAGTGTTTGTAATAAAGCTAAATCTGTCTTTAGGATTAACAAAATACATTTATGAGCTGGTTTACTAAGGTAGCACATACTTGATATTGTGTTATATAGGGTGGCAGGTAGCCTAGTGGTTAGAGCGTTGGGCCAGTAACCAAAAGGTTGCTAGATGGAATCACCGAGTTGACAAGATAAAAATCTGTCATTCTGCCCCTGAACAAGGCAGCTAACCCACTGTTCCCCGGTAGGCTGTCATTGTAAATCCGATTTTGTTCTTAACTGACATGCCTAGTTAAATAAATAAATAAGCCCATATGGACTGGGAACCAGCAAAAATGTAAATCAAATCATGTAATATAATCGTGTTTACAGTAGGGCTATATTTTTGATGTGGTAGTTAGTGGCCATTGTTATGAGATGTTGTGAGCATGTCTGAAGTGTGCAGTAAGAGTTCACGGGGTACATGTTCCAGTCTGATGGGGGTAAACAGGCAACTGTAGACAATGTGTGTGATCCCCTAACAGAACACCCAGAACACTGCCTGTTCATTAGCAGTGGAAGACGAACACACTCCTTTTCCAAGCCGTCTCGCTCTCTCTGCTGAAAAACCTCAATCTAGCCTAATTGACAGCTTGAGTGGCTGCAGAAATCTGTGCTCTGTCAAGGCAATCTTTCTTTCATTTCGCACAGAAAGGAAAGTCGGGCCCAAAACCAGACCGTGTTGGTAAAGGGCAGTACTCGGAATCTGAGACAGCAGTACTCGTGATTCCCAGTCTTTTGCTGAGAATACACACTACACCACTTCTAAAACAGCTCACATTCTGCGGTTTCCTTGTCCCAAATCTTTCATTCTGACCATCATCAACCCCAGGAAGTGGGTGCTCACATTACACGATGATGCCCTAGTTGATCCCGCACTGCATTTCCTGGATGCTGTAGGAAAGAAATGCCGGCACGCAAACTGTGAGCTGCTTCATTAGTGTCTACGTTATTAAGTGTCGTAATATCAAAAAAGATACGGAGGCGCAGAATATGGACTTAATATGAAATAATAATGATAACATGAAATTATCTTTTTGGTTTCTGTCATGGTAGGAGTCCTGGTAGGATGCGGATGTAATATTGGTGGTGTTTGTTTTGCACGGCCCCAGGTGTGTGGCGATTTCAATTAAGGACCAATGGAATGGTCTAAAATATTCAAAGAGGAACTCGCCAATTGAAAAGGCAGCTGCGTTCTCTCCACAGCACCACCGATGTCTTCCATCACCTCGGCCCACACGGTGTGTGTTGTTGTCGCTTTCCTCTTCGCCATCATTGTTTTGGTCTAACGTGCTGAACCCTCATTGGCTATTGGCAGCAGTCCTTGCCCAATCACGTGGGGGAGCACTGCTCATAATACAAGATGCATGACCAAAATATCTAAATATTGGACATGTCAGATATCCGACAGGAGTCTGGAGAACGGAACAGCCATCATCGGTGCGTCCTTGACCCGCTCAAACTACACGAGTCCTGACGTACTGATCCTAGAACAAGTTCATAGAACATTTGTTGGAACATTTGTTTTGCAGTGGCAAAATCGTGATGAATTCGTGACAAAACTGTGTAATGTTTGCCTGCCATTACTGTGTCACTGTGAATTACAGCTGCCACCCTGCACAGACAGACGGACAGACAGACAGATGTGTGGAGGGACAGTAACAAGCAATGTAACTCACATGGTAGGAGGCCCTCTCCTCTCTGTCCAGGGGTCTGGTGACAAACATCTTGCCGTGTACAGGGTCAATGTTGTACACGTCAATGGGAGGCTGGTCCGCCCCTGCTCCAGTGATGCTGTAGCGGATCCCTTTCTCCAGGTCCTGGTCCGAGCGGATCTGGCAGAGGGAGATATAAACACTATGTATTACACGTTATATGAGACAAGCACGGCTCAGAAAGGGTACAGGGCGATATTTGTGGTCCTTTGTAGCTCAGTTGGTAGAGCCTTTTACTTGTAAAAGGGTAGTGGGATCCAGGGTAGTGGGATCGATTCCCGGGACAACCCATACGTAGAATGTTTGCACACGACTGTAAGTCACATTGGATAAAAGCATCGGCAGCACGACATAGAATATCACCCTGTGTTGTTTTGACTTATCCGACAGTTTAGATTGAATGAGAGCCTCAAGGTTCCAAGGTGGATCATGAAGATTCAAGTGAGTCACAATCTAAAACTGTCAAGAGCACTTGACAGGGAATATGATGAAATGTATGATACTAAAGAAGATGTACGGTGAGGCATGCATCTGCTCTGATCAGCCTAACACGTTACAAAGAAGCCCTTTGAGGACTGAACTCAAAGGAAGAGTTGGTAAATGTGCAAGTTAGAACTAAAGTGCAAAAGAGAAATCTGTCTGCTTGTGATAATTGGTTCTGAGAGGTGTAGCGCAGGTGAGATGGCATATTGAAGATTAGATTTCATCTACTTTTAAGTGGTGGAAAGTTTAGACAATTTTCTCTCAATTTGCATATGTGTTTTTTAGGGCAAACTGTTTGTGTTTTTACGTTTAGAGATTTTTTTTTTGTTGTCTCTGAGGGGAATGAACCATCTCCACGGTAACAAGTCGGGAGGAGTAATCACATATTCAAATTGTAAAAATAAATCCTCTCTCTCTCTCCTATGCAATTCTCCTGGTCTGCGGGGCTGGAAATCATGCGTGAAAATGAAATTACTTCATCCGACGACCGGCAACTGGCTTTTGCATAAAACATTTCTCTGTTTGAACATGATACCCTTCTCTTAATTTCCTACACATCCATCTTAAATTCACTCACTACCTGCCACTGCAATCTCTTTTCCATGAGCTTCCATTGTCGTCTTTCTCATTTGCAATCAATTCCAATAGGAGACATAATGGCTAATATACAGGTAACTGCCAAAATACAGGAAACACCAACATAAAGTGTCTTAATAGGGCGATGAGCCAGAACATCTTCAATGCTCCTTGGCATAGATTCTACAAGTGTCTGGAACTCTATTGGAGGGATGTGACACCATTCTTCCAATAGAAATTCCAACATTTGGCATAGGGTTTACATTGTTTTCATGCTCATCCGGCATTTTTATACATGATGGGATGTTAATTGCTTAGTAACTCAGGAACCACACCTGTGTGGAAGCATCTGCTTTCAGTATACCTTGCATCCCACATTTACTCAAGTGGTTCCATTATTTTGTCAGCTACCTGTACATGTGTTGTGTGTAACACTTCATCTTTCTGAGATCGTGTGTGGGCAGTAGGGCATTTTATTGCAGCCGTTATCTATCAAAGCACTCAGGCAACTCTGATCAGTGTGACTGACTGACTGGAAGCGCTGTTCTGTGATGATTACTCTCCCCATCTAATCAGACTTATTCCTCTCCACCCACAGACCCACATCTCTTGTCACACTGACTGGATGTGGCTACACAACACTGGAATTTCAATCTCAAATGCGTTTCAGAGAGAGGATATGTAGAATAACAGATTGCTCACACATACTGCTTCCTTGTAATAATATCACCTCTATTAGAGTTGAGCAATGTGCAGAGGCTGTATATTCTTCCCTATCCCAAAAAATGCCAAATATATTAGTAAAACACACATTCTAGTTGTGGAAAGGTACAGAATTCTTTAACAGAGCGGGAATGTCTACATACAACAGTATTTTCCCCCTGTGTACAAATGAGGCAGCTCTGTAGGCACCCATGTCTGTGTGTACTGAAATGTTTGACAGGTAAAGGATTCACTCTGCGGCCTCTAACGTGTGCATCAAAATGACTATTTCAGTTGAATCGTTCAGGAGGCCGCCATGTGAAAAATACACATCTGAAATTTCCACACGCCTTGGATCCGCATCCACAGATTCCACACCCAGGCATGCGGTCTCTTCACAGAACATCAAAGCCACGCCGTGTTGATGACATGTTAAGTGTAATAGACCCAAGAGGAAGGAAGCTTTCACATGGCACATCGCCTCTGCTTCTAGCTGCTTAGAATTCCACTTTAAGGCCACCTGAGACCAGATGTCACATTCTTTGAGTGTCTCTTAACGAACACTCGTTGTATCGATAAATTGAATAAATGAAGAGGTGCGGAATCTCAGAGTCCTGGGACTCCCCTGAGTGACGACTGCTCAATTGAGTTGTTTGAATGGAGTGCTAATGATGAAAGGCAGCTTTTCTATCCTTCCGTCTCTCTCCTAGACGGGACAGACTAGAAGATGTAAAGGACGGGTTGGTTCTGTGTCTGACAGAACAGATATCTGATAAGTGACACATTTGTAGTTCTTTAAGAGTGACTGCCTTAATTACTGTCAACCGTGGACAGATGAAGAATCAGATGAGAAATTAGCATTCTGTTTAACTCTCCAGGGAGAAAGATAGGGAGAGGCAGCAAAACACAGACAGAATCTAAAGGAATACATTTCCATTGATTTAGCGCTGCTGCTGTGCCTCTAATTAGTTCACGAGTGGGAACTTTCAGTCGGCCCATTTAATTGATTCAAGTGTTTATGATTGCGCCTGTCCATTTGATGTCTACACTGATAGGGAGTAATTTGATGTTTAGTTGATGTTGGTCATCTTATTTCTTTCTCGTTCAACATCGGATTTTTCCATCCTCAAATTATTCACAAGAACCCAGAAATAAATAAATCAACAAAGAAAGACCTTGTGGACAGATACAGTGCCTTGCGAAAGTATTCGGCCCCCTTGAACTTTGCGACCTTTTGCCACATTTCAGGCTTCAAACATAAAGATATAAAACTGTATTTTTTTGTGAAGAATCAACAACAAGTGGGACACAATCATGAAGTGGAACGACATTTATTGGATATTTCAAACTTTTTTAACAAATCAAAAACTGAAAAATTGGGCGTGCAAAATTATTTAGCCCCTTTACTTTCAGTGCAGCAAACTCTCTCCAGAAGTTCAGTGAGGATCTCTGAATGATCCAATGTTGACCTACATGACTAATGATGATAAATACAATCCACCTGTGTGTAATCAAGTCTCCGTATAAATGCACCTGCACTGTGATAGTCTCAGAGGTCCGTTAAAAGCGCAGAGAGCATCATGAAGAACAAGGAACACACCAGGCAGGTCCGAGATACTGTTGTGAAGAAGTTTAAAGACGGATTTGGATACAAAAAGATTTCCCAAGCTTTAAACATCCCAAGGAGCACTGTGCAAGCGATAATATTGAAATGGAAGGAGTATCAGACCACTGCAAATCTACCAAGACCTGGCCGTCCCTCTAAACTTTCAGCTCATACAAGGAGAAGACTGATCAGAGATGCAGCCAAGAGGCCCATGATCACTCTGGATGAACTGCAGAGATCTACAGCTGAGGTGGGAGACTCTGTCCATAGGACAACAATCAGTCGTATATTGCACAAATCTGGCCTTTATGGAAGAGTGGCAAGAAGAAAGCCATTTCTTAAAGATATCCATAAAAAGTGTTGTTTAAAGTTTGCCACAAGCCACCTGGGAGACACACCAAACATGTGGAAGAAGGTGCTCTGGTCAGATGAAACCAAAATTGAACTTTTTGGCAACAATGCAAAACGTTATGTTTGGCGTAAAAGCAACACAGCTGAACACACCATCCCCACTGTCAAACATGGTGGTGGCAGCATCATGGTTTGGGCCTGCTTTTCTTCAGCAGGGACAGGGAAGATGGTTAAAATTGATGGGAAGATGGATGGAGCCAAATACAGGACCATTCTGGAAGAAAACCTGATGGAGTCTGCAAAAGACCTGAGACTGGGACGGAGATTTGTCTTCCAACAAGACAATGATCCAAAACATAAAGCAAAATCTACAATGGAATGGTTCAAAAATAAACATATCCAGGTGTTAGAATGGCCAAGTCAAAGTCCAGACCTGAATCCAATCGAGAATCTGTGGAAAGAACTGAAAACTGCTGTTCACAAATGCTCTCCATCCAACCTCACTGAGCTCGAGCTGTTTTGCAAGGAGGAATGGGAAAAAATTTCAGTCTCTCGGTGTGCAAAACTGATAGAGACATACCCCAAGCGACTTACAGCTGTAATCGCAGCAAAAGGTGGCGCTACAAAGTATTAACTTAAGGGGGCTGAATAATTTTGCACGCCCAATTTTTCAGTTTTTGATTTGTTAAAAAAGTTTGAAATATCCAATAAATGTCGTTCCACTTCATGATTGTGTTCCACTTGTTGTTGATTCTTCACAAAAAAAATACAGTTTTATATCTTTATGTTTGAAGCCTGAAATGTGGCAAAAGGTCGCAAAGTTCAAGGGGGCCGAATACTTTCGCAAGGCACTGTATATTCAGCAAGGTGTGCTACAGGCTAATGTCATATATAAAATGGTAATCTGAGGTTTAAACACTTTGATATATATATATATATATATATATTTTTTTTTAAATGGTTGAAGGCCGGGCCGCACAAATTCCTTCATTCTATGACGTCTCTCTCCTTATTTTTGTAGGCCGTCATTGTAAATTAGAATTTTGTTCTTAACTGACTTGCCTAGTTAATAAATAAAGGTTGGTGGGGGGGGGGGAACCGAGTTTGGGATACCCTGGTGTAAAGTGTAAATAGAAGGGAGAATGTTGTAACCCTTTCTAGATAACATTGTCATTAAAAGGGTCACTGCTCTGTACCACTCTCTACCGTGGAGAGAGATGAAGTAGCACTAGTCTGAGGTGGCACCTCAACAGTACACGTAGAGAGAGTCAGAGGGATAAGAAACAGTGGTGTTTATTAGTTGCACTGTTACCGTGTCAGCCCTGAGACGTTGTGACCGTGCTTTGGATAGTAAGAGGGGGTGATGACAGACAGATCGGGCAATGCCAGCCAATCAGGAGACGACTAAGCCTTCTGGGAACCTCTCTGTCACACTGCAGCCGTCACAACTGTCACCCCTAATTAAGAGCTCTCTGCAAATATCTGCATGGCTTTAATGGGAATTATATGCGACACCACCATTTATTCTCACTGTCTGACTGGCAAGTTAACGCTCTCCTTCCCTTTTCCCCCTTATTCTCTCAACTTCCCTCTGTCTCTCTCTTAGATGCACATGCACACACAAACCAATGTCTAAAATACTTGCGACATAGATAGTTGGGTCAGCAGTCAGAATAGTGAGAATAAGATTGCTGTTCACAGGCTTTCCTTTAGGGGGCACTACAGGCGATCATACAGGGCAGTGACCAGGATGGATACTTCCTCATAGGGGCGTCTAATGTCTTTGATAACAAGTCGCTACATGATTGAAGTGATATTCAAAGACAGTATAGAGTACGAGAAAAATGAAATCCCAAAGAAGCACAGGAATCCCTGAATCATCTCTGTTTTGTGCGAAGCCATTTCATTTTGATGATGCATCCTTTTTTCATTCAACCTCTTTGTTCCTTTTGTTCAACATCAGGGAAATGGCAAAAGTACATGCTTTGTTTGACTCCACCTAAATTTAAGTGTTGTCTTGCTGTGATCTTTCCTGCTGTATGCTTGTCTGTCTTCAAAGAGCTGACAGAAAAGATATCTCTGGTTTTGATGATAGAGAAATTCAGATTCTTGCATAGGGCATTTATTACAAACAAAGTGACAGAGAGGGGTGGAGGCAGTGGGGGGGGGGGGAGAGAGAGAGAGAGAGAGAGAGAGAGAGAGAGAGAGAGAGAGAGAGAGAGAGAGAGAGAGAGAGAGAGAGAGAGAGAGAGAGAGAGAGAGAGAGAGAGAGAGGAGAGAGAGGAGAGAGAGGAGAGAGAGAGAGAGAGAGAGAGAGAGAGAGAGGAGAGAGAGGAGAGAGAGGAGAGAGAGAGAGACTGAACAGACTGAAATAAAATACCAACTGGGCGATATTCAAAGCTCAAGTTTTGCCAGCCTTCAAAGTTTTCCGTCCTCACACAAAGTAAAATAACAACCTTACATGCAAGAATGCGAGCATATAAAAACATGCCAGTTTAGTGCCACTGGCAAACAAAATGAATTCTTGAGATATTGTTTTAAATAGTCATAGTGGAGGTATGGCTGGAGAAGGAGCTGCACTGAGCTCAGGTTTAATATCTCTCAAGTGAGAGCCACTGACAGCCACAGTCGCACACAGTTATCCCTGATCCCATAAAGAACAGCTGTGTCTGCGGCTCTGCACACAGGGTACTCCATTATGGATCGGAAGCTGAATGGGAAATGAACAAAGCACAGTACCAGGGCACTGAAATATGGATTTTAGTTTCAGCTCTCCCTCCTTCGTTACCCCCTCTCCTCTCTCTCCCCTCTGTTCCCTCTCTGCCCCCGCTCTCTCTCCCTCTCTTTCCCTCCATCCTTCCCTGAACAGGTACCACAGAGAGGAGCTCCATCAATATAAATGAGCAGTAGTAGCCACCTGACGAGGAGGTATTCCTGGTCTGCTATTGACATTCACACTCAGGCATTCTACTCCATTCTACTCCACACACAATGTCCTATTGAGCTAAATCCTCTCATCCCACAGAGCAACTTGGCCTAATCCTCTACTGCAATAATTGGCCAAATATCCATTACTTTATCTCAGTGAAAAGTTATGTGAAGAATATGTGAAAGATATGTGGGGACATGATGCATAGGTCGACTTCTTTGTGTGTTCAACTTGTCTCCCTAAGAGATGCTTTGATCTAGGGTAAGAGAAGAGAAGAAACACCCCCAAAATACAGCAACAGAAATGTATCGTCACAAACACCAGATAGGTGCAGTGAAATATGTTGTTTTACAGGGTCAGCCATAGTAGTACGGCGTCCCTGGAACAAATAGGGGTTTAGTGCCTTGCTCAATGGCACATCAACAGGTTTTTCTACTTGTCGGCTCTGGTAATCAAACCAGTGACATTTCGGTTACTGGCCCAACACACTAACCACTAGGGAGATAGTGTTAGGTAAGAAAACAAAGAGGTGAAGTAACAGGAGAGAAAACAACTTCAGAGACACATCTCCAACCTCATAGCCATATCACATAAACAGGCTACATTTACCCTTTACAGCGCCAGCAGCACTTTCCCAATACAAACACCATCACATTAAAGACATGCTTTCAGAGAGACTTCATGTCTTCACCGAGAGGCTCTGAGCTTGAGAGTAACCTTGTTGCAAACAGATTTCTTGACATATACATTTTTTCCCACACCTGGTCTTCCTCTGAAATATTCTACAAATTGGTGGTTTGGCTATTGTATCGCAGGCACAAACAAACACACACGGACACACATATGCACGCATGCACACAAACATACCATTACCCTGACAGAGGTGCAGAACGTGGGGTAGAGGGGATAATTAGAAAGAGTACAAATATGAATGGAAATTAAAAACAGACTAACAACCCCAATTATTACATTAGCCGGCCAATTTAGATCAAAGATCAGAGAAGCCAGCAAGAACTTTGTTGAAATAGACCAGTGGCCTCTCTGCATTAACAATCATCCCCATCCAGGAAGAATAGAGTAGAAACAGACACACATTCTGCCTGCAGGTCAGACTGCAGTATAAAGCCAGCCACATTCCCTTGCTCTCCAGGCTGAATGGATGAGGCAGAGGGCAACACTGCTTTTTTCTCTCTCCACAACATAAAGACAGAGGGCCCTGGAGACAGATGACTCGTTAAATGGCTGCTTTCTTCCCGGTCCCTGAGGTTTCTTAACACAAGGACAATAGGCAGATCCCAGGAGACGGCCGTACAGGGAAACACACTATGTATAATTAGAGTAAAGATGTGGCTGCTGCTGTTTGGTGGGGGAAGAGGAGGAAGAAGGGGAGGAGGAGTGGGGCAGGTTGGGTTTGTGCTGCTGCTGCAGTTTTCCTCCACCGCTGCTTGCTAACCTCCCTCCCTTCTATTGCCCAATCCACTTCCACGACTCAATTTGCTTCCTCTAGCCTATTCCTGGGAGACCTGCAGAATGCACCAACACTTCCACTCCGGCCAATCACCAACACCCTGAGGCTACATTAGCGCCCTATTGGCAAGCTGTGGGCAGCCAAAGCCTGGCGAATCAGGTGGAGCCAGGAGCTGAATGGATTTTTTGGTTTGGCTGTGGGAGGTGCAAGGCCTGCCAATGAGGGCTCAGGAGTGGCATTGTGTGTCTCCGAGGGAGGCTGCCAGAGGGGTCAAGGCTGAGGACTGCAGGCTGACAGTTATTTAGTGAGGGGCAGAGCTCTCTGTCAGTCAGTGGAGGCAATGCCTTTGTACAGCTAGGTCCGCAGTAATGGGACTGTCACCCTCTAATTGTCCAACTGGGATGCTGCAAATACAGGCACAAGCACTTAGGACACACACGTACGGGCGAAAGCGGACACACACACACACACACACACACACACACACACACACATCCTATACAAGTTTCCTAATGCATTTTAATGTTAAGCTTTGAATAAAAACTAGCGGTAACATAGAGACATTATGCTAGACTAAAATAACAGTGGAATATGAATGTATTAATAAACCAATAAAGTGTTCCTATCTGGTTCTAAATAAACAGCATTACCACAGAGATGATTCTCTCCCACACATACACCAACTCCAGCTGCTGAACTGAACACCAGGTTTATTGAGTCGAGAGACAACCGGGTGTAATTTAGTGGCAAAACGGGTTCCTGGAAATGGTGCACAGTTGTGTACAACGTCATCCATTTCTCATGATATGTTACGTCCTGCAAAGACATACATTTTTGTCTTCTGTTAATTCGTATGATATGTCTCAGTCTGTGTAGCCCAGGTATCTGTTGCTGTCTGGACCAAAAGAGTACAACATGTTGTCGCCGTAGCATTTGATTGATTGGTGCCACCAAGCATTTGGCCAGTTTGGATTTGGCTTCAGACCACTCAAATCACTTCCTTTGCAAAACATCATTTTCAGAAAAACTTCTCAGTTTCTGGTCTGCTTGTGTTGATGTCCTGCGGTAGCTAGCTTGTGTTGATGTCCTGCGGTAGCTAGCTTGTGTTGATGTCCTGCGGTAGCTAGCTTGTGTTGATGTCCTGCGGTAGCTAGCTTGTGTTGATGTCCTGCGGTAGCTAGCTTGTGTTGATGTCCTGCGGTAGCTAGCTTGTGTTGATGTCCTGCAGTAGCTAGCTTGTGTTGATGTCCTGCAGTAGCTAGCTTGTGTTGATGTCCTGCAGTAGCTAGCTTGTGTTGATGTCCTGCAGTAGTTAGCTTGTGTTGATGTCTTGCAGTAGCTAGCTTGTGTTGATGTCCTGCAGTAGCTAGCTTGCTAAATCGTCCCTTTCCTAAGCCATGGATGGAGATGGGGATTTGGACTTGTGGATTTTGATGGCGATTCTGATCTAACCATAAATGAATATGTTGTGCCACTGGCCTGAGACGATTCAAGTTCAATATGTAGCCTAGTAGGTTCACATTAACTAGCTAGCTAACGTAGCTGGTTCATTGTTGCCCATGGGAGGAAGTTAGGCTAGCAAACATTTTAGCTAGGTAGCCTATGACAACAAAAAACTACAAGTGTACTGTATGACAGAGCCATAGACCCGTTTTGCCAACATGAAAGAGAGGAGGATGGCATTGACGTTCGACTAGTCTACAAGCAGGATGAAGGTATTTGGCACATGTGACAAAAAACATTTGATTTGTAATATGGCTTTTTTACTGGCTTTCCAGGGCTTCCTCAGTGATTTTACCCAAGCACCGACACTGAACTTGATAACTCCATAACACCTACCCTGAGGCGAGGTCTCATATTATGCATCATTGGTTGTCTTCAGTAAAGGAACAACATGAGCCTAGTCTGATTGGTGTCTGCCTCATTGTTCTTGACGTGGTGAAAATAATGTAATACATTTCCAAAGGACACAGTCCAGATTACAGCTCCAACCCACTTCAGAGTGGGCGTTCGCCTTCACATACCAGGACTTCAATCAAAGGCCCTCTCATTCCATTCTTCTACTTTGCCCAAGGACTGTGTTTTTACAACCTTACCTCCTATTTTCATCCCTTCTTTTATCATGATTTTGTTCGTTGGTGTGTCTGTCTGACTGGCAGTCAGTGGTGAGGTTTGGTGGGGAGGACAGAGTGAAGCAGAGAGGCTCATCTTACCCCGTTTGGACTGGTTTCCATCAGATGTGGCTCATTGGGTCCAGTCTTAGGTGCTGGAGGAGACAGTTGAGATGCGACTGCCACAAATGGCCTGAAACTAATGCTGCTCTCTCTCACCTCACAGATTTACTATGCTCTTCAAATGGCTTATATCTCCCTCTCTCCTCCTATCTCAACTGTCCCCTTTTCTCCCTTTCATTTCTCTGCTCCCTCTATCTGCTATCTATTTAGGCCTAGCTGTTTTTCAATCTCTATTTCTACTCCTCTTCCCTCTGTCATGAGCAAAAACGTATTTGACAGTGAAGGCATCGGAAGCATACTGCATTCTACCACAATGGTAAACCATTGCCACCAAAGCAACACTTCTTGAGATTGATCATGAGTGAATTGCACATAAAACCTCTCTGCAGAGGAATGCTGGGGCTGTTAGTTTCACTCTGATAATTTCCCCTCTGTTCATAAGGGGAAGGGGTTTACTCAATGTGTCATGCAGTAATGTCCCTTATGTGTAATGAGTAATGTGTTTAATAAGTCATGTTTCCAACAATTGTTTACAGACAAATTATTTCACTTATAATTCACTGTATCACAATTCCAGGGGGTCAGAAGTTTACATACACTAAGTTGACTGTGCCTTTAAACAGCTTGGAAAATTCCAGAAAATGATATCATGGCTTTAGAAGCTTCTGATAGGCTAATTGACATAATTTGAGTCAATTGGAGGTGTACCTGTGGTTCATCCTTGGGAGCATTTTCCAAATGCCTGAAGGTACCACGTTCATCTGTACAAACAATAGTACGCAAGTATAAACACCTTGGGACCAAGCAGCCGTCATACTGCTCAGGAAAGAGATGCGTTCTGTCTCCTAGAGATGAACATACTTTGGTGCGAAAAGTGCAAATCAATCCCAGAACAACAGCAAAAGACCTTCTGAAGATGCTGGAGGAAACGGGTACAAACGTATCTATATCCACAGCAATATCGACATAACCTGAAAGGCCGCTCAACATAGAAGTAGCCACTGCTCCAAAACCGCCATAAAAAAGCCAGACTACGGTTTGCAACTGCACATGGGGACAAAGATCGTAGTTTTTGGAGAAATGTCCTATGGTCTGACGAAACAAAAATAGAACTGTTTGGCCATAATGACCATCGTTATGTCTGGAGGAAAAAATGTGGCAAAATGGCTTAAGGACAACAAAGTCAAGGTATTGGAGTGGCCATCGCAAAGCCCTGACCTTAATCCCATAGAAAATGTGTGGGCAGAACTGAAAAGGCGTGTGAGCAAGGAGGCCTATACAAACCTGACTCAGTTACACCAGCTCTGTCAGGAGGAATGGGCCAAAATACACTCAACTTATTGTGGGAAGCTTGTGGAAGGCTACCCAAAATGTTTGACCATAATTTAAAGGCAATGCTACCAAATACTAATTGAGTGTATGTAAACTGCTGACCCACTGGGAATGTGATGAAAGAAATAAAAGCTGAAATAAATCATCCTCTCTACTATTATTCTGACATTTCACATTCTTAAAATAAAGTGGTGATCCTAACTGACCCAAGACAGGGAATTTGTACTAGGATTAAATGTCAGGAATTGTGAAAAACTGAGTTTAAATGTATTTGGCTAAGGTGTAAGTAAACTTCCGACTTCAACTGTAATTTTTTTTGAAAAGGCACATGTAGCCTACATATTAATGCATACACACAAACTATCTAGGTCAAATGGTGGTGGTGTGTGGTGGTGGTGGGTGGCGGAGTTAGGGGTGGTGGTGGTGTGTTGTGGGTGGCAGTGGTGGTGGTGGTGGGTTGTGGTGATGGGTTGTGGTGGTGATGGTGGTGATGGCGGTGGTGAGTGGTGGGTGGTGAAGGTGGTGGTGGGTGGTGGAGGTCATGGGTGATGGTGGTGATGGCGGTGGTGAGTGGTGGGTGGTGAAGGTGGTGGTGGTGGGGGTCATGGGTGGTGGTGAGTGGTGGGTGGTGAAGGTGGTGGTGGGTGGTGGTGGTGGTGGTGGTGGAGGTAGGTGAGGATAATAAGGATATGGCCGGAGCCAGACATCCCTGGAAAGAGCAGTAAAATCAGATGATTAAAGTGGACATCAGACTCCCTCCACTCCAAGCCAGCACTAATGGACTAATGGACTTAAAACTGAGAACAGTCCCTAATTGGAAACCAACTGGCTGATCATGAATGTTGTGTGTTTATTGTTTATTATCCAGACTCTGTTTTGGATGTAATTGCGGTTAAACAAATCACAAACAATAACTCAGGCACATTTGCCTCATGCGGCCTCATATTACATGTGTTGATGGAAACATAAATCTTCTCCATGTGTTCAACTAAATCAAACTGGCCAACCTGGTGAAGGTTTCTCAGATGAAAACAGGGAATTACTTTAAGTTGTGAACCCTGGTGAATCTGGCTGTTTGGGACTGTCTCACCTCATAAAAGAGCTAGAGATAGTCAGAGAGTTTCTAAAGCTCTGGACGTATGGGGGACTCAGTGTGCTGTCAGTGTGCTGCTGTAGCCACAGAGGTTGTTCTCGGTCACCTCTAAGGGTGTTTTCACACTTGGTCCCTCTTTCAGCCAATTTTTGTGCAGTGTGAACACTCCAAAGGAACTCAGACCCTTCAAAAGAGCCCCCAAAGCGAATCGAACTGAAGTGGTTTGAGTTCAGTTCGCTTGAATTCCTCAGTCCGGTTCCCTTTTTAGGGCAATGTGTACCCAACTCTCCCCAGGCTTGGGGACTGCAACACTGTTTCTCCTCCATTAACCCTCACATTGGTCCCACGAAAGAGAAAAGATGATAATGTTCAGGATTGCAGAAAAACCTTTTTGGGATATTGATTAGAGATTGTCAAGCATGCACAGAAATGTCCAAATATGTGTTCATTTTTTGTTCATATTATTTGTTTGCAATATGTGATCTACAGGCTAAGAGCACTTCATAAGCAGTTTATTTGATAGTGGGGTTTGAATAGTGTGAGAAGACACCAACATATTGGGTGAGAATCACAACATAGAATAGATTTTCTACCCTGTGTCTTAAAGGGGCAGTAGCCTACGTTGGGAGTACAATATTCAATTTAATTTGTAGTTTTTCTTCTGCTATTTATTCTGTTACCAATAATATTGACGTACATGTTAATAGTATCTTCTGATTACAATTATTATGTCAAATCTTTTAACTAAATGCAATCTATTAGCTTCCAAAATATAATCTATTAGCTTCCAAAATGTAATCTATTAGCTACCAAAATGTAATCTATTAGCTTCCAAAATGTAAGTACACTTCCAGAAAAAAGGTTTCCAAAAGGCTCCGCATAGGAGAACCCTTTTGGTTCCAGGTAGAATCATTTTTGGATTCAGTTTGAACCCTTTTGGGTTCCATATAGAACCCTCTGTGCAAAGGGTTCTACATGGAACCTAAAAGCATTCTACCTGGAACCAAAGGGGTTTGACCTGGAACCAAAAATGGTTCTTAAAAGGGAACCTTTTCGGTTCTAGATAACAATATTTTACTAAGTGTGTAGGTATATCTAGCTGTTCTGATGTAATGGCTTGCCCTGTACTTTGTAAAAACCCAGAGTACATTGAGTGAATGTTGGAAAAATATCCTTTATCCTTTCAAAACATAGAAATGTGAATGCAAAGAGGACATATACCACAAAATAGTGAACTGGCAAAAGAGTTGAGTCCTAATTCAAATGCAAGGGCAGTGTGAATACAAAGAGAACTGAATTATTTTTTTACCCCAGAGTTCCCTTTAAAGAGGACTGAGATCGGTTATTTTAAAGAGGACTATATGTGAAAACCCCCTAAGACGAGAGATAAAGAACTAAATCCCTTCTGCTCTCTGGCTAGCTGTCACAATGGAACGGCCCAGTCAGCCAAGCGGTGTTGCAGGGAGAAGAGGGCATTTAATACCGCACTGGGCCACAGATGTGATGCACACACCCCCCATGGTTAAGGAACATAACTATTTTACTACAGCTAAAGGCTATAACCGAAGCATGCGCTTGCACACACACACACACCCACACCCACAGGAACCGCCGGGGTGTCAGTAAACCCAACCATCTGACGCTGAATATGAAGGAGATGAAAGGAGATGAAGGGGTGTTCATTTCTCCAGCAGGGTGGTACAATCCTATGCCTCCCCTCATCCACCCTGCTCCTGTAGTCTGTGTGTTTGTGTGGGTGAGTGAATGAGTGTTTTTTTGCTTTGGTGGAAAATCTGCCCTCTTGCCGACTCGTTGGTGAAAGGCGATTTCAGTAATCCGGGAGTGTAAGCCGCGCGATACAAATGGGCGTGAGGGAGCTCTGTGGTGGCCCAGAGAAAGCTATCTCTGGCCTGGACGTCTGAACAGAGGCAGCACACAGTTTCCAGGAGCATCCTGGAACCATGGAGCTAACAGAACTAACCACACTGGCAGAGCTGCCATATAATGCCAACAGGAATGGAGATGGTTTGTCACTTCTAAGACAGTTAACTGGTGAAGCAGCGCTGTGTGTGTGTCCATCTGTCTGTATCCTATTGTCTGTGTGTCTGGATTTCTGTCTGTGTAGAGTTTTAAGGCGTACCAGACCAATCACGTGGTGCTGCATCACCACTCAAATCATTCTCTTTACCTGCTGAAGGTCCTTGATAGAAACTACCAGTGTGGTGTTTTGTTCAGCCCTTCATAATGATTGTACGAGATCTATTCTACCCTTCTCTTCAGTTGCCTAGGTGAGTGACCCTTAGACAAACGTGGGATGTCTGGCTAGAAGATGTCTTTGGCTTTGGCTCAAATAAAAGTAAAAAGCCTTATGATCCGCGGGAGTGAAAACAGGGCTTGAGTTGTTGTTATCAGAATTGACGATTAACTAATTTCTAGTTTACAACACAGGCATTAGCGACTACCAACTGAGAATAGGATATATACAGTAGCTTTTTAACATTTCAAAAAGACAACTTAGACTTAACTGCACATCAGTAGTTCTTGATAAGTGTGATAACTGTCACTCACTCTGACAAGCATTTGTGGGAAGGGTCCTCTAGAGTTTTCGGGCACATTGATTGGTGGGATGACCCAGTCTCGCTTCTGTCGTCTCAGACCATTGGCAGAAGAGCTTCTTTGATGTTTCCGTGGAAACTTGATAACCCTGGGATTAGAGTCCCAGGCCCTTGCAATCATATCCTCCACTCCAATCTGAAAAGACAAGAAATCAACACATACTGTACATTGGCTGACCTACAGTATTCAACAATAACTTGAGAGCCAACTACACAATGTAAAGTCTCAATAGAAAGGAGTGGTGTCAATGAATTATTAGTTCATCTTCTAAAAGTGTAGAGTATGGAAAGTACAGGTGACTAATCCGTCATGAAAATCAACCTTGTCAGGTGACAAGGAACATAATAAAACATATTTTCACTGTTTCTTGAAGATAATACAACAATGAATGAAAATAAATAAAATGTCCAATTCAAATACAATCCATACAATCCTTTTGACTCTTCACCTTAACGCACTTGGCAAATCACCGAAGAGGACCTAGCCTTAGCATGAATTTCAGGTATTAGTCCTGCAGAAAGCTTACCAATTGCCTCTGTACAGTCCACAGAGGTTGACTTTATTTATGTCTTTATCCAGCAAAAATCTTCTCAGTCTGAAAAATCACAGTTGGATGTCTCCAACTTGACCTTCTCAGTCTCAGAACTATCCTGCTCCGTGTGACGCATTCCGTGACATATCCCCCTGAAAGAGGCCTTACTCCAAATGAAAATGGATTGATGAAATATCACTTCAATAACAGCAAGATCAGAATGTTAGGAGGACCAACAGTCATCCTGCAGTGTGTGAGATCATTGGCGATTCACTGCTATTATAAGCAAAGACTAGTTTCTCAGAGCATGAGGCCTAGTGGTTAGAGCGTTGGACTAGTAACCGAAAGGTTGCAAGTTCAAATCCCCGAGCTGACAAGGTACAAATCTGTCGTTCTCCCATTGAACAAGGCAGTTAACCCACTGTTCCCCGGTAGTCCATCATTGTAAATAAGAATTTGTTCTGACTTGCCTAGTTAAAAAAAGGTAACATTTAAAAAAAAAAATATTGCACGCTCCCACAAAACTTAAGACATCTGTGGCAGTGTTGTGTGACAAAAACTCCACATTTTTGAGTGGCCTTTTACTGTCCCCAGCACAAGGTGCACCTGTGTAATGACCATGCTGTTTAATCAGATTCTTGATATGCCACACCCGTCAGATGGATGGATTATCTTTTTTTGGGATCTTTTATTTCAGATCATGAAACATGGGACCAAGACTTTACATGTTGTGTTCATATTTTTGTTCAGTATACAATACACTTTACCTAATCTTAATCCCTAATTTGATTTTTGGGATTTTTTCTTTCATGTTTTATCTCCTCATGTTAACAGGTACATCGCACACTGGTGTAAACACATTGTAAATCTGTCCCTATGTGTTTATAAGACATACTGCATACATTGGTAGACCACTGGGAAGTGTATATGGTATCTATCCAGTGAGGGTTGCTGTGTCCTCATGCCTGAGATGGTAGTGTTTGTGTGACCCAGTGATCCTGCTGTTTCTCCTGCTCCCCACAAACAGAGACATGCATGCTGCTGTAGACTTGAAGCCAAGCAGAAATCCTTCTGTTAAACCTACTCAGAGGACACGCACACACCCAACTCAAACTTGAATCACCGGCGGGCAGGTCAGCTTATCCATACACATACGGTTTGTCAGACAGAGAGACAGATGCAAGCTAAACCTGAGCAAACATACTGTATATTTCCCCCCCTTTGTTTTAATTCTTCACGGCTTAGTGGATTTGACTACAGGGCTTTACAGCAGGCCTCCTGATAGCAGCAGTGATGAAGGTAGCCGGGCAAGAGAGAGAGGGGAGAGGGGGGAGAGTGAGGGATAGGGGACCAGATGTGGTGCCCAGATAAGATAACTCTCGCTTCAGCTCCGCTCATCCACAACACTCACAGGTACCAGCACAGGGGCAGTGGTGCGAGATGCGAGCGTGCCATTACTTTCATGGGTGGCAGGTGGAAGTAGTGTGTGCGCGTGCATGCGTGAATTTGTGTGTTTGACATAAACAAAGAGAAAGGAAATAGGGGGAAGAGAAAAACAGAGAAAAAAGACAAATAAAATGTGAGATCCTATATTGATAGAAAGCAGAGAGGGTGGAGTTGATATGTAAAGATGCTGCTATGTGAGGATGAGTAAGGATGGTACCCATGATGCTCCAAGGCTTCCCTGCCTCTTGCATAGAACCTCTTTTTCTACCCCATGTGCTTCCTCCCTGATAAAGTCCTTATCGGCACCTCCGATATCTGTTGAATAACTCACACAGTACTGCTGCTCGCCATCATTATCAAAACCTTAGTCCGCTGACGAATGCAGGACATCAGGGCCGCTGATAATGGGGTCGATGCATCTGATCGCTGTTGCATTGGCAAACTCCCACATTCCTCCAAACGCGGTGCCAGGCAGCCACAACAGAGCAAAGAGCCTGTCTATGGATGATACCACTGCAGTGTATCCACGTGACTCACACTCCAAACAGCATGGCAAATTATAGCCCTGCGAAGCTGGCACAATGACAAACATCACCACAATTAGAAAGAAAAAAGGGGAAACTGGAACAGGCTCTTTGTGCTGTGAGAAATGTATGTTGTGTGTGTGTGTGTGTGTGTGTGTGTGTGTGTGTGTGTGTGTGCGCGCAAGCAGGGATCTTGGAGTGTGAAATCAGTCCCAGAACCACCCGGAGCTCCCTAGGCCCAGAGCTAGCGGGCTGGCCAGCTGGCTGCTCTCTCCTCCCAGCCAGGCTGCATGTCACTGGGGCATCAGTCAGCCCCGCAGCCCTGGAGCTGACATCTGGAGGTTGTCATTCTGAAGAGCAGGAGGCAACACTAAACAGGGCCTTTCAATTACACAATATCAAGTATGTGCTCGTTTCCCTTCCTCCATTCACTGTTGATCTTGAGCTGTTCTATCGCTCCTTCATTCTCCCACGCTTATTCTCTCAGACGAGGCCTGATCAGAGCAGTGGTCCGTGGTGAACAGGGGGGGCGACGGGCAGGACAATCAAGAGAAGACAGGTATCCCAAATCTGACCTCTTATAGAATCAAGGGAATTAAAGAAGGCTGCTATGACTATTGATACATTCCTCTTGTGGATGTAGAACTGTGCTGCAATCACAACATAGACTAGTCATCATGACCTTCACTCTCAAGACCCTGTATTGCCACCTCACCGACCAATAAGACCCTAGGTCCTAAACCCCTCCCGCTACTGTACGGGTCTCTGCTCTCTAATCTAACACATACAGGTATTCTGGTGAAGGGGGATAAAAGTAAGACTCAGTGTACTGGTGCATAACGGACTCTCTGCCTCTAAGCTGCAGGAGAAGGCAGACCAGAGCAGCATGAAATTAGCAGGGGGTATGTGCATACAGACTCAGTGGACATGTAGGGCACCATAGCCTGAGTACCTGGCAGCCAGAGTGGCACTACTAATGCCTCATACTCTTAAACAGGAGGTAGACAAACTATGTTCACAGATATAAATGTGCATCCAATATAAACAGATACGCTCTAATGCACACACCAACACATACCAAGCACTATGCACAGTTCATCTTGGAAGAGGTAAATCAAGCCAACTATTAATATAACATAATAACAGGAGTCCAATGAGTCCCTGTACACATGTCTGCTCTGAAACGTAATATATGCAATTACCTGGTAATGGAGCCGTCTATCTTTTAAATCACCTAATATCTTTTGGCTGGTTAAGCACCTTTTAAAATTGTACTGTTGTCATTACATGTTGATTATATTTTGGTGTCTGATTGTTCTTCCCTCTCCCTTTCAACACTATTGACTCAGAGATAGTGGCTCAGAGGACAGAGTGGCTCAGATGACACAACTCCGCCACAGCACATTTCACACATTTCAATGTCTGTGCCCTCACAACATTCCTGTTTCAGTCAATACTTTTATAACCTCAATCTGCTCCTCACTGAGTAGGAGACATCTATTTTTGAAACTGGGAGCAAGCAATTCTGTATTATCGTTCCGTATACAATAATCCTTTAATCAATACTACAGAACCCTCAAACTCACCTCTGGACCTCGAAGCAAGTTCCACTCATTTCGTTTTTTCATTGTTCCCCTCTCAGCAGGGACTGATTTAGACCTAGGACACCAGGTGGGTGTAATTCATTATCAGGAAGAACAGAAAACCAGCAGGCTCCGGACAACAGCATCCCCAAATGAAATGAGAAAACAGTTGTGGTAGAATGCTGGGGTAGAATGCTGTTCCACAGTGGTTTTGTTGTTGAATTTGAGTTTAATTGCTTTACCTCTCCAAAGGAAACAGAAGAGGGAGTGAGGGAGGGTGGACACGACATTAGGAGAGCCAGGGATGTGAGGACAGGACATTAGGAGGGCCAGGGATGTGAGGACAGGACATTAGGAGGGCCAGGAATGTGAGGACAGGACATTAGGACGGCCAGGGATGTGAGGACAGGACATTAGGACGGCCAGGGATGTGAGGACAGGACATTAGGACGGCCAGGGATGTGAGGACAATACATTAGGAGGGCCAGGGATGTGAGGACAGGACATTAGGAGGGCCAGGGATGAGAGGACAGGACATTAGGACGCCAGGGATGTGAGGACAGGACATTAGGACGGCCAGGGATGTGAGGACAGGACATTAGGACAGCCAGGGACATGCACGGCGCTACACCGGGGCTAGGACGGCTATAGCCCCGTCACAAATCTGTGTAGCCCCAGTAAGGCCCCCTCAAACGTTTTGGTATTTTTACATTTTTACATAAAGAAATATGAAAAAGTTAATAACCAGCCATTTTGTTCCCAATCAGATCCCTGGCTGCATGGGTGTGTACCCTATGACGTGTGTGTGTGTGTTTGTGGTGGTGGTGGGAGGGGAGTCTGGTGTGTGTGCTCACGCACATTAGGCTATGTTATGTGAGCTAACTTCTAGCTAGCTAGTTGCCCATCTCGCCCAGTTGCAATGGACCGTTTTCTGATCAAGAGAAGAGTGCGGGTAGGAATTGAAAATCCAAACCCTGTCTCCGAGGGGGCCAAAGAAGAAGAGGAAGATAAGAAAGATGAGTCGGCGAGAGAAACTCGTGAGCCACGATGTGAGGGAGCACCAGAGCAGTTTATCGCTGCTAGCTGCTCTACAGCCACCATTAGCTGCACTGTTAGCACACTCTGATTTAAGCCAGTCACCTGTTGAAGAACCAAGGCGCCCTCTTCTTTGGCGTTATCCAGCCACAAAAGTTGGACAGCAGGATCGTTACTTCAATCGTAGATGGTATGAGGATTACAAATGGTTGGAATATTCTATTTCAAAGGACCATGCTTTCTGCTTTGCATGCGGCCACTTGCAACGTCCAGGAAACCGTGGTGGAGAGAAGGCGGCATTTACCCACGATGGCTACCAGAACTGGAAGAAGGCCACACGTTTGTTCAAGTGACAGTGTGGAATGAGTGGACTATTCAGAAAGAGTCTGGCTCAACAATATGCAACACTCTAAGTGACGGACATTCTAAACTAGTCAGAGAACAGAGAGTATATGAGAGCAGTCGTGGAGGCATGGCGTTACACTGAATAACGGGGACTTTCCCAGAGAGTATATGAGAGCAGTTGTGGAGGCATGGCGTTACACTGCCATACCAGGGACTTTCACAGAGAGTATATGAGAGCAGTTGTGGAGTCATTGCGTTACACTGCCATACCAGGGACTTTCACAGAGAGGAGACATAGAAAACGACACGGCTGTCAACCAGGGAAACTTCCTTGAACTTTTACAGTTCATAGGCAAATTCGACAAAACAGTTGCACAGAAAATCTCAGGTGATACTCGAAACGCTAAGTACACGGATCATGAAATACAGAATGAAATACTGGGCAAACTCTCGACTCAACAACCTCGCCTGCCTGTCCATACACGCAGAAAGAACCAAGGCCCTGGATGTCCAGAAGATCATAGACTCATTTGCACTGAACCACAACAGACGCATCGTCCTTCTATAAAAAAAAAACACTTGATGAGTAACTGAAAAGCCTTTTATTTACAGACAGAGCGCGCCTGTCCGGTGGTGGGAACATGATTCAATCACTCTGATCTGGATGGAACAAGAAGACGCAGGCATATTGTCGGCCAGTCGGCCTACAAGTATTTTTGCAATAGAAATATAATGGCTAAGATTGTGATGATAGCCAACTCATTTCACACCATGTGTGCACAGCTGACAGGCATATGGTAAACGCACTTCTCGATGTGGCTGCAGTGTAGATATTATTCCTTTCATTTCTGACGTTGTGATAGACACAGCAGGACGCATGTATACAGTGGGGCAAAAAAGTATTTAGTCAGCCACCAATTGTGCAAGTTCTCCCACTTAAAAAGATGAGAGAGGCCTGGAATTTTCACCATAGGTACACTTCAACTATGACAGACAAAATGAGGGGAAAAAATCCAGAAAATCACATTGTAGGATTTTTAATACATTTGCAAATTATGGTGGAAAATAAGTATTTGGTCAATAACAAAAGTTTATCTCAATACATTGTTATATACCCTTTGTTGGCAATGACAGAGGTGAAACGTTTTCTGTAAGTCTTCACAAGGTTTTCACACACTGTTTCCTGGTATTTTGGCCCATTCCTCCATGCAGATCTCCTCTAGAGCAGTGATGTTTTGGGGCTGTTGCTGGGCAACACGGACTTTCAACTCCCTCCAAAGATTTTCTATGGGGTTGAGATCTGGAGACTGGCTAGGCCACTCCAGGACCTTGAAATGCTTCTTACGAAGCCCCTCCTTCGTTACCCGGGCGGTGTGTTTGGGATCATTGTCATGCTGAAAGACCCAGCCACGTTTCATCTTCAATGCCCTTGCTGATGGAAGGAGGTTTTCACTCAAAATCTCACGATACATGTCCCCATTTATTCTTTCCTTTACACGGATCAGTCGTCCTGGTCCCTTTGCAGAAAAACAGCCCCAAAGCATGATGTTTCCACCCCCATGCTTCACAGTAGGTATGGTGTTCTTTGGACGCAACTCAGCATTATTTGTCCTCCAAACACGATGAGTTGAGTTTTTACCAAAAAGTTATATTTTGGTTTCATCTGACCATATGACATTCTCCCAATATTCTTCTGGATCATCCAAATGCTCTCTAGCAAACTTCAGACGGGCCTGGACATGTACTGGCTTAAGCAGGGGGACACGTCTGGCACTGCAAGATTTGAGTCCCTGGCGGCATAGTGTGTTACTGATGGTAGGCTTTGTTACTTTGGTCCCAGCTCTCTGCAGGTCATTCACTAGGTCCCCCCGTGTGGTTCTGGGATTTTTGCTCACCGTTCTTGTGATCATTTTGACCCCACGGGGTGAGATCTTGCGTGGAGCCCCAGATCGAGGGAGATTATCAGTGGTCTTGTATGTCTTCCATTTCCTAATAATTGCTCCCACAGTTGATTTCTTCAAACCAAGCTGCTTACCTATTGCAGATTCATTCTTCCCAGCCTGGTGCAGGTCTACCATTTTGTTTCTGGTGTCCTTTGACAGCTCTTTGGTCTTGGCCATAGTGGAGTTTGGAGTGTGACTGTTTGAGGTTGTGGACAGGTGTCTTTTATACTGATAACAAGTTCAAACAGGTGCCATTAATACAGGTAACGAGTGGAGGACAGAGGAGCCTCTTAAAGAAGAAGTTACAGGTCTGTGAGAGCCAGAAATCCTGCTTGTTTGTAGGTGACCAAATACTTATTTTCCACCATAATTTGCAAATCAATTCATAAAAAATCCTACAATGTGATTTTCTGGATTTTTTTCCCTCATTTTGTCTGTCATAGTTGAAGTGTACCTATGATGAAAATTCCAGGCCTCTCTCATCTTTTTAAGTGGGAGAACTTGCACAATTGGTGGCTGACTAAATACTTTTTTGCCCCACTGTATCTAGGGCCTACAAGTACATTTTTTTGCAATAGAAATATAATCACTAAGATTGTGATGATAGCCAGTTCGTTTTACAAGTGTGTGCACAGTTGACAGGCATAGGCTGAATGCATTGCACTTCTTGTTGTGGCTGCACTTAGGATATTAATAATGCTATTTCTGATTGTATTGAAAAAATGAGAACTTCCTTATAAATAAGTCATGAAAATCAACAATTCTCTTAGCACCCCCACATATTGGTCAAGCCCCCCCTTAGTCCCGGGAGAGAAAACATCCTGGCGCCGTGCCTGGACAGGGATGTGAGGACAGGACATTAGGAGGGCCAGGTGTGTGAGGACAGGACATTATGAGGGCCCTGTATAGGAGGACAGGACATTATGAGGGCCCTGTATAGGAGGACAGGACATTAGGAGGGCCCTGTATAGGAGGACAGGACAAGGCTCTTCTAGGCCACATCTTTGAGTCCCGTGAGCCCCTGCCTGTCTGCAGTGCTGTTTGGGTCACACGGTAGGAGGAGGAAACCCTAATGCCATCGGGAAGGACACGCAAAACATACATGCATGCTCTCTCTCTCTACCCTTCAGTAACCATTCACCTAGATTTTCTTGGAATTAGAGTCTGACCAAATACAGTGGCTAACCAGTGGCTAACATCAAATAGCCATGGGTTTAGGGTTGTAAAGGGTTAACATGGGTTTAGGGTTGTAAAGGGTTAACATGGCTTTAGGGTTGTAAAGGGTTAACATGGCTTTAGGGTTGTAAAGGGTTAACATGGCTTTAGGGTTGTAAAGGGTTAACATGGGTTTAGGGTTGTAAAGGGTTAACATGGGTTTAGGGTTGTAAAGGGTTAACATGGGTTTAGGGTTGTAAAGCGTTAACATGGGTTTAGGGTTGTAAAGCGTTAACATGGGTTTAGGGTTGTAAAGGGTTAACATGGGTTTAGGGTTGTAAAGGGTTAACATGGGTTTAGGGTTGTAAAGGGTTAACATGGGTTTAGGGTTGTAAAGGGTTAACAATATATTGAGCCAGAAAAAGAAGGAGTATGACCATTTGCTGCATGTCTTTCTTGTTTCTGAAAAGATTTTTAGTGTCGGAGAAATCCCTTATCCTGAATTATACATTTCCACAATTTAGTTTTTCATGGCAACACATTTAATGAAACAATTTAAATTACTTATGACAACTTTTCTACTGGGGATAACAGCAATTTTCCACTTCGGAATCACCTGCTGACCAAAATTACACACTGCTGCAGGAAAGAAAAGTGTCCGGAAAAGTACCTAGCATAAGTTGTAAGCAATTTCCAACAAAAATGTATCAATTTAAAACATGTAACTGGTTTTCACATTTTCATTTGATTGCTCAAACATAATTATTTCTTGTTCTATTATTGAATCTCTCTTGCTCCCACGACGTGGGAACATAATTACAAAGTGCTGTTACCACATCACCTGGTTCTTGCATGCCTCCCTCAGAGTGGAACATTAGCTCAATCAATGTCAATTATTTCATGCCCTCCATTATTGTGCTGGGAGGAGTGGGCAGAATTTTAATCCCAGCTCTGCAATTGCTTTACACAATTCTTGGACGTTTTCTATGATTAAAAGCATGACCTGGAGGGAGCATTAAGCCTCCCACTATTCAACATCTTATTTGAAAAGCAATGTTTGTTAATGATATTGAAAAGCAGAACCTGAAATGTGGTTTTATATAATGTACTTGAGGATCATTGAAAACTGATCTTACCTGAGAGGCTAGACGTTTTCCAAGTGTATAAATAATGTACGTGTCTCCATGCAATTGTACAACTGAGGTTCAGTACAGTCTGTCAGTAGCAGGGGTGTGTTGGTGTGTCTATACCTAAGGCAAACTTTATAACTTTAGCAGTGTATATATGTTTACCTGACTCACAGGAACAGAAGGCGGGTGGCCAGCCAAGGCCAGCTTGACCGTGGTCTCCCAGATATGAGGGTCATGACCTCCGCGGGCGGTCACCATGAACTGGACTGGATCAGACAGGTTGGCCACCTCCTGCTCCGCGTACACCGAGCCGTCAGGACGCACACTGAAGTTAGGGTCGCTGCTCTCAAAGTCCACAGCCTTGCTGTGCTGACAGTCGTCAAACTTCACTAGAGAGACACAGAGAGACAGACAGAGAGGGAGCGAGAGAGAGAGGGAGGGAGGTAGGGATAAAAGAGAGAGGATGAGGTGACAAATCTGGTGACGTGACTGCTGTGAAATACTGGCATAGCTTTTCCACCTCCCTAAAGACACATCTCTCCTCATCTTGTCTTCTGAGGTGATGGCAATTTTTAATCTCCATCGAAACCAAAATAGATGTATGAAACAAATCCTTATTTCCTTGCGTTTTTGAGGAGAGACAGGGGTACATGGAAGCTATGTCAAATTAGTGCAGCACACTCTGAAGCGCTTTGTCTTTCTCAGTCAAGTTTCCCCATTCAAGCAATTACAATGAGCAATAGCTCCTCCCGCCAGCCTCCACTGATTTCGAGAGAGAGAGAGAAAGAGAGAGAGAGAGAGAGAGAGAGAGAGGTGGAGATGGCATGGAGCACTTTGATATAGACACTGCAATGACAGATATCATCAAGTTGCCAGCTCAACCACATCAAATCTGAGGGAAAACTCCAAAGCTATGCAGACTGAACATTCACTATCAATACCTTATCTTTTCATTCAGAGGAATAATCAAAGCTTTTATACTTTATTTTAGATTTGAGAATTTCAGGCAAAACACTCAGACATTAATGTCAAGTATTTTTACTTTTCAACATCTTGTTGCTGCTCACACGGACTTGGCATATGCCACCTCCAGAATTGAGTGCTGAAGCATTCTGTCATCGCCAAGTGTCCCAACAGAGTGAGTCATGTAGGTAGTGGCTTGTCAGAGACGGAGGGTATGAAAACATTCTCTCCTGTGGCCGTGCCACTGATAAATGTCTAGGCATCTCTAGTTAGCAGATGGTGCCATCACGGACACCTGAGGGATGCTTCTAGAGCCCAGGCCTGTTTAGTGGAGCCCAGAGAGGGATAAGAGGCAAGCAGGAAAATAAACCGGGTCTCACAGCAGCATTCGTCATATGGTATGACCAATCTGTAGCACTTTGTCTGAGAATGGAGGTGTGAACGCTGCCGAAGTAACTGATACAACACCAACAGAAAAGACATTCACATATACACACACAATAAATGCAATAACAAGGTCTTAAGAAGGGGATTTAAGTGTCTGTAAATCACCAAGGTTAACCAGGCTCTGACTTGTAATTACTGTTGGGCCAAATAACTGGTTGTCTTTATTTACTCCCGTAACATTATTCCTGGTGGAATGGCTTTTATGATCATTATGATGTCTGCACATTGCTGGGGACAATAAGCAGCATTCTAGAAACGCTGGACTCTGGATGAATCAATTTAGACATTTCATTTTCTGTTGTTTTTCCTTACTCAGTCCTAGTGCTGCGCTGTTGCAGGATTATCTCAAGTTATCATATAGGAAAGATATACACACACGCGCACGCACGCACGCACACACACACACACACACACACACACACACAGGGTGCACCCAGCTTCCATCCCCTTCTCCCTCTGTTTAAAAAGGCTGTGCGCCGATCTTATCTCTCAGTCACACTCCTGCTGCTGATAACAAGACACATTGATTTCATAAATCACCCTGGGAACAAATCGTCTGTTATGAGCCGGGGAGATGTCATTTTTCTAAATCCACCGTGAAGAATTCTGCACAACAAGCTTTTTATCAAGCCATCTATCCAATTTATCGCCCAGCTTCCTGTCAAAAGATGCACCAAACAACAGACTAATACAACACAAAATATTTTCAACAACTGCAGGCACCCATCACACAAATTAGGCTGCGACTTCGCCCGGAGAGTAATTGTACGTGTAATGGAGGAACGGCAAACATCATTTTGACAATGTGTGCATCAATCTTACAGCAACAGACAAACACAATCCACCTTCTCTACCCTGGAAGGAAGCTCTGCAGAGCACAGCAAGTCTCTTCCATGTGGAGAAATTCACATCCAACCAAGAAATGATTAACTGTTCACTCCTTCACTATTTTGAGGTTTCAAATGTAAGATCAGTCATGAGCAACGTCTCACAGTTTGCAGTAACACTCAGACAGAAACAACATGGTTCTATGTGAAAAACAACCAGTTTGGTGCCACAGCAAAGAACAGGCTGTATTGTGCCAATGGCTGCAATGTGCTTAAACAGAACAGACTAAATGTTGTCATTTAAGCGAGTTTCTTGTGGCGTGTGACTTGGGAGGCTCACTGTAGGGGTGTGTGCTCTGAGGCTGTGTGTGTGTGTGTGTGTGTGTGTGTGTGTGTGTGTGTGTGTGTGTTAGCATAAGAAAGGCACAGGGTTCTGAGGGCACGTCTGTACCCGTGGCCCTGTGCCCCTGTGACAGCGGGGTGGTTGGCATGGGAACACACGCATGGCCTTGGCGGTGGCGCTGTGGCGTGTCGTTGTGACAGGCAGGCTTGGTCTCGGAGGGCACTGGGCCAGCTCTCTGCCCACCTGCTGACATACCAGAGAGGAGGAGAAACGCTGTGTTTACTGACACATTCAGTTAGCAGGGACCGCTACAAATACCATCCATTCAACTGTGACGGAAATAATCCAGGTACAGTGTAACAGATCTGGAACACAGTCAGATACAAAGGAATAACCACCAATGCGCCTCACGCCATCACGCCATAGTGGAGACAGTGCTGATTTACTAATACATCAAGCTGTGGGGGAAAATAAGAGATAAAAGGATGATGAGAGACAGAAATAAAACAGTGAGAAAAGTGAGTTTGAGAGACAAAGAGTGGGAGAGAGAGAGAGGAGGAGAGTGAGGAATGGAGAGAGATGATGGGGAAAGTGAGGATGGGGGAGAGAAAGAGAGAGACAGAGAGAGAGAGGAGTGGAGAGAGAGGATGGGGAAAGTGAGGAGGGGGGAGAGAAAAAGAGAGACAGAGAGAGAGAGGAGTGGAGAGAGAGGATGGTGAAAGTGAGGAGGGGGGAGAGAAAGAGAGACACAGAGAGAGAGAGAGCGAGAGGATTGGAGAGAGAGAGGGAGAGAGAGATAGATAGAGAGGAGGGTAGAGAGAAAAAGTTTGGGGAGAGAGAGAGATAGATAGAGAGGAGGGTAGAGAGAAATAGGAGGGGAGAGAGAGAGCGAGAAAGAAAGAGAGAGGAGGGGAGAGAGAAATAGGAGGGGAGAGAGAGAGAGAAAGAGAGAGAGGATGGGGAGAGAAATAGGAGGAGAGAGAGAGCGAGAAAGAAAGAGAGAGGAGGGGAGAGAGAAATAGGAGGGAGAGAGAGAGAAAGAAAGAGAGAGGAGGGGAGAGAGAAATAGGAGGGGAGAGAGAGAGCGAGAAAGAAAGAGAGGAGGGGAGAGAGAAATAGGAGGGGAGAGAGAGAGCAGATAGATAGAGAGGAGGGTAGAGAGAAATAGGAGGGGAGAGAGAGAGCGAGAAAGAAAGAGAGAGGAGGGGAGAGAGAAATAGGAGGGGAGAGAGAGAGCGAGAAAGAAAGAGAGAGGAGGGGAGAGAGAAATAGGAGGGGAGAGAGAGAGCGAGAAAGAAAGAGAGAGGAGGGGAGAGAGAAATAGGAGGGGAGAGAGAGAGAGCGAGAAAGAAAGAGAGAGGAGGGGAGAGAGAAATAAGAGGGGAGAGAGAGAGAGAGAAAGAAAGAGAGAGGATGGTAGAGAGAAATAGGAGGGGAGAAAGAGCGAGAAAGAAAGAGAGAGGAGGGGAGAGAGAAATAGGAGGGGAGAGAGAGAGAGAAAGAAAGAGAGAGGAGGGGAGAGAGAAATAGGAGGGGAGAGAGAGAGTGAGAAAGAAAGAGAGAGGAGGGGAGAGAGAAATAGGAGGGAGAGAGAAATAGGAGGGGAGAGAGAGAGAGAAAGAAAGAGAGAGGAGAGAGAAATAGGAGGGGAGAGAGAGAGAGAGAAAGAAAGAGAGAGGAGGGGAGAGAGAAATAGGAGGAGAGAGAGAGCGAGAAAGAAAGAGAGAGGAGGGGAGAGAGAAATAGGAGGGGAGAGAGAGAGCGAGAAAGAGAGAGAGAGGAGGGGAGAGAGAAATAGGAGGGGAGAGAGAGAGCGAGAAAGAAAGAGAGAGGAGGGGAGAGAGAAATAGGAGGGGAGAGAGAGAGAGAGAAAGAAAGAGAGAGGAGGGGAGAGAGTTGGTGCATGAGAGGCAAAAGCATCTGTGGCTGGCCTAGCCAAGGTGTGAATTGAGCTGCTGCCAGGTGTGCTTTAAAACCTTTCAGAGCGTTCACGTTCAGAATGAATGAAGACAGGACTCAAGTGTTTGTTTTCTCAGCAGACGTCCCTGAAGGTCAGTGAACCCCATGCTCTCCAGAGATCAGAGCTGCCTTTATTAAAACCCTGCCGTCCCTCAGGTTTAATCAATGCTGCCTCCGGCCCCACTTCATCACGCACACTGTTAATCTGATTAAAGAGGGAGGATGACTTAGCCAGAAGCTGAGGGGCATGAACTCACTGTGTGGAACCTATACAACAGCATAAAAGCCAACGAGATGAGATATACCATAGTCCATGTCTGCCCATTCTGCAGGGCTCTGTTATCTCAGTATGTAGGGCCTACTGTATGCACCTGGTGCTTTGATGTTGATCTCAGTGAGTTCCCAGCTGGCTGCTGTCAGGGTTGTTCTTCTCTATCAGTATGACATGTACAGTACAGTATGCATCTGAGGACGAAGGGCATCGCCATGGTTGCTGCTCCGCTAAGCCCCGGTAGACATCATGGTGTATGTCCAAGTCTGCACCAGTCACATCACACTTGACAGGCTCCACCTGCACTGGCTACGTTTGGTTCGGGTCGATGGAGCAGGGTCTTTAGGGCTATTGAGCCAAGGTCTGCTCAGATTTGGACGTGTTCGCACGCACATGTGTGTATGTGTAGAGGTTCATTGGGTTTGAGCCAAGTATAACTCCTGGGTACAGTACAGCATTTACATGTATATTTGTGTGTGTGTGTGTGTGTCTTCACATAGACTAGGATGTTTGGCAGGGTATGGAGGGCTGGTGCTGCGGGGGCCATTCTGCTCTGATGCTCAGGGTGTGTGTGTACCGGCTCTGAACATTCTGTCCGACAGACAGAGCGGCCAGCGTGTCACAACGGCAGGACAGGACAGAGGGCGCAGGCAGCCGTGACCCCCCCAAACCCCTCTGACCTCCGGAGTAGTCTGTCACCACTGACAATGGCAGTCACGCTCGGCGGAGCGATCCGTTCTGTACCACACTGAAACGCTGTTATGTACTACCTGATATACACTACCGTTCAAAGGTTTGGGGTCACTTAGAAATGTCCTTGTTTTTCGAAGACAATTACATTTTTTTTGTCCATTAAAATAACATCAAATTGATCAGAAGTGCAGTGTAGACATTGTTAACGTTGTAGCTGGAAACCGCTGATTTTTTATAGAAAATCTACATAGGCGTACAGAGGCCCATTAACAGCAACCATCACTCCTGTGTTCCAATGGCACGTTGTGTTAGCTAATCCAAGTTCATCATTTAAAAAGGCTAATTGATCATTAGAAAACCCTTTTGCAATTCTGTTAGCACAGCTGAAAACTGTTGTTCTGATTAAAGAAGCAATAAAACTGGCCTTCTTTGGACTATTTGAGTATCTGGAGCATCGGCATTTTTAGGTTTGATTACAGGCTCAAAATGGCCAGAAACAAATATCTTTCTTCTGAAACTCGTCAGTCTATTCTTGTTCTTAGAAATGAAGGCTTTTCAAAACTGCCCCCGTATGGAATATCAGACTTACATAATATTAGATGTACATAATATTAGATGTACATAATAGATGTACATAATATTAGATGTACATAATAGATGTACATAATATTAGATGTACATAATATTAGACGTACATAATATTAGATGTACATAATAGATGTACATAATATTAGATGTACATAATAGATGTACATAATAGATGTACATAATATTAGACGTACATAATATTAGACGTACATAATATTAGATGTACATAATATTAGATGTACATAATATTAGTACATAATATTAGATGTACATAATATTATAAGTACATAATATTAGATGTACATAATAGATGTACAGTGGGGCAAAAAAGTATTTAGTCAGCCACCAATTGTGCAAGTTATCCCACTTAAAAAGATGAGAGAGGCCTGTAATTTTCATCATAGATACACTTCAATGTGATCCAGAAAATCACATTGTAGGATTTTTAATTAATTAATTTGCAAATTATGGTGGAAAATAAGTATTTGGTCACCTACAAACAAGAAAGATTTCTGGCTCTCACAGACCTGTAACTTCTTTAAGAGGCTCCTCTGTCCTCCACTTGTTACCTGTATTAATGGCACCTGTTTCAACTTGTTATCAGTATAAAAGACACCTGTCCACAATCTCAAACAGTCACACTCCAAACTCCACTATGGCCAAGACCAAAGAGATGTCAAAGGACACCAGAAACACAATTGTAGACCTGCACCAGGCTGGGAAGACTGAATCTGCAATAGGTAAGCAGCTTGGTTTGAAGAAATCAACTGTGGGAGCAATTATTAGGAAATGGAAGACATACAAGACCATTGATAATCTCCCTCGATCTGGGGCTCCACGCAAGATCTCACCCCGTGGGGTCAAAATGATCACAAGAACGGTGAGCAAAAATCCCAGAACCACACGGGGGGACCTAGTGAATGACCTGCAGAGAGCTGGGACCAAAGTAACAAAGCCTACCATCAGTAACACACTATGCCGCCAGGGACTCAAATCCTGCAGTGCCAGACGTGTCCCCCTGCTTAAGCCAGTACATGTCCAGGCCCGTCTGAAGTTTGCTAGAGAGCATTTGGATGATCCAGAAGAAGATTGGGAGAATGTCATATGGTCAGATGAAACCAAAATTTAACTTTTTGGTAAAAACTCAACTCGTCGTGTTTGGAGGACAAAGAATGCTGAGTTGCATCCAAAGAACACCATACCTACTGTGAAGCATGGGGGTGGAAACATCATGCTTTGGGGCTGTTTTTCTGCAAAGGGACCAGGACGACTGATCCGTGTAAAGGAAAGAATGAATGGGGCCATGTATCGGGAGATTTTGAGTGAAAACCTCCTTCCATCAGCAAGGGCATTGAAGATGAAACGTGTCTGGGTCTTTCAGCATGACAATGATCCCAAACACACTGCCCGGGCAACGAAGGAGTGGCTTCGTAAGAAGCATTTCAAGGTCCTGGAGTGGCCTAGCCAGTCTCCAGATCTCAACCCCATAGAAAATCCAACAAAGGGTATATTGTATTGAAATAAACTTTTGTTATTGACCAAATACTTATTTTCCACCATCTTTTTCAAATAAATTCATTAAAAATCCTACAATGTGATTTCCGGATTTTTTTTCCCTCATTTTGTCTGTCATAGTTGAAGTGTACGTATGACGAACATTTACAAGCCTCTCTCATCTTTTGAAGTGGGAGAACTTAGACAATTGGTGGCTGATTAAATACTTTTTTGCCCCACTGTACATAATATTAGATGTACATAATATTAGAAGTACATAATATTAGATGTACATAATAGATGTACATAATATTAGATGTACATAATATTAGATGTACATAATATTAGACGTAGATAATGTTAGTGGCAGGTGCAAACACTGCTCAGGCTGCTGTTGTGTGTTTGTTTTCACCTCAACACAACCTTCCCTGTCCTCCCTCTTCCTCATCCACTCTGCTGCATTCTGCTATCCCCTCCCTCGCTTTATTCTCCTCTCCTATTCCCTTCTCTTAGCCACATCTCCCTTTCCTACCCCTCGCCTACATAATTAACCCCACATCCCCCTATCCTCCTTTCCTTTCCCCCACAGACTGACTGACTGTCACTGCCGCTCAGACATGCTTTAATGCAAACAGGCTGGCAGGACAAAGGCATCAGCCAGCCACAAACGGCAGCTACGTTAGATTCTCTCTTCACAGTTCACACCCAACCACTAACACACAAATAGGTCCCTTTCCATCTCAATGGACTAGAGGGCATCTTATCCCAGAGATGTAACAGGATCCTTCCTGTGCCTCCCAGGCCATCAGATGTTAGATGGTAAAGCAGGGTCCCTTTACATCGCAATGGACTAGAGGGCATCTTATCCCAGAGATGTAACAGGATCCTTCCTGTGCCTCCCAGTCCTTCAGATGTTAGATGTGAAACCAGGGTCACACAGGAAGCAGGGTGAGACCAGTGTGATGCTGCAACCAGGCGGTAGTCCCAGGTTACAGCCCTAGTTGAGCCAACCATGGCATGTTCTGGTGTCTGCGGGGTATAGAGAAGGCCTGAGAAAAGCCTCGGATCCAGCCTTGTGTTCCTTTGTTTGGGCTGTGTTTATCTCGGTGGTGGAGCGGAGCTAAGTAAACATTTTGCCTGCCACCCTGCCGCTTCCTTCAACCCAACAGGCCAATCAGCGCCTCCCACTAAATTTGCAAATAACAGTGTTTGACTGGCTGAGAAGAGGAGAAGGAGAACAACACAGGGCCTGGTGATAAATCCGACACACTGTGACCAATGTGACACATTAACAGTAGTTGGTTTAGTTGAACTGGGAGGGCGGAGTTGCAAGTTAACACCATAAGGCTTGTGTTGGAGCTACAACACTTAGTATGGTCAGACTTGAAGAGGGAAAGTGCATGGCTGGAGACACAACATATCCATCTGTCCTTCTGCAGTGTTTGGCGCTGTGTTTGACGGCAGAGTTGGTGCATCCTGAAGAATGCATCTCACGAAATGACGTTTCTAAATCCTTCGCCTCCCTTCTACAACCCACCAGAGTTGAATCCATCTGAATCTACTTTGATCAGAATGATGTATTGTGCTAAAGGGGAGGTTAAATCCCTTCCATTTACATGCTGCTGTGTTAAGGCACTGCAGGTACCTTTGCAATGTGACTTTTCTCAAAGTGTTTTGCGTCGCCTTAGGAAATGAAATACATTTCTCTGCCTCTCATTCCCTATTGCTTAACTAAACGCTCACACTTTCCCCCTCTGACAGCTCTGCCCATGACAAGGGAACCAACTGTGACTCAAGAGTGTTGGCAAGCTGATATGTGTATGTATGTATGTACAGTGCCTTGCGAAAGTATTCGGCCCCCTTGAACTTTGCGACCTTTTGCCACATTTCAGGCTTCAAACATAAATATATAAAACTGTATTTTTTTGTGAAGAATCAACAACAAGTGGGACACAATCATGAAGTGGAACGACATTTATTGGATATTCCAAACTTTTTTAACAAATCAAAAACTGAAAAATTGGGCGTGCAAAATTATTCAGCCCCCTTAAGTTAATACTTTGTAGCGCCACCTTTTGCTGCGATTACAGCTGTAAGTCGCTTGGGGTATGTCTATCAGTTTTGCACATCGAGAGACTGACATTTTTTCCCATTCCTCCTTTTAAACAGCTCAAGCTCAGTGAGGTTGGATGGAGAGCATTTGTGAACAGCAGTTTTCAGTTCTTTCCAAAGATTCTCGATTGGATTCAGGTCTGGACTTTGACTTGGCCATTCTAACACCTGGATATGTTTATTTTTGAACCATTCCATTGTAGATTTTGCTTTATGTTTTGGATCATTGTCTTGTTGGAAGACCAATCTCCGTCCCAGTCTCAGGTCTTTTGCAGACTCCATCAGGTTTTCTTCCAGAATGGTCCTGTATTTGGCTCCATCCATCTTCCCATCAATTTTAACCATCTTCCCTGTCCCTGCTGAAGAAAAGCAGGCCCAAACCATGATGCTGCCACCACCATGTTTGACAGTGGGGATGGTGTGTTCAGCTGTGTTGCTTTTACGCCAAACATAACGTTTTGCATTGTTGCCAAAAAGTTCAATTTTGGTTTCATCTGACCAGAGCACCTTCTTCCACATGTTTGGTGTGTCTCCCAGGTGGCTTGTGGCAAACTTTAAACGACACTTTTTATGGATATCTTTAAGAAATGTCTTTCTTCTTGCCACTCTTCCATAAAGGCCAGATTTGTGCAATATACGACTGATTGTTGTCCTATGGACAGAGTCTCCCACCTCAGCTGTAGATCTCTGCAGTTCATCCAGAGTGATCATGGGCCTCTTGGCTGCATCTCTGATCAGTCTTCTCCTTGTATGAGCTGAAAGTTTAGAGGGACGGCAAGGTCTTGGTAGATTTGCAGTGGTCTGATACTCCTTCCATTTCAATATTATCGCTTGCACAGTGCTCCTTGGGATGTTTAAAGCTTGGGAAATCTTTTTGTATCCAAATCCGGCTTTAAACTTCTTCACAACAGTATCACGGACCTGCCTGGTGTGTTCCTTGTTCTTCATGATGCTCTCTGCGCTTTTAACGGACCTCTGAGACTATCACAGTGCAGGTGCATTTATACGGAGACTTGATTACACACAGGTGGATTGTATTTATCATCATTAGTCATTTAGGTCAACATTGGATCATTCAGAGATCCTCACTGAACTTCTGGAGAGAGTTTGCTGCACTGAAAGTAAAGGGGCTGTATATTTTTGCAAGCCCAATTTTTCAGTTTTTGATTTGTTAAAAAAGTTTGAAATATCCAATACATGTCGTTCCACTTCATGATTGTGTCCCACTTGTTGTTGATTCTTCACAAAAAAATACAGTTTTATATCTTTATGTTTGAAGCCTGAAATGTGGCAAAAGGTCGCAAAGTTCAAGGGGGCCGAATACTTTCGCAAGGCACTGTAAGTATGTATGCATGTATGCATGTACATTGGGGCAAAAAAGTATTTAGTCAGCCACCAATTGTGCAAGTTCTCCCACTTAAAAAGATGAGAGAGGCCTGTAATTTTCATCATAGGTACACTTCAACTATGACAGACAAAATGAGGAAAAAAAATCCAGAAAATCACATTATAGGATTTTTAATTAATTAATTTGCAAATTATGGTGGAAAATAAGTATTTGGTCATGTGTATATGTATGTATATATGTGTGTATATTTATGTGTGTGTATGCTTCAGTGCGGTATTGTTATAGGAGATATATACATACAGTATGTGATATAACCAGGACTTCCTGTCAACAGCACCTTTAACAGAAATGGAATGTAGAGAGCAGACAGAAAGTTTAAAGCATCTGACTGAGATCATATCCCATATTGCTCACAATCATCTTGGAGTTTCCAATCGAACATGTTATTCATATTGGCAAGATTCCAGAGTGCTCTATATTTTATGAAGGCACCAAAATGATTGTGTCACCATACTGAGTGTCAGGAGTGACACAGTGCCTGAGTGGACACAGACGGTGTCATTAATCAAAGTGTGTTTTCAGCAGAGTCCGTTCAGTCTGTGCTGCCGGCCTATCAGGAGCGTCTTCACCGGGCCCGCGGGCAGAGTGGTAAAGGTCCACAGATCTCGTCTCCTCTCTTATCTCTGCATTAGAGCTTCTCATGGGTACGGCTGGACAAAACCCGGGGAACGAGGTAAAGAATGAGTATGGGAGGAAGGCAGAACGGATGCAATTAAAAGACTGGGTCACAGATCACAGTGCGAAGCGTCAATGTGATTTATACACCTCCATTCAGCCCAGGGAGCTTTCTGAGTGTGTGATTGTGTGTGTGTGTGTTTGTGTGTGTGTGTGTGTGTGTTGTCTCTTATGAGCCATCCACAGCTAGGGGGCGTCAGTGTGTGTCTCCTGGGCCCAAACACACACTATCCATCAGGTGCATTAGTGACATCTTCAAGGTTATGCTAAGAACTACTGATGCCCCACACCCAGCCCGACAGTTCAAAAGAATGATCTAGCTCTGCCTGGACCAACTTCAAGCACTGCAAAATCCAACTTGAACCTGACCCCAACCTGCTGAAAATACACACACCGTTTATTAATCCCATTCTGTGGTAATTTCCAATTAAGATAGAACCAGAAGGGAATGTTAAGAAAATAGATGCACAGTATCCCCCCCCCCCAAAGTCCCTAACTAACATGATGACAATATTAACCTGCACCCACCGGATCCTACATCCAAGAATTATCTCAATTCGTGAGGCTCGTATAGCTCTCCGGTCAGACTGAGCATCACAACTGAGAATTAACACTAGATATAACTGAACGCTGTTTTACAAACTCCACCCTAATCTCAGTCTGTGTCAAGTGAATTTGGCATCGTATTTGCATTAGGGAAGTAACCAACGGAAAGAGCTTTAAAAGAGTCCCTTTAAAATGCTATCTTAAGACATGCATTCCCCTCTGACACGGTGCATACTGGACAAACAGAACTGCTCTTTTATTCCTTTCATCTGACTCCCACTCAACAGAACTTGCCTCCAAGGCGTCCCCTTCAATTCAGCGGCACACAGAAGTGCTTTATCAGAGCAATATCTTCCTTAAGAAGACACAGCACATAAGGCTACATCACACTGTCTGTTATCTCAAAGTACAATATAATAATATCACATAGCCATCAGCTACATGCTATGACCACAGCATGGGGCAATTTACAGAGAGCCACATATACACAAGGAACAGCCTGGGGGGGGGGGGGGGGGGGGGGTCGGGGGAAACAGAGAGAGGAACTGAGATACATTTACAGATAGTCAACTTTTTATCTGTTTATCTGTAGTGCAAACAGCCACCAACGTGATGCCACCTTTCTAAATGTAAGATGCAGATACAGTGTACAGCATTTAACTTTCCTTATTGGTTATAAAGATGTTGGCCAATGTGCATGAAGGAAGACATCAGCACAGACTGGCAAGTGTATAGTGTTATTGTCTAGTCCACCTCCAATGGGTATTTTTTTTTGCCAATCCTGATTACCCTGGAGGCAGTCTTAATAAATACTAGAAGCCTAAAAATGGTCTCTTCTCCCTCCCTCAGGGGAACTGGAGCTGTCTTTAGAAGGTAATCAGCATCGCTGTGTGTCCCTTTCATTTTCTCTCTATCCCTCCCTCTCTCCTGCTCTGCATCCCTCTCTTACTACCGTAGTGCTTAACCCTCTCTAACCCCTCCTCTCCCCGAAACCCAACAGCCTTTTCTCAGTCTCTGATTATTAGCAGGACGTGTTCCCAGGCATCCCTGGTGATTGTTTAGCTGCCGTGTTCAGCATCTTGATTTGATTTTGTACAATTAGCCTAATTAGCATTACAAATACCCACTGAGACAGAAACAAAAAATGTCTGTATTCATTGAAGAACATATTCAAATGAAAGGCAAATAATGTAGAGAGGAAATGAATAAATAAATAACCGATGAATCATGATGTGTGCAACTACGGTGGTGCATTAATCTAGGAACAACAGCAACATACAGGTGGCGCATACTGAACCGCAATAGAAGATTGCAATGCCATGGTTGGGACTATGTCCTCAGCAACACTAACCCCTGACAATATTGATGTTGGTAGAATATCTGAGCACCTACAGTATGTACTAGGAAGTGGGTTCCTATGTTGAGCTGTAGAATATCTACTGGGTAGTGGGTATCAATGTTACGATGTACAGTACCTGCGCAGTATCTGATGAATAGTGACTGGCTGTGAGTAATCAGACCAGGCAGACAGCCCTCTCTCTCTCTCTGACCAGATCATGTCTCCTTAAACCAGTGATTAGACTTAAGACGGATCTCCTTCATTATCCCTCACTCTCATCCATTATGCTCTAATCCTCCACTCTGGTTCCCCAGGGCAACCCATAGACAGGGGCCAACTATTTGTCTGAAACCCCTTGCTCTGGACTGGACGAGGAGAGACAGTCGTTTGTATTCTGCACACAAGGAGATCAAGGCCACCTGAAGTCACCTACAGCAAATTGACTACTTGTCGTTGACGTCTATCTACAACTGTCCCCATTGTATGTTTCTGTGTCTTAAGGATGTAACTGATGTTATTACATCAAGGGGACTCAATTTGCATTGTGTCACTCTCTCCCAGCGGAAGGGCATCAGGTCAGTGGAGGAAAGTGACACTTGCGCAAATGAATGCCAAAGTAATATTTCCCTGCGATTCACACGTCCCTTTTGTCATTTGGAGTTCCCATCGAGATGCTCACAATACATGTCACCCCATTGATTCAGTGTATCATTATTATCCTCATGATCCTGGTACAGTCTTTAATAGGCACACAAAGAGGTCTCCGCCCCCAGGATGCCTAGTCTACTGACAACCATTACATGTGCTTATGTAGGCACCGCAAATATACAGAGACAATATGTCCATAGATTGTTGAAAGCCGGTTGCAGACGTTGGCATTATAAGGATAATTACACTCTAACCAGTGGTATTGAACCGGTAAGCTTTGTCCAAGTAAAAGCAGGAATCGATGCGGACTGATCTTCACCCGATGAAAAGGTTTTTTAACATTCAGAGCCAGCCTTGTAGTGTATACATTAAAGTGGACAAAGACATGCAGTCATGCACGTGCACACACAACACCGAATGAAATGGACAAGATTATGGACTACATAAATAGAGCTATGTACAATGTCACAGCCAGGGACAAGGTAACAACATACACGTTTGGGATCACATAGAAATGTCCTTGTTTTTGAAAGGAAAGCAATTTTTTTTTGTCCATTTAAATAACATCAAATTGATCAGAAATACAGTGTAGACATTGTTAATGTTGTAAATGACTATTGTAGCTGGAAATGGCAGATTTTTTACGGGATATCAACATAGGCATACAGAGGCCCATTATCAGCAACCATCACTCCTGTGTTCCAACGGCACGTTGTGTTAGCTAATCCAAGTTTATCATTTTAAAAGGCTAAGTGATCATTAGAAAACCCTTTTTCAATTATGTTAGCAGCTGAAAACTGTTGTCCTGATTAAAGAAGCAATAAAACTGGCCTTCTTTAGGCTATTTGAGTATCTAGAGCGTCGGCATTTGTGGGTTCAATTACAGGCTCAAAATGGTCAGAAACAAAGTACTTTCTTCTGAAACTCATCAGTCTATTCTTGTTCTGAGAAATGAAGGCTAGTTTGAAGTTTGAAGGAAGTTGCTAAGTAGCGTTAGTGCAATTGCTAACTAGCATTAGCATAATGACTGGGAGTCTATGGGAACAGCTAGCATGATGTTAGCATTGTCTTGCAAAACTACCTCTAACTTCCTTTATACCGGACTGGACGCAGAGACATACAAATGGAATCCACGAGGTTATCTGACTCTGCCAAAAAAACAAACTAACCTTTTAATGCGATGGCTAGATAGATGAATCTAAGAACATGCAATAGAGTCATACCATTTTACTCTTAACACTAGCTGACTGTCTAAACTACCCTTAAACAACCCTTAATCTCGGTCTGTATAAGCAGACTGAGATTATTTGATCGCGTAAACTGACATTTTAAGAAAGAAAATGGTCATACAAAGTACTTGACTCGCAGCAAAAAAATCGGAATATATTTTTACATCAATTTACTTTGAAGTCAATGAGGACCGTTCCAGAAAATCCAGACTAATACATTTGCAGCGTGCTTTCTACATATCTTCTTCAGAGTGTTTGATCTCTCCCTCTGACAAACACTGAGAAAATGTTGAGATCACAGAGATAATGAAAGGAGAGGATTTCGACAAGGCCCTCTTCTAAGTTCACTTTGGTGTCTCAAGTGACAGTTACCAATGGAATGCAATGTTACACTGCTCTTTTAGCTGCTCACATATCACATCTCAGACCAGCTTTAAAAGCATAGGACCCAGGTACTGAATGTAATGCGGTACAGGAAGCATAGTCTTTAATATATTCCTATGTATGTCTTTATTATGCATGTCATGGCTATGGAGGCAAACCAATTTCCCTGTGACATTAATAGAGTATGATCTCCTACAATCATTCCTTACCCTCCAAACCCGTTTCCCCTTCTCTCCCATGAGAGCCAACCCACCTCCCAGTCTATTATCATAATGATCTGATACACTCCTGTGTGCTGGTGTGTGTTTTCCCCCTCAGTGTTCTGGTCTGCAGTGTGGCTTATTTTCTTCTTCAAAATGCACAGGCACAATTGGAGGGGCTTGGCTCCTCTGGTCAGCTATCTCCTGCCTGGGAATAGGAGACCTGTCTCCCTGGGCCATGGCGCCAAAACCAATATTCTTATCACCACTGGACTCTTACCGCAGTATGGAAAACCCTTCAAAAAGGTCAAACGTGTGCATGTTTACCCCGTCGCTCTCTCTCTCCCTCTCTGTATTTGTTATTAACTGATAAGAAATCACTTTTATAGACCTTCTGATATAAAAAAGATATTAGCTACTAATGATTGGTGAAGTCAAAAGGGATCAGGTCAAAGTTCGGAAGGTCATGCTTGTTATGCTATCATACGACCAATACTGAGCAATTGCTTGGTGTCGTTGTATCTGATGCTACATAGTCATGAACTTAGAATGCTCATTACTGTAGTTTCATGGCTATAATATCAACATGCACGTTGAACCGTTACCAAAACCACTGCCGTCATCTGCAAGAACAAATACAACCGTACAGCATTGAGCATCGCAATAGGCAATAAGTCTGCCTCAGCTCCATCTGCAGTATGTCTCATGTAGAATGGCTATGCATAAATCTTTCTCCTGCATCGGGCCGAGATTTGACAGAGAGGTAGATGAGGACATAGAGTACGTTATGAGGGATGGTGGCAGCAGTTCCCGCAGGCCACGCTGCCGTGGTACTGCATCGATCCAGCCACCCGAGTGCACAGCCTTTTGGCTTTGTCAGCACTGTTCAGCACACCTCAAACTCTGAACGCTTCAAAAGCTCAAAGGAGAGAACATTTAGGAAAGAAATGCAGTCAGAGTGTGGATTCACACAACTTCTATCTCGCAAAGTCTCTAATTTTGCTTTACTGTAAAAGTAGCCTTGTTTTGAGGGTTTAAAATGAAGGCAGTATTCAGAACTCCTATCCAGAATCTCTCCTTTCCCTCCAGACATCCCATCTGAATCTGCTAATCAACTGAGCTCACCAAATGAGCTTCCAGGGGAAACAATCCCTTCTAATCCAAAGATATGTTGATTCAGGTGGCATCATAGTGGAAGGCTCCTGTGAAGGCATTCGTGCCAAACACTGTGGTCTCACAGGGGCTCTACATATCTATAATAGAGATTCACAGCTAGTAGTTTTCATACACCCCTGCTAGTCACTCATTGGCTTTATTGATAAAGTCCCACCCACCTGCTTAAAATCAGATCCAATCAGATGGCAGGATCAGGGTAGCCTATACTCGTAATACGCTTCACAAAGAGACTGGAAGGCCGTGGCCTATTTGCTTGGAACCAGAATCTAATTCAGAAATGGAGCAATAGACCCTTGTAAAAATGTATGTGTGTGAGAACGTAAACAGTAGCATTTTCCTTCTCAACTCTGTAAAACTTCACTTTCACTCCCCACTGTGTAAGAAAAAAGCCTTTGTTCCTGCCATAACTATTTGTGTGTTCAGCAATAACCGGGTACAGAAAATCCATTAGGCACGATTGCTGTGCTGGCATGGTAACTGTTAAGGAGGCTAAGCAAATTCCCGCTTATATGAGACTGAAATTTGCAAGGTTGTCAAATGTGAAAAGACATAATACCACCCTCATAAGTTAGGGCTCAATACAACAAGCCTGGCCTTTCTCAGGTTACACACACTTCCCTCCTCAGTCCTCTCACTTTCCCAGAGGAGAATCTGCTAAGGGTCTTAGATATCTGCTATCATATTCAATCTGTTTCTCATCCAAATCTCATTTGATCAAAATCGTGTTGGTAAATCTCTTTTCAGACCCTCACAAGGTAAATAAATAAACCGTTTTAAAACCACAAAAGAACTGCGGTGAAAGGACGGGACCACTCTTTCTAAACCAGTCAATATAAAGATGATAAAACTGGGACCAGAGCACACTATAGCATCACACAGTAGAATGACAAGGCATTTTTCTCTGGTGGGCTCAGGAGAATAATAAACATTTGGGATGAGTATTTCCGATGAAAAAGATTGGTAGGAAATGTCAAGTCGACTGTCATTAAAGACACACTGACATTTTTATTCCGTCTTTTAAGGCAGCGATTCCATCTCTCCTAACAGAGGCCCTAATCGCTCTCCCTCCTCAAAAGAAGACATATTAACTCCATTACTCTTTGACTTTACTGAATAAAGGAAACAATACATTTCTCATTTAACTCTAATCCTGTGCCAGGGCTCTGGGGGAGGAATAATGCTGGCGGAAGGAGAGATGGAGAGATGGAAAGGCTCTGAATATGAATTCTGGAGGCAGCCTCCATGTTTGCTCATCTTTTTAAAACATGTTTTTTTAAGTGCAGCAGTGGAGCGAGAGAGAGGAAGGAGGGAGGGAGATGGAGAGGAAAAGCAAAAGAGAGAGACACCGAGAGAGACATTAGAGACATGATGGAGTGACAGACAGAGAGAGCAAGAGAAAAGGAAAGTGGAAGAGAGGAAGAGAGAAATGAGAGAGACAGAATGATGTTTACAGCTACAATATATCAGAGTCAATATGCAGGGCAAAGCTCTAAAATCAGGAGGCTGCAGAGAAGCGGCTTCAAAGCCATTATACAGCACAGAGCATCAGAGCCAGCCTAGTGGATGAAACACACACTGACACATGCAGACCCAGTGTTGTTCACGCATCTATCAAGACATGGAGTGCACAAACGCGAGAGTGAGAAGGAGACAGCTAGTGCATAGCCGTATACTGAGGGCTTGTGTGTCTGCTGCAGCATTGGAGAACACAGTGAACCCCTGGAGCTCCTCCAGTGAGACCCTAAACAAAGAGCTGTCAGAATGCAGGAGAGAGCTGTCAGAGCCAGGCCCCAATCCTTTAAGCGCTGAGCCTCAGTCCCTTCTACCCCCCTCTCACTGCAAGACTATGACTAACTGTGTCAACTCCTCAAAGTCTCCACACTCTCTCCCCTTGTCTATATCTGGCTGAGGGCATCAGAGACATGAGAGAAAGTTTATGTCCAGTTTTTGCTTTTGTAAACAAGGAGAACGAATCCCTCGTAACTTGTGTGTTCCCCAGGATTTCTCAACATCCCTGACAGACTTAGTTTTAGCTTTCTTTCTCATTCTTTTACTTTCTGCAGAGTGAACGAGGAAAGGAGGGGAGGGAGGAAAAGAGGAAGACACGAGGAGAACAGTGTGAAAGAGAGATACAGGGATATTGGAATTGACTTGGCGGCCCGAGCACCATTCCTGCGCTTCTTTCTGTGGTGTTACGGACTCATTAAAAATGCAGGTTCCTCTGATGAAAAGAGCAGACGTGGCATTTTGACTGAGGTGGAAAGGAGCCTCGTATCCATGACTTCCATGCGTGCTGTAGCTGCAGAGGTGGTGAGAGTGATGGAGTTCAATACACAGAGAAGCCTGAATTACCAGGAAGTGTCAGCATGGTGAAGGGATGCATTTAAAATGATTTTACTGAGTTACAGTATTAGGAAATCAGTCAATTTAAATAAATGAATTAGGCCCTATAATATCGATTTCACATGATTGGGAATACAGACATGCATCTGTTGGTCACAGATACCTTAAAAGAAATGGGCCTCAGGTACTCGTCATGGTATTTCTGTGCATTCAAATTGTCATCAATAAACTGAAATTGTGTTCGTTTGTCCGTATGCCTGCCCATACCATAACCACACCCCCATCATGGGGCACTCTGTTCACAACGTTGACATCAGCAAACTGGTCGCCCACCCAAGGCCATAATGCGGTATTGTGCGTAGATTGATGAGAAGAAAAAACTATTTAATCTATTTTAAGTCAAGGGGTCTGAATACTTTTCCCGAAGGCACTGTACCTCAGATCATTGAGGACAAAAGTGTTCAGGACAAAGTTTAGTAAAATGTATGTGTTTACATACAGAACATCCGTGTATATAGAACATCCATATACAGTCGCTAGCGATAGTCTACACACCCCTTGCAGTCTTCACATTTTGCTGCCTTATAATTCAAACTTAAAAAGAGAATACAAAACAGATTTCCCCTGTACCACAACCTACTCCACATTTTAAAAGTTAAAGAAAAATGACAAATATTTTCCACAAAAAATAAATAAATAATGTCTTGATTGTGCATTTCTTCACGCCCCAGAGTTAATACTTGTTGGAAGCTGATTTGGCAATCATTTTGAATAAGATTCTACCAACTTTGCACAACTCTTAGGGCAACATTTATCCATGGTTTTTGTCTAAATTGATTTTGTCAAAAAATGTGTTAAAGTTCAGTAAATGTGTCATTGATAGACAGCAATATTCAAACCTGGTCTCTGATTTTCAGGCAAATTTAAGTCAGGAATGAGGCTGGACCACTCTGGAACGCTCAACACCTCTTGGAAAAGCCATTCTGGTGTGTCTTTGGCATACAACACACACTATTTTCAAGTATATGTTGCCCTAAGAGTTGTGCAAAGCTTGTAGAATCTTATTCAGAACGATTCACAGCTGTAATGGCTGCCAAAAGGTGCTTCCGCCAAGCCTTAACTCTGGGTTGTGAAGACATACGCTATCAAGACATTGTTTTCTATTTTCATTAATTTGGAAAACCTTCCTATACTTTTTCTTGCACTTTGGAGTAGGATTTGTACAATTGCAGAGGGGTGTGTAGACTTTCACTAAGCACTGTACAGCAACATGTCCTGGAACGACTATTTAAGTCACATTATGGGGGAAGCCATACGGGAAGCCATGCGCTATATGTTCTCCTTCCCTGTTATTGACTTTCACAACGTAAGCCAGTGTAAAACTGCATAAGCCCCATATGAATGGGATTCTGCGCTGTAATACAACAGGCTCCAGCGGATTTGTGGAAATAATCTACTTGCACAGTATTGGAATAACACATTGAGCTTCATCTCCTAGCCCCTCTCCCCAGTGCACATTGTATTTGCGGGGTAGATACACATGGTTTAGGCATGTAAATTGAATGAGCCTGTGAATCCATCTAGTAAAGTACAGTAGATCAGACCAAGGCTTTGGGTGGCCTGTTGAAATCACCCCCAAAAAATATTGGAGAGATAGCTGATGTTGTTTATCCTGGAAATGTGATGTAGAATGGCACAGAGACTGCTGTTGACCTCTGCTAAGCAAAATAAAGTAAATAGTGCATTGAGGAGAATTGTCAAATGGAGGTTGTGTATTATACAAACCATTGATGCAAACCCATTAAATGGTTCTAATTCAAAGGGAATCAAAACCACTGAACATTTTGGAGAGTTGCGTGCTCACCTCAGGGTTGGTAAACACTTATGTTGAATCACACTGGCACATTATGCAGATGCACTGGTGCACTACTGGAGGTTTTTCTGAAACCCCCCATTCAGTAACTGAGCACTCAAACGTAATTGCAACTAAAATACCTGTAAATGCCAAGGGAACGGGTGATGCTGCTGGGCCAATGGAGACAGCAGTGGAGACAGCAGTGGAGACAGCAGCTCTCCTCTCAGACACATTGACATCCAGCTCTGTGAAATGTTCCTCTAATATGTACGAATGTCAGTGTCCCTTTTCTCCCACTGTTGCTTTTTCTCCAGCATAACCTTTTAATAAAGCAATAACGTGACCTTAACAGGAGAGAGACAACCCAGTCAGGGACAGGGACACTGCCTGCCTGCCACTACTGCTTTCATTCCCTGACAGGGCAAGAGGGAGCGACAGCATGTATAATTTACTGACAAGTGGTTCTCCTCTGAGACATCACTGTCAGTTAATAGGTCATCGTTATTAATGCAAGAAACTATCAGGAGCCTGCTGGATGGCACGTTACAGTGTTTTGGGAGACAGAGAAAATAAGAGACAGAATGGGAAGCGAGGGATAGAGAGAGAGGATAGAGAGAGAGAGAGAGAGAGGAGAAAAATGAAATAAATGAAGAGGATGACAGAAAGAGAATGAAAATGGACAGAAACGGGGAAAGAATGAGAAAGTGAGGGGGGGGGGGGGGGGGGGGGTGTTACATGCTAAGGGAGGGATGGATGAAAGACTGAGATAAGCAACATGGAGTGCTCCTCCAGCTCTAACAAGTAGCAATATGCAGTACAGTGACAATCACTTCAGATGCACCTGCAATGTCACACTTCAGAAGAATGAAACCTCTCTATCACAGACGCAAACAAAGTAAACAAAGAAACAAACCCTGTCTCACTTCAAAGGGACAGTATTTAACGTCGACATTCACAAAATGATTCACAGGAGAATGCTCTCAATGTCCAGGTGGCACGCAATGAACGTACAATTTTGAAGGGTACTTCATGTGCAGTACACCGTCTAAGTAATGTGTCTGATACTTTACCTGAACATTCTTGTGTAGCAGACATTACACACGTTGCTTTGTGGTCACCGGCAGAGCCTTGAGACTTAAGGAGACACTCAGCTGTCATACAGGAAACGTTTCAAGTGGTTCCCCTGCACTGAAAGTCTCATTCTTTGTCATTGAATCAAACCCTACATCTCCACGCAAAAAAAAATGCACCTTTATTTAACCAGGTAGGCCAGTTGAGAACAAGTTCTCATTTACTGCAACCTGGCCAAGATAAAGCAAAGCAGTTTGACAAAACAACAACAGAGTTACACATGGGACATAAAAACGTACAGTCAATAACACAATAGAAAAATCTCTATAGAGTGTGTGCAAATGTAGTAAGAATAGGGAGGTGAAGGCAATAAATAGGCCATAGGAGCGAAATAATTACAATTTAGCATGAACACTGGAGTGATGTGCAGATGATGATGTGAAAGTAGGGATACTCGGGTGCAAAAGAGCAAAAATAAATAACAATATGGGGATGAGGTAGTTGGGTGGGCTATTTCCAAATGGGCTGTGTACAGGTGCAGTGATCGGTAAGCTGCTCTGACAGCTGATGCTTAAAGTTAGTGAGGGAGATAAAAGTCTCCAGCTTCAGTGATTTTTGCAATTCGTTCCAGTCATTGGCAGCAGAGAACTGTAAGGAAAGGCGGCCAAAGGAGGTGTTGGCTTTGGGAATGACCAGTGATATATACCTGCTGGAGCGCGTGCTACGGGTGGGTGCTGCTATGGTGACCAGTGAGCTGTGATAAGGCGGGGCTTTACCTAGCAGAGACTTATAGATTCAGTGGGTTTGGCAACGAGCATTAAGCGAGGGCCAGCCAACGAGAGCATACAGTTCACAGTGGTGGGTAGTATATGGGGCTTTGGTGACAAAACAGATGGCACTGTGATAGACTACATCCAATTTGCTGAGTAGAGTGTTGGAAGCTATTTTGTAAATGACATCGCCGAAGTCAAGGATCGGTAGGATAGTCAGTTTTACAAGGGTATGTTTAGCAAGATGAGTGAAGGAGGCTCTGTTGCGAAATAGGAAGTTGATTCTAGATTTAATTTTTGGATTGGAGATGCTTAATGTGAGTCTGGAAGGAGAGTTTACAGTCTAACCAGACACCTAGGTATTTGTAGTTGTCCACATATTCTAGGTCAGAACCGTCCAGAGTAGTGATGCTAGTCGGGCGGGCTGGTGCGGGGAGCGATCGGTTGAAGAGCATGCATTTACTTTTACTTGCATTTAAGAGCAGTTGAAGGCCACGGAATGAGTGTTATATTGCATTGAAGCTCGTTTGGAGGTTTGTTAACACAGTGTCCAAAGAAGGGCCCGAAGTATACAGAATGGTGTCGTCTCCGAGGTGGATCAGATAATCACCAGTAGCAAGAGCGACATCATTGACATCATATACAGAGAAAAGAGTCGGCCTGAGAATTGAACCCTGTGGCACCCCCATAGAGACTGCGTGAGGTCCGGACAACAGGCCCTCCGATTTGACTCACTGAACTCTGTCTGAGAAGTAGTTGGTGAACCAGGCGAGAGTCATTTGAGAAAACAAGGCTATTGAGTCTGCCATAAGAATGCAGTGATTGACAGAGTCGAAAGCCTTGGCCAGGTCGATGAAGACGGCTGCACAGTACTCTCTTTTATCAATGGAGGTTATGATATTGTTTAGGACCTTGAGCGTGGCTGAGGTGCACCCGTGACCAGCTCGGAAACCAGATTGCATAGTGGAGAAAGTATGGTGGGATTCGAAATGGAAGGTGATCTGTTTGTTAAGTTGGCCTTTGAATACTTTAGAAAGGTAAGGCAGGATAGATACTGTATAGGTCTGTAAAAGTTTGGGTCTAGTCTCCCCCGTTAAAGAGAGGGATGACCGTGGCAGCTTTCCAATCTTTAGGAATCTCAGACGATATGAAAGAGAGGTTGAACAGGCTAGTAATAGGGGTTGCAACAATAGCGGCAAATCATTTTAGAAAGAGAGGGTCCAGATTGCCTAGCCCGGCTGATTTGTAGGGATCCAGATTTTGCAGCTCTTTCAGAACATCAGCTATCTGGATTTGGGTGAAGGAGAGTGGGGGGAGGGGGCAGCACGGCCAGCCGCAGAAAAATGCTTATTGAAATTCTCGATTATCGTAGATTTATCGGTGATGATAGTGTTTCCTAGCCTCAGTGCAGTGGGCAGCTGGAAGGAGGTGCTCTTATTCTCCATGGACTTTACAGTGTCTCAAAACTTTTGGGAATTTGTGCTACAGGATGCACATTTCTGTTTGAAAAAGCAAGCCTTTGCTTTCCTAACTGACTCTGTATATTGGTTGCTAACTTCCCTGAAAAGTTTTATATCGCGGGGGCTATTCGATGCTAATGCAGTACGCCAAGTCTGTAGTGAACCAAGGGCTATATCTGTTCTTAGTTCTACATTTTTTGAATGGGGCATGCTTATTTAAGATGGTGAGGAAAGCACTTTTAAAGAATAGTCGAGCATCCTCTACTGGGATGAGGTCAATATCCAATATCCAGGATACCCGGGCCAGGTCGATTAGAAAGGCCTGCTTGCTGAAGTGCTTTAGGGAGCGTTTGACAGTGATGAGGGGTGGTCGTTTGACCGCGGACCCATTACGGACGCAGGCAATGAGGGAGTGATTGCTTAGATCCTGGTTGAAGACAGCAGAGGTGTAATTAGAGAGCAAGTTGGTCAGGATGATATCTATGAGGGTGCCCGTGTTTATAGATTTAGGGTTGTACCTGGTAGGTTCCTTGATAATTTGGGTGAGATTGAGGGAATCTAGCTTAGATTGTAGGACGGCCAGGGTGTTAAGAATATCCCAGTTTAGGTCACCTAACAGTACAAACATTGACGTTAAATGGGGGGCCAATCAATTCACATATGGTGTCTAGGGTACAGCTGGGGGCTGAGGGGGGTCTATAACACGCGGCAACAGTGAGAGCCTTATTTTTGGCAAGGTGGATTTTTAAAAGTATAAGCTCGAACTGTTTGGGCACAGACCTAGATAGTATGATATAACTCTGCAAGAGCCTGCAGTAGATTGCAACTCCACCCCCTTTGGCAGTCTATCTTGATGGAAAGTGTTGTAGTTGGGGATGGAAATTTCAGAATTTTTGGTACCCTTCCTAAGCCAGGATTCAGACACGGCTATGACATCCGGGTTGGCGGAGTGTGCTAAAGCAGTGAATAAAACAAACTTAGGGAGGAGGCTTCTGATGTTAACATGCATGAAACCAAGGCTTTTACAGTTACAGAAGTCAACAAATGAGACCGTCTGGGGAATAGGTGTGGTACTGGGGACTACAGGGCCTGGGTTAACCTCTACATCACCAGAGGAACAGAGGAGGAATAGGATAAGGGTACGGCTAAAGGCTATAAGAACTGGTCGTCTAGCGCGCTGGGAACAGAGAAAAAAAGGAGCAGATTTCTGGGCGTGGTAGAATAGATTCAGGGCATAATGTACAGACAAGGGTATGGTCGGATGTGAGTACAGTGGAGGTAAACCTAGCCATTGAGTGACGATGAGAGAGATTGCATTTCTGGAGGCACCAGTTAAGCCAGGTGAGGTCTCCGCATGTGTGGGTGGTGGGACAAAAGAGATATCTAAGGCATGTTGAGCGGGACTGGGGGCTCTACAGTGAAATAAAACAATAAGTACTAACCGAGACAGCAGTAGACAAGGCATATTGACATTGGAGAGAAGCATAAAGCAATCACGGGTGTTGATCGGGAAACTTAGACAACAACGGGTAAGTGGCGATGAATGGGCAGAGAGGGTCAGTTAGGTACGCTCAGGACTTGAGTTCGAGGCTGGGGCCGACAGATAAACAAAAAGAGGTACCGTGTTAGTGAACAGTCCAGCAGGTATCCTCTGTGTAGCCGAATGATCACAGGGTCCAATGAGCAGCAATAAGTCAGGGAGCCATTTGGTAGTCGTTACTACGCTAGGCGAGCGGGAGACAACGGCGTTCAGAAAGTTAGCAGGCCGGGGCTAGCAGATGGGTCTTCGGCGACATTGCAACGGAAAAGCCAGTTGAAACCACATCGGACGATTACGTCGGAAGACCAGTCATGATGGATTTGCGGGGCTCCGTGTTGACAATAAAGGGTCCAGGCCAATTGGCAAAAGAGGTACTGTAGCCCAAGAAGTTAGCTGGTATATTGGCCTAGCTCGAGGCTAGCACAAGGCTAACTGGTGCTTGCTTCGGGACAGAGGCGTTAGCTAACAGTAGCCACTCGATTGTAGCTAGCTTGCTGCGATGATTCGGTGTAATGGGCCAGAGAGAAGGAAGAGAGCAGCAGTCTGATATGTTCTGGGATGATATCACGCTGCACAGACTGGTAGGTATTGTCCGAGCTAAAGCTGGCTGGTGTCCGAGCTATAAAAGGTGGACCGCTAGCCATGGCTAACAAAGACTGATAGCTAGTAGCTAGTTAGCTCCTGATGGAGGTTCCATTTATAAGGAATACAAATAGCAGACCCGTACCCGTACCACATTGGGTGAGGTTGCAGGAAAGCATATTTAGTTTGTAGATAGAAAGTGAGATTACAATATATACGAAAAAACAGACTATTTAAACGGGATAAGACAAAGACAAACACACGTCCGACTGCTGCGTCATCTTGTTGTTCGAAAGGTCGCCAATGCTTTCCTATTCCAAATGGGCAATTACTGAGCTATCATTCAAAACGCATGCACGTGCACACACCTGGAACAGAGTGACCTGGTTCTGCCACAGTCATCCTTCGTGAACACACACACAGAAATTCTCCTCTCTCCCCCCCCCCCCCCAAACTGTGTGGATAGAAGACTCCCAGTGAGTATCTCCTCTCAGTGGGCCTGTTAAGTTATTAGCGCAACACTGCACACCACTGAGCACACAGGCGTATGCTGCGCTCACATGTCATATAGCATATCCTACTGCTCCGATGAGCTGGAGATTAGCCAAATGCTACAGCAGCTATTTGGGAGACGCTGCTAATGATCTCATCATTGAAAGTTTGAGATTACATGCTTGGGGTTACAAACACACCCAGGGCTTGGAGAGATATTTTGGGACCCAAAAGGTATGAATCAACAGCTGACTGAACACGTGACAGAACACTCTTTAACACTTTTACAAGTTTATGTGTGTGTGTGTGTGTGTGTGTGTGTGTGTGTGTGTGCAACTGTGTGTATGTGCATGTGTAGTTTTGGTCTCCATAGTCTCAGTGCGGTATCTAAGAGTTGTGTACAGCTGATGCATCCTAGTGCATGCTGTTGTTCTAATGAGTGTCTCAGGAGATGGCAGGTGCATGTCGAGCCGTCCCTTAACTAGACCCAGAGCAGTGCTTCCACTCTCAGCATCATTAATTCATACATTAACATGGCTAATGGCAACAACGGCAGCATAATGAGGCTAAGTGACATCATTATGTGGGATTACAATAAATGTCAACTCATATTTCTATGTCAACACAAACAGTATAAAGAAACAAGGCGGACAAGAAGTCTCTCATCATCTTAATTAAAGCTGAGAATCTTCAATTGGCACGGGAGACATTCTTCAAACAGTAAGTAGCTGCCGGTGATTAAAAGCAATCGCACTGGTATACATTATGAGTACAGTACAAGTACAGAAATTGAATCTACACTATTGTATCGGACCTAATACAATCTACATTCTGATTACAGACTTGACAGCAGTCCAAGCCTAGCAATGCTGATGTCATTGTGTGTACTCTGATTGTCGTTCAATAAATAGTGTCTGCCTGCGTTTCAGCAGTGGCCGTTCAGGCAGCGTGAGCCTCTAGAGGCGGCCATTTGCTGTTTGATTAATCAGATCTGAGACGGCTAGAACTCCTGTTTATATTTGTTATCCTTTAGGGTGTGCTTTATTTCCTGCTTCAGACAAACACAGATTCATTTATCACGTTCTCCCTGGAAAAGACACCTGTCGCCACGCTGCCAATAGACAGAGGAGAGAAAAGGCCTGAGGGAAAACGAGATGTAGCGCAGCAGATGCTCCTCATCCTCAATATTTATCACACACTTTCACCCCTCCCCCCCAAAAAAACCTGCTGATGCCAGCAGCAGCCACTTATAGTAGTGAGGGTGCATCGGTAAGCCTAGACCTCTGTGGAGGGAGGGAGGCATGGCCTACTTGTACAGAGGTGACCCCCATGTGTCTGCATGGCCCTCCCATTCACCATTGTTATTTATGAGCTTGTAAAGGTGTCCTTTTCCAAGGCGAATCGTGGGGTTAGCACGCCACCTGTTTGAACAGTGGGATATGTACCAGGTAAATCGTAACTGTACCCCACTCTACCATCCTGCAAAAGCTTTAAACAGCCAGTCCTGTAATGGTAACTTCTATAGCTGGGCTGTCAGGACCACTTACAACAGAGAAGAGTTTGGGCCCACCTCCGGCTCCGTAAAATTGGTCTCAAAATGCCTCCTTTGGTGCGTTTAAGGACAGACACATCTTTAGAGTTAAGCCGGGGCAAATACTTTAGTGCTGATTTCCCTATTTCCTCATCACAGGGGGTTGATGGCACCTTAATTGGGGAGGACGGGATTGTGGTAATGACTGGAGAAGAATAAGTGGAATGGTATCAGATACATGGTTTCCAGGTGTTTGATGCCATTCCAATTGCTCCGTTCTGGCCATTATTATGAGCCGTTCTCCCATCAACAGCCTCCTGTGTTCCTCGTGGATATAAAGCAGCCATTTAGGCCACCAGTCCAGCAATGAAATAAGGGCGTAATCAATGGGGAAGATACTAATCTTGAGCTATTTTTGACAAAACAGAGGGTATAGGTTTGAAATGTCCTTATTAAGCACAGCTATGCTGAATAAGTACCATTGGGGTTCATTATCTGTTCTTTAAAATGCATGACATTGAGGAGAGTTAACACAGAGCAGACGTCAGGCTGACAGGAGCACCACACTGTTTAACAGGGCTCTGCTAGCTCCTACCCATCATGCACTGGGGTGGATGCCGATTACTGTGCTTACTCTCTTGGAATTTGAGAAGCTCCACTGGGAAATCGTTTCTCCTCTGACTCCCTATCGGTAAGTAGGATAATAAGGAGTGCTGTCGTGCACTTTTAATACACACACTCTTTAATTTACATTTACACACCCACATGCACGCACAAGCACAGGGGGGCTAAGAACAAACAGACACTGTCGTCAATGGATGCAGGTGAACATTTGCACCACCTCAAAGCATCAAGGTTGAGCAGAGGGCTCCGTTTCCCATAATGAAGTGGAGACACTCAATGTAGTATTAACGCCTGGCTTCCCTTAAGGAGCTGCGAGGAATCTGGGAGGTAAGGAGAGGTCCTCAATATGCACACAGCCTATTTCCCTCTCACCACTGATAAAGACACACCACACAGGGGGCTTGAATGAAAGGGGCTGCAAATGGCCATTGATTTCTAATGGAGGACTTTCCGGATCACCATGGGGCTGTCTGGGCCACGGCTCAGCCTTGGTCTATCACTCAAGGACATGATAGAGGATAGCATCGACCAGACCTTTCTCTCCACCAGACACCTGAGGGACCAGCACACAGACCACAAAGACTGGAGAGCAGAGGAGCATGCTCACATCTCAGGGGAACATCTCCCAGGAGGGTATGTCCTGTAATGGTAACTTCTATAGCTGGGCTGTCAGGGCCACTTACAACAGAGAAGAGTTTGGGCCCACCTCCGGCTCCGTACAATTGGTCTCAAAATGCCTCCTTTGGTGCATTTAAGGACAGACACATCTCTAGAGTTAAGCCGGGGCAAATACGTTAGTGCTGATTTCCCTATTTCCCCATGGATATAAAGCAAACCACCAGTAAGCCAAGCAATACAGGTGTAAGGGTGTAATCAAAGGGTAAGATATTAATGTCGAGCTATTTGTGATTATTAAACACAGAGGGTATAGGTTTTCAATTTCCTTATTAAGCACAGTTATGCTGAATAAGTGCCCTTGGGGTTCATTATCTGTTCTTTAAAATGCATGACATTGAGGAGAGTTAACGCAGAGCAGACGTCAGGCTGACAGGAGCACCGCAGCACCGTACTGTTTAACAGGGCTCTGTTAGCTCCTACCCATCATGCACCAGCGCTGCTAGCAGCCATTGATATTAATGCAGGAAAACTGAAATCCATTTTACCTCATTTCTACCAGCATGTCACTTGTGCAACTAGAGGGAAACATTTTTTTAGATCAGGGTTTACCAAATTCGGTCCTGGGGCCCCCCTGGGTGCACATTTCGGTTTTTGCTCTAGAACTACACAGCAGAATAAAATAACTAACTCATCATCAAGCTTTGATTATTTGAATCCGCTGTGTGTGGTGGTGGGGGGGCTGCTCTAGATCATCCTTACTCCACACACAGAGACGTATACAAAGCACTCCCTCATCCTCCATTTGGCAAATCTGACCATAACGCTGACCATAATGCCATTCATCTGATGGCATTGAGGAGTTTACCACATCTGTCCCCGGCTTCATTAATAAGTACACTGACAACGATGTCCCCACGGTGACCGTACGTACATATCCCAACCAGAAGTCATGGATTACAGACAGCATCCGCACTGAGCTAAAGGCTAGAGCTGCCAGTTTCAACCAGTGGGATATTAACCCGGACGCTTATAAGAAATCATTGTATGTCGTCCGACGAATCGTACTACATCGGCTCTGATGACTATACATAGCCATGTCATTATTTTTATTCGTTATTCACTGTGTCACTATTTCTATTTGTTCTTTCTTTTTTAAATGTATCTTTACTCGGCATTGTTGGAAAATGATTTCACTGTTCATCTACGAAGCATTTGACAAATTCATTTTGATTTGAACTGTAACCAGAGCTGTAGAGATAGTAACTTAATGTACTCGCTGAACTCAGTTACACTGACTGGGAGGAACTACACTCTTCCTGGTTCTGATGCATGCTGGGAGAACCTCTGAGGACATTAAGGCGATCGAGTGGTACTACCACTAGGTACTAAAGACTCCCCTCACAAATACTGTAGATGGTGCCAGTTCTCAGAAAAATATATGTCTAATGATGGGTCAAACCGAATGATGGTTCAAACCTATTGTATCTTAAACCTTGAGGCACCACTTAAGCTCTCCCAAAATGTACAACAATGGTGCCGCTGCGCATTACTGTTTACTGATTATGTTCAAATATTAAGAGTAAAAAAGTTGTTGGAAGGTCTTCTGTGCTCAGAATGGTGAACATTTGTATCGCTCTCAGCAGCAGAGCAACCGAGATTAGCACGTGAGAAACACGGACATACAGCATAGCACAGAGTGCCACGTGTGATCGTTCCTGCACTTCTCAGCAACAAATGAAACACGCATGGAAACCCTGAGGCATACTAGTGTCAGGGGAGCTTCTCCTCTCACTATCCCCAGTGAAAGACCTTCTGACAGAGAGAGTAGGTGAGGCAGGAACACCACACAATCAACTGGGCTACAGGGTTGCGTGACTCAGTGTGGGATCCTGTAACATCAATGACTTCACACTTAGCACCACCTTTAGAGCCTTGACACACACCTCATCTTCCAGCTACTCTTCACACAGTGCTCGCCATCCTCCTCACCTAGCGTGGGAGGGCGCAGAAACAGAATGGCTGTAATTGCTCTCTCTCTGCTCTGGCCTTAGTTGAACCACTAACTGCAGTAGTCTTCTGAGAAGGTACTTACCCAAGTGACAATTAAGGTATATATAATATTTTCCATTCACCATAAAAATGTGACATCTAATAGCACGAGTTACCATCTCAATGGCAATATCCCCCTACAGCTGATCGTAGAGCTAATGTAATGTAGTGTAGCATACGTCACCCTAGTTATGAGCGTCAACTCGTCTAATAAACAGCGTTGGACTGTGAGAGACCAGGGAGGGGGTCAGGATGATGTACGGTGGAGGTCCTTCCTCTAGGAGCAGAAGTGTATCAGAACCAACCACAGCACGGACAATACCAGAGACCAGCTCACTGTTAAAGAGATTGGCCCTGCCACTCCTGGCTGCCCTGGCACACACGCCCCTCCACCTGCAGGGGTAGGCCTAGGCAGCCACATTAACATCTGGAAGTAGACCAGGTGGGAGGAGAGGAAGGGGGTCAATGCAGCCATCACCCTGCCTGCCTTATAAAAACAGCAGCTGATTAATGTTGGATTCCTCCAACATCATTCCACTGCTATTACAGAACAGGCCAAAAGAGGTAGGGGTTGAGGGAGGGAGGGAGGGAGGGAGGGAGGGATGAAGAAAATATTTTATACAACCACTGTGACAAAGGAGAGGCCAAACATTCAGAGCATTCTACTTTATTCCTGCTTGGCATCCAAAACAGGCAGTAGGCTATTATGTCTACCTGACATAATGCATAGTAACCATCCTGCCAAAGGACATGTTCTCATCACAGGTTTTTTTCATGATCTTGACAGTGGAGCGCTCTATAATCTGTCATCATCTTCAGTACATGGCCTCATTGAGTTCAATTCAGAACATAAAACAATAAAAACACACATACTGTAGATTCACCCATTTGGTGAAAGTGGTATAATTCAGAGAACGTGATAAACATCAAACTCATAAGGCTCATCTCTATAATCAGATTGGTCACATTATATCACCATGATCTTCCTGCGTGTCATATGGTAGCCTGCTGCCTGCCTGTACAACACACTGCAGTAGTGAGGCCGCTTTCAGAAATGAGGATTGACGAAAATGGCGATGGTAATTCAGGCAGAATGGTGTGATGCTGCTAGTTGTGCGTGACTGGGGAGAGAAAAGGCAGACTAAGGTGAGGAGAATACTGTTTCTCTGTTTCTCAGACTTCACAGGAGCTGAATTAAGATGCAGGATGGTTTTCTGGAATCAACAGGATGTGCGGTGACTGCAGCCAGCAGCATTTCACAAGCCTGCTTCTATTTTTAACATGGTACTATTTAACAACGTTTCACATGATTCTAATTCTGAATCTATTTTGGTGACAAAGCCTTCAAGACTAAGTGAAATGGAGCAGTAACTAAAGATCCATGTTATTTATTGTAATAGAGCGTGTCCCTCTGAGACTTCCACTGTTCTACATATTTTCTTAAGAATGAAAATGAGGTATTAGTGAAGTTTAACTGACATTAATTTGCCAATTTAGGGTAAATTAATGTGATATTAGACCATGGGCGGGAGGGCTCCAGTCTTCACGGGACACAGTTCTCTCAGCTTCTGACAGCTAAGACCCGGCCATGCACTGCATGAAAGCAGCCCTCACTGTAATGTCAAATAAATGACAGATTACACAAACAACAGTAGAGCAGTTGCACACACACACACACACACACACACAGTCCAACACCTCCGTAGCATACAGCAGAACAGTAATCTGTGAGTATAGGGAACACACTCTGGAGCGGGAGTTTTGATTGACAGGGAAAGCACTCCCGCTGCTTTCCCCATTTGACAGACAAAAGCATTGAAAAGCAGGAGAATTTATAGTAAAGCAGAGAAATTGCTTCGGAACGTTCAAACATGAAAGCAAACTTGGAGGATTGTGGATGCCTCTGACAAGCTGGAGTGTCGAGGCGAAGTGTGTGAAAAATAAGCTTTTCAAATTGGGGAACTTAATCCTCTTTGTGTTAGTGAAACTCGATGCCGATCATGAGCCTGCCTCTAGCAGGGCCTGCCTCCCATGAGTGGCAGCTCCTCCCAAACACATCATAATTCCACACCCAATCTAGGGAAACGACATGGTTTTAAAGCTCTACGTTCCGTTGCTCCGCTCGATCGTGGTGGGAAAAGAGGGCCATAAAAAAGGGCTTTCTTTTTGTTCTAGAGACATGAGCAGGAGGGGAAAGGTTGTAATTTAACTGTTGGGGAACTGCAAGGAGCGATTGGCTTTAATAATGTCTCTACACTTTAATTTGAGTAGGGATTTGCCTGGATGAGGCCGTCTCAGTGGGCCCGTAATGCTACAGTGTCTTTCAAATGATTCAGGGTGTGAGAAGAGAGGAGAGAAAAGAATAGGAGGAGAATGAAGAGAGGACAGGATGAGAGGGAGATCGGATCATAGTGGGAGATAAAAGGGAGGGGAGGAAATTAAAGGTGTTAACATTGAGATTTGACCAGGGATGTTTTCTTGATAAGTGCATGAATTGGACCATTTTCCTGTCCTGCTAAGCATTCAAAATGTAACGAGTATTTTTGGGTGTCAGGGAAAATGTATGGAATAAAAAGTACCTTATTTTCTTTAGGAATGTAGTGAAGTAAAAGTAAATATAATTAGTAAAGTACAGATACAAAAAACGACTTAAGTAGACTCAAGACTCACCTCTCTTTGAGTCTCCTGTCTTTGTCAATGGACCCATAGTACAGCTGATCCCTTTTCAGTGAGGACCCAGAGCTGAGGTCTAAGCTCTGGGATCAAGTTGACACTGCAGCTTTTCTCGTAGAGATGCTTTGTATTGTCTCAATACTTTTATAGGGGGGGATTGATGAGTGGAAAACCTATATGGCATTTTCAGCACCGTATCTCATGCCTCTGAAGACGCTATGGCTCAAGGTTTGACAGTACGTTCCATTTTATTTTTTTTAACCTTTGTTTAACTAGGTTACATTTTAAATTGGGCTGGAAATAGTTGCTTTCCGTTGTTGTCATTCTATTTGCAAATTACAAGCATACCCAGCTAGAACATTTGGTTCCAAAGAAGTTATGGGAACGTAGATTTTTGGTTTCCCATTGGTTCTGGGAATGAAGCCATAATTTTCCTGACCACTAAAAAGGAATCTTTTTTTTTTTTAAACGTTCTGAGGATGGAAGTGAAAATTTCACCTGTTCAAGGAACATTAATTGTTAGGTTACAGGGAGGTTCTGAGAACATTTTACTATGGTTCCTGAAAGTTTTCCTGGGAGGTTTAATGAACGTTCTGAGGTTATTTGAACGTAATTAAATAAACTAAGCTGTTCTCAGAATGTTAACTTCTTTGAACTCCAAGCTCAGATAGGACACATGGAAATTAATTTGCTTAGGCATTAATCATGCAAACACATCTTTTTTTTTATTGTGGCATGGCATCAGCGAGATTCAAACCTATGATCTTCTGCTCCCTCTTCATGGAATTAGTCCACTGCGCCACCAGGATGGAGCTAGCATGCCATGCTTGTTGTTGTTTTTTAGCTCATACAAAGCTGTTCATTTTAGTCTATTCAAACAGACCCTGGAAAACAGGCATTCATTAAGATCAGGTGTGGCAAATTAGTGGGCGTGGCCTGAACACACTTAACACCTGAATACACTTAACAAGATAGAGGATAGAGAGAGTTGTGCTAATGCTGAGAATGGAATGTATGTCAGGGGTAGGCAACCCTGTTGCTGGAGGGTACTGCATGATTTTTTCAACTAGGCACCACACCTGGCCAACTGAACTAATTGATCAGTTCAGTGATTGCCTAAATTCAACACACCTGGTCTTCCTGGTCGATTAAATCTAAAACTGCGTAACGCCAGGGTTGCCTACCCCTGGAATATGTTTTTAAATAACATTCTTGGAACGTTACTAATGTATTTTGGTGGAAAGTTCTTAATGTTCTGAGAACATAACTTTAAATAGAACCTTGAGGAAACCTGCAAACATTATGCTAAAGTACTGAAATTCCCACAGAAGAACATTATTTCTTAACCTTCTGTGAATAATACTTTAAAAAGAACCATGAGGAAACCTGTATAAAGCGTTATGCTAAAGTACTGAAATTCCCACCTACAAAACATATGGTTCTCAGAATGTTATGTGCTAGCTGGGTATCCTGCACCATTCCCAGAACGTTGTGGCAAGGTTCTATGCAAAATAACCATAGGACAACCATGCTCTCACCAACCTCTAAGAAACATATGGTTCTCAGAACATTGTGTGCTAGCTGGGTAACCATCTGCCATATGTCTTGAGTGACTTCACTTCAACTGTCTTCAGGAGCTCCAAATCATGCTTGAAAAAAAACACTTTTAATTGGCATTGAGGGGGAAGAGGGGCAGAAGGCCTCCCAATCCACCACATTTCAGAGAAAGCCTGCGCAAAAGATCAAGCAATGTATCCTCTGCTTGGAGAGTGCCAAAAGACAGCCCACACAAACCCATAGTCAGTGTGAGATATGCACTGCAAAATGTTCAAACCAAAATAAAATGTAAAGAGTGTCATTACAGTGTGCATTTAGAACATGTGTGTGTTAAAAGTGTGTATATAAAAAAATCCCTGCACTCTGCTCTGGAGTTGTGGAGGTAGATATAGTACTTTCAGATCACTAGAGAGCTGTATTAGAGATCCACCAATCTGTTTTTCACAGCAGGGCCCTGAGCCAGCAACCTGGAGCTACTGTAGTACCCTCCAGCAGGCAATAAGGCTATTTCAGCAGGCCACTTGGAGAGCAAAGCAGCGCCTCAATTAGGCTGACAGAAATGGCCTTCCTGAGACATGAAGGTAAAGCAGGACCAGGGGTTCTCCTTTCAACGCGTCGGCTCCTGGACATTGTGTTGTGCAGTGTGTCTGCAGACATTAGCTTATGTTTTTGCAGTAGGTTTACAGACATTTCTCAGCCCATTAGCTGCTCTTTCAGCCCAAACCGCTACTCAAAGCTACAGTGAGAAGAACAGCACTTTCAAGGCTGTTGAGGAGCTGATGAAAGGGAGTTTCTGTGTTCAAATGATTCCACATTGCTCTCAAGGATACATACAGAATTAAGCAGAGAGCCTTGGGGAAAATCGGTGCAATACAGCAACACCTTTAATCACGACACAATACTGTTTAATTTTGAAAATGGATAGTCCCCTTTCGGTCAGTCAACTTCGGTACAACATACTATGTGGAGTCGCACTCTCAAAGGACCTACAATCCCGCCTGACAAGGCCAATGAAATCCACGCCTCTCTGAAGGCCCTGCCTTCCACAGGTGATAAGAGGCTCGGATTCATTCCTTCAAATATTCCGCTCTTCACCTTGGTTTGAACAGGAACAATTCACGCTACTAACACAAACAATTGAAACATGAGACTGTCTTAAGTTGCGCCAACTAAACTGTCCCTTAGGGGTAGAGCATGCTCACCTCTGGTCGTTGTGTGCTGAAGTTTGTCTACTTCTCATAAGTTTCCTAACCACGAGCAATTAGACAATTATTTTAATTGCTTGGCCTGGCTTTAGCAATAAGTAAGATGGCTAACGTGACCGAAATGACGAAGGCTAACAAGCCGAGTTCGGGTTCGTTACAATGCCCCAATGAATTAAAAGTAACTCAAGTTGGTTGTCTTGTACATCTCAGGTCGGTGCATGCTCAGGCTGCCCTCGCTCAAATCAGTTTGTTTGCGAGACTAGAGGACAGCTGGCACTGTTCTCCTACTAGTCCACGGCGCATGTTCTCTTGACAATCGTGTAGCATTCTTTAGGTGTTTCCAATAGTGGCTCCCTCTCCCGGGTGCCCGTACCTCAGTCTGAGTTGTGGGACGCAGAGATGATTTGGGTCATTGGTCAGGTCAAATGTCTCCCGGCTCCTGTGTGCTCGGTCTCCGGTAACGGGAGGCTACTCGAAGACAGAGGGCGACCAGGTTCTGTGTGTATCCCCCCGTCACCTGTGTCGTCCTTGTTTGAGCACCTCGGCAATCTGCTACTACGTAGACTTTCAAGACCAGGCTAGCTAACATGCGTTGTATAACGTGCTAGCGGGGTTAGCTAACTAGCCGAGGCAAGTTGTTGCTTTTCAAACAAAATCAAATTGTATTTGTCACGTGCTCCGAATAAAACAGTTATAGGGTTTACCGTGAAAAGCTTACTTATGAGCCCTTTCCCAACAACGCATAGTTAAAAAGTAAGAAAAATGTGCATAAAATGTCAAAGGATTTAATTTTTTCAAAATTATTTCACCTTTATTTAACCAGGTATGCTAATTGAGAATAAGTTCTCATTTGCAACTGCGACCTGGCCAAGATAAAGCATAGCAATTCGACACATTCAACAACACAGAGTTACACATGGAATAAACAAAACATACAGTCAATAATACAGTAGAACAAAAGAAAACAAAAAGTCTATATACAGTGAGTGCAAATGAGGTAAGATAAGGGAGTTAAGGCAATAAATAGGCCATGGTGGCGAAGTAATTACAATATAGCAATTAAACACTGGAATGGCAGATGTGCAGAAGATGAATGTGCAAGTAGAGATACTGTGGTGCAAAGGAGCAAGATAAATAAATAAATAAATAAATAAATAAATACTGTATGGGGATGAGGTAGGTAGACAGATGGGCTATGTACAGGTGCAGTGATCTGTGAGCTGTTCTGACAACTGGTGCTTAAAGCTAGTGAGGGAGATATGAGTCTCCAGCTTCAGGGATTTTTGCAGTTCGTTCCAGTCATTGGCAGCAGAGAACTGGAAGGAAAGACGACCAAAGGAGGAATTGGCTTTGGGGTGACCAGTGAAATATACCTGCTGGAGCGCGTGCTACGAGTGGGTGCTGCGATGGTGACCAGTGAGCTGAGATAAGGCGGGGCTTTACCTAGCAGAGACTTGTAGATAACCTGTAGCCAGTGGGTTTGGCGACGTGTATGAAGCGAGGGCCAACCAACGAGAGCATACAGGTCGCAATGGTGGGTAGTGTATGGGGCTTTGGAGACAAAACGGATGGCACTGTGATAGACTGCATCCAGTTTGTTGAGTAGAGTGTTGGAGGCTATTTTATAGATGACATCACCAAAGTCGAGGATCGGTAGGATGGTCAGTTTTACAAGGGTATGTTTGGTTTGGCAGCATTAGTGAAGGATGCTTTGTTGCGATATAGGAAGCCAATTCTAGATTTAATTGTGGAATGGAGATGCTTAATGTGAGTCTGGAACAAGCGTTTACAGTCTAACCAGAAACCTAGGTATTTGTAGTTGTCCACGTATTCTAAGTCAGAGCCGTCCAGAGTAGTGATGCTGGACAGGCGAGCAGGTGTGGGCAGTGATCGGTTGAATAGAATGCATTTAGTTTTCCCTGCGTTTAAGAGCATTTGGAGGCCACGGAAGGAGAGTTGTATGGCATTGAAGCTCGTCTGGAGGTTAGTGAACACAGTGTCCAAAGAGGGGGATGACCACGGCAGCTTTCCAATCTTTGGGAATCTCAGACGATACGAAAGAGAGGTTGAACAGGCTAGTAATAGGAGTTGCAACAATTTCGACAGATCATTTTAGAAAGAGAGGGTCCAGATTGTCTAGCCCGGCTGATTTGTAGGGGTTCAGATTTTGCAGCTCTTTCAGAACATCAGTTATCTGGATTTGGGTAAAGGAGAAATGGTGGGGGCTTTGACGGGTTGTTGTGGAGGGTGCCGGGCAGTAGACCGGGGTAGGGGTAGCCAGGTGGAAAGCATGGCCAACCGTAGAGAAATGCTTATTGAAATTCTCAATTATAGTGGATTTATCGGTGGCGACAGTGTCTCCTAGCCTCAAAGCAGTGGGCAGCTGGGAGGAGGTGCTCTTATTCTCCATGGACTTTACAGTGTCCCAGAACTTTTTTGAGTTAGTACTACAGGATGCAAATTTCTGTTTGAAAAACCTTTGCTTTCCTAACTGCCTGTGTATATTTGTTCCTAACTTCCCTGAAAAGTTGCATATCACGGGGGCTATTCGATGCGAATACAGAACGCCACAGGATGTTTTTGTGCTGGTCAAGGGCAGACAGGTCTGGAGAGAACCAAGGACTATATCTATTCCTAGTTCTACATTTTTTGAATGGGGCATGCTCATTTAAGATGGTGAGGAAGGCACATTTAAAGAATAGCCATGTAGTAACTCAATAAAATAACAACACCAGTACTGAGTCAATGTGTAGTGGTACGAGGTAGTTGAGGTAATTGAGGTAATATGTACATGTAGGTCGGGATAAAAGTCACTCGGCAATCAGGATAGATAATAAACAGAGTGGCAACAGTGTCTGTGAAGAGTGTAAAAGTGTGTGTGTGAGTGTATGTGTGGTCAATATGCATTTGTGTTTTTTGTGTGTGAGCGTATCTAGTAAGTGTGTGTTTGTGTGTGTGTGCTTGTCGGAGTATCAGTGATTGTGAATAGAGCCGGTACAAGAGCCATTTGAAAAACTGTTCAGCAGTCTTATGGCTTTTGGGGTAGAAGCTCTTCAGGAGCCTTTTGAGCCTTGTACCAAGAGTGGGCCGGGCTTTAGGCAAACCTTGGCACATAAACACTGTTTGTTTCAACCCCAAGATCCACATTGTTCACGGGGTGTCAAAAGTGTTGTATCTCCACGTTCAGACACACCGGTGTCAAGGGTGGTGAAAATGAAAGAAGAACCAACCTCTTCTCGCCCCTTCAGATGGCACTTCACGGGTCTTGCTCTCTGCTCCGACCAATGGAGCGCATGCGCAGTGTTGCCCTGGATCATGCGAACAGTGGCATCAGGGTACAAGGCTACATTTAGTTGTGCGTCCTGCATGCTTCTGCAGCGTCATCACTTCGACTGTTCCCGAGGCCTCAGCACCCGTTTTGAGGGAGGGAATATCCTCTAGTCTCCAGAAGCAGACAATCTGAGTGGTTCCTATTTCAAAGATCCAGGAGGGCTGGAACAGTCAGTATTTTCTGGCTCCGAAAAGGAACAGGACTTTGCATCCCATTCTAGACCTTCTGTACATACCCTCAGCAAGCACATTAGAGTCTACAAACTCAGCGCATTTTGTTTCTGTGTTTCGAGCTAGATTCACTTGCTTATCGCTCTTTTATATCCACACGGAGGTTGTCAGGGTTCCGACTCTGCTTTCGGCTGGGTCACAGTGTATTTTTGACTACGCCTATTGGAGCTGATGGCTTCTGTGATGGATGTCGTTCCCGTGGGGCTATTGTAGATGAGGCCCTTCCATGGCTGAGTGCTAGACACTCATCTGGACACATCTCGCAGCCTAAGCCAGTTGCATTGGGTGTCCCTGTCAGGCCTATGGGCCATGGCCCCGGCTGAATTGTATGCCACAAGGTTACCACAACAGGACCATCCCCAAATTTGTGGGGTATGGACACTGGTGGGAAGCGCACCTCATATCAATTAGCTGGAGCTCCTAACTGTGTATCTGGTACTCAGGCACTTCCCCCTGGTTTTGTCAGGCCGGGCTTGTGCAGGTCAGAACTGACATTATGTCGGTGATGGCGTTTATCAACAGACGGAGAGTCTCTCTCCCTCCTAACCTTGGCTCGCTCCCTATTGCTGGGAAGCAGTGCGAGATCATTTATCCAGGTGGGACCCTCTCCGGAGTGGAGGCTACACCCCTGGGTGGTCTCCAGGGATGGGAAATTTTCGTCAGGGCCGACGTAGGTCTTGACGCATTGCAGTGTCGTCTATTTTTCTCGGTGAGGCACCCGAGTGCCCTGTTGAGAACAGACGTTCTGCCGCACCAGTGGCATTGGACTCTACTTTATGCATTTCTGACAGTGGTTCTGATTCAGCCCATGTTGGAGAGGGCGAGCCGGGAGGGCTTATTGTTGATTCTTGTGGCTCCTCATTGGCCCAGGCAGCCTTGGTTCGCGGAGATCATTTGCCTTTTAGACGGGGACCCATGGCAACTCCCATTGGCAGGGAACTGTTGTCCCAGGCGCACGGCCTGGCCCCTTAGAAGGCCAATCTGAAGGCTAGAGGTTTACCTACAAATGTTATTGCTACCATTCAGTCTGCTAGGTCGCCCTCCATGAGAGGGCTGTATGCGTTTGAGCTCTGATGCCAAGATAAAGGACTTGTTCCTTTCAGTGCTCTGTGTGGGACATCCTTATGTTCCTACAAGAGCTTTTCGAGCAGGGGCAGGCATTTTCCACGTTAAAAGTGTACATGGCCGCTATCTCAGTGTTTCATATGGAAATTGATGGAGCCTCACCGGGGCCCCACCCCATAGGTGTGCGGTTCCTGAAAGGTGTACATCGTCTTAGACCGGCCTCCAAACCTATTGGGCCCACATGGGACTAGGCACTGGTTTTGGAGCCACTGTGTTCCACTCCCTTTGAGCCACTGGAGTTGGTGGATCTGAAGATCCTCTCCTACAACACCCCCTGCTAATGGTTTCGGCCTCAGCTTAAGGTGTCGGGGATTATTCGGTACTCAGTTCGTCCCAGGCTAAGGTGAGGTTGCGTCCAACTGAAGGAATGAATCAGAGCCTCACTCTTATCATCTGTGGATTCTTGGGTTTTCAGTGGGCGAGGATTTCAATGGCCTTGACTGGCGTGATTGTAGCTCTTTCAACTGAAGTCGCGAGAGTGCGACTCCCCATAGTATGTTGTACATCGTTTCCCTCCTTCAGGGAACAGTAGCTACAGTCATGAAATAATATTTGCAGTGTTCAACATCCCTTGCATTACTCTCCAAATAAAATACAATTACTAAGGAATTTCTAATCTCAATGTACTGTATAGCCTTTATAACTGAACATCAAGCACTTAGAGAACATACAGGTACTGAGAGGGGAATAAATGTAGCCTCTCGGCTGTTTTGTATTGCCATAAGCAATATATGGCTCCATGTTTTATGGGTTTGCCGATGTGTTCTGCTCCCCTATTTGGTCCTGACACAGTTAAGGCAGTTTCCAGTGCAGTTGATGGGGCTGAACAATTTGCTTGACTGGCAGAAAAACCATAATCAATCTGGAGATTACAGATAAAGGCACTAAAACCAGCCAGGCACAGCATTTTCTCTTATCGCAATTACACCTAGGCATCCTGTCTCAGGTACAGACAATTAAGCCGAGAGAGAAAGCTCCCAGCCACTTGACATTGAGGGTGCTATCTGGCACACCAGAACACGGGGCTGAAAGAGCCTTTTTGAGGACAGGGCGAAAGGGGGGGGGGGGGGGGGTGACTGTAACCCCCCTTTTTTTTTATTACACACAATGGCTGCTTTTACAAATGCAGCCCAATTCTGATTGTTTGCCCAATTATTGCCCGGAGAAGAGTCTGCGGTAGTGCATGTGCTTTAGTCATTATAAACTGTGATAAGCCCCCCCCCCCGCCGCCTCCTAGCAGTAGTGTACAAAGAGGCCAAGGGCACAGAGACCTTGCACTAACTCTCCCTCATCTCACGTATTCATCCGCCTTTCACTCCTTCCCTTTCATTACTTACTTCACACTTCCCCTCCTCTGAAATAGCATTCACATTATGTCCTGATTTTCCAACATGGGACCTAGTAGTAGAGAGAATGCATGCCCTGTCCCCTTTGTCTTCCTCCCCCTCTCGGAGATGACATGGCTAGCACGACACCTTACGACTACTTACTAATAATAAGTCATAATTCCATGTCTCATTTACTACAATATCTCCCTCCATATATCCCCACCAATGTCACCTCAACCTACAGGGTATGATTTCACCATTCATGGGATGCACATACTGTATGAGCTCCACAGACAAATGTTGGTGCATTGACAGAACGTGAGTTTCCCCACACATCAAAGACCTGTGCATGCATCCTTCAAACACAAAGCTCTATCATTGCTGCTTTGTCTGTTCACCCGTACCCGTCCTAAACCCATCTCTGATAACGCAGCCAGGCTGTTTGAGGCTGTTTGCAGAGTGAGAGAAGGCAGCTCTAAGCAGATGCAACCGACTGCACCACAGTAGGGCACACAGGGGTTTTATGCATGCCTGCCTGGTCCCTGGGATCTGCAGGTAGACCGGTCCAGACTCAATAGGCTCTTATTACAGCCCGTACATAGACCGTACGGACCGTACCGCAGACAATTTTATATCTCGATTTGAGTGGAAATGGGTGATCACCATGCTCCTCCAAGCACGAAACAGCAGCACAGAGGAAGCCTATGTGGGGAGTCAAATGTCAAATGAAAATCGAGAGACGGGCTCTGGAGGAGACGTGGTTCATCTGCTCCTTCTATGGGCCATGTGGAGATGAACTGAAGACCATTATAGTCCACTGTATGAAGACAAATAGACAGTGGGCAGGAGATACAGCAGGCTACTAGAAATATGATACCATTAGAGACACAGAGGGCCAATTGGCTAAATAGGACAGAGTGAACATATACAATATATGCCAAATTCAAACTCTGATTGGCCACATGGGTCTAGTGATGCTGTTTTGGTAATTACATTGGGTAGATGTTTTTCCCTTTCCAACATTGCTGTGATATGAAATGTGGTGAAGAGGAAAATAGCTTCGCGGCTGACGCAAACAACGTTCTGTGCTCATGGCATCAAACTCCCCCTGAGACAAACATCTGAGATGGTCTCTCTACACACTCATCCACACAAACATCGCCAATCTGGCTCAGTCAAATCAGCCGTCTCTAAAATCAGGGAAACGTGCCTCTGCAGTACTTACCACGTTCACTCGACAGGGTGGTGTCTGTCAGGGACAGAGGGAGGGAGGGAGCGAGAAGAGAGAGAGAGAGGGAGCGAGAAGAGAGAGAGAGGGAGCGAGAAGAGAGAGAGAGGGAGAGAGGGAGGGAGGGAGGGAGGGAGAATACAACGATTAGAACAACATGCAAGCTCTCAAGCTGCCATACAAGACTTTTGTCATTTAACAATAGAGAGTGATTAAGGAAAATAGAAATAACTGAGGAAACGTGATCACACACAATAAAAACAAACACACATTCTACTTAGTAAGTTGCTGAGCAGACCTCCACCTCTACCACGAGTAAAGAAAAAGGCGTTCACATACTTTCATCCCCTCCAAAGAAAAGCACCACAGCAGAAGAACGTGACCTTATTGTTCAAATATTCTACATCACTTCAAATACAGAGAGCAGTTGTGCATGGATTATAGTATGTTGTGTACTGCACACACTGCAATTCAACTGGACCAGTTTGCTGCTCTCCCCTTTCCGTACGTTTTGCCTCGAGCACTTAGATACTTTAACTGGGACACACCCCAGTTGTTGTGATGTCTATAATGCAATACTGCTCAAACGGAATGAACTCTGCACAACGCTATGTTTCTGTACATCTTTATTGAGATCTAAGCATCACAGCTGGATAAGGAGCGACGCAGCAAGGTGTTTGTGTTGCTAGAGACAGTTGCTCTCGGTGCCACCTACCCCCTCCGAGGCCATCGAACGGAGACGCTGCACACAGATTTGATGAGAGACCATTTCAAATGGCTCCGTTTAACATTCATTGCTCTCATTTCGGCGCCGGGCGTCACAGGAAGTCGAAAGCTGACAACAACACCCCCTGCCAAGTCACACCACCCCCCTGCTCACCAACATGACCCTCAAATTGTTGTTCTATCACAGCAAACCACTTTGTAGCACAATGGAGCACACTGGTAACGGAGTCCGGCATGTGTGCAGAATCTGAACGAGCCTCAGAGAGAGCGAAGGTTGCCAGGCACTCTCGGAGGGCCCCCCAAAAAGTCACCGTCTTGGCTGAGGGGAAAACATGGCCCATAATATACTGTACTTTCTCTCACTTCGTTGGTCAGGTTGTTTCTAAATACTTGGGGAAATGATTTGCAGACCATCTGACTGACTGATGCATTGCGCAGAGTAAGTGTCAAATAAGTAAATGCATTAACATGGTTAGCAAATTAAGCATGAGGAATTACCATTCACTTCTTCAATACGGTCTGGTAAATTCCATTCTAAACCTGTAGAACATATTGCTCTATCCTATTTTTTTTGTAGAACCCAACAAGCAACAACATCCAAACGCAGTACAAACCCGTCAATATTTTAAGCGTCTTGGAATGCCTCGAGTGCAAGTAAAGGAATCTCTCGATCCGCCCCCTACACAACAGCGAGCAATGTTTCAATAATTCATCTCCCTATGTCAAGGATTCAGCCTGCGCTGCACTTGCCAGTATCCCCACAAATTGGCAGGCAGACTCACATTTGGCACACGTGCAGCTGCCTAGCGCCACTCTCTCTCCTCTGTGGGCCTTGTAGCCCTCCCCACGACAACACTAATGCTGACTGTCCTGCTCTCAGTCTCCCAGGTTGAGTCCAAGGCTGCCTGTCCTGTATGTAAGGAAGGAATCAGGCACACTTCCTCTCATTACAGCTCTAGGGGAAAATGTCACAGTTGTTCATTTCCTCCTCAATTATAGAAACACACCTTTGTGCCTCTCTGAAAGGATTGCATGTGCATTTGCTGTGTGATTTCCTGTCTGTGCATGGTTGGTCGGAGAGGTTGATGGCCACCCAAAGACTTGGGCAGAGTGAATATGCCTGGGATTAATATCAGGTGTGAACTGTGGGGATGCAGAGCAGCGTGTCTTGAGTGAAAGAAAAAGAGCATCATTCAGTTCTCACTAAACAGAGAGGACCTCTACAACTTTACTACCCTGATGTACAACAGTATATTACTTGAAAGCTTGACTGACATCTCACTGACACAGAAGCTAACAGGTTGTCTGCTTCACTGGAAGCTTCTCCACACCATATACCCCTAACCCTAACCCACTAGGACGAATGGGTTAGCACATGGGAGCTACCACCTGGTGCCCTGTGTCAGTGTGTGTGTGTGTGTGTGTGTGTGTGTGTGTGTGTGTGTGTGTGTGTGTGTTTCCTCATGCGTAACAAATCTGGGTTTGACAGAAACCCTTCAAAACCCTAGTGTTGCCTAATTGCCAGAGAGTGTTCAGCTAATAAATTATGAATTAAAAAATCAAATCAAATTAATATGTCTAGAAAACAATTAATCAGACACCAAAAGTGTATTTCCAAACAAAACACTCGCATAAACAATCAATTATTCATCAAGTGAATGCTGGGTAAGTGGGCTCCTTTCCCGGGTGAGATGCTGCCATAATTGGAGTGGGACTACAGGATAGCCGGGTGGTGTGTGTGTGGGAGTGTGTGTGTGTGTTTGTGTGTGTGTGCGCGTGCGTGCGTGTGTTTGTGTGTGTCTGTGCGTGCATGCATGTTCACTCCCCACGCTCCCAACCTCCCCCCCAAACAAGAAGAGTAACAAAGGAGTTAGTTCATTACTGCCTAATGAGTTGTCTGATTCATATGGAAAATAAAAGCCTTATTGTTTTGCGCTGTGTGTTGATTGGTGTACTAAAGTGGCTGAATAGAAGCACAATGAGGGGAAACATTTACATGTCTTCTAATATGGTAATAAGGCCCTGGAGGAGAGAATCAGGGCTGTCAAGTACAGTGAACACCACTTCCAGTACATAGGATACAACATGTCTAAATGTGTTGATGTCTGGTTGGTTGATGTGGAGATATGTATCTGTTTACAGTATGTACTCAGTCAGCACGCGACATGTAATCTAGCAGTTCTAAACCTCTCTGATGATGGGTTATGTACTGAGTGATCTCTGAAACAGAATCCATTGTTACTGGGGAATAAACACGGCTCTCCTAGGCTGCTGACGCTGGAGAGGGATGGTCTTGTCAAATGTCATTGATTATCTCTCTCTCTCCCTCCATCCCCCTCTCTCTCTCTCTCTTTCTCCCTCCATCCCTCTCTCTTTCTCCCTCCATCCCTCTCTGTGCCTTTGTCTTTCTCTTCCCCATCTTTCTCAATTGTTCTCTCTCAGTTTTACTCTTCCCATCCCTGATCTCTCTCTCTCTCTCCATCCTTCTGTCTCTCTCTCTCTATCTCCTATGCTGTACATCACCAGAATATGGAGGTTGTTGTGAGCACAGTGGTGGACCCTTGCCTGTGCACAGCAAAGATAATAGGGCTCTCCAGTGGGCCACAGCGATAAGCAGACCTCCCGAATAATCCCGTCCATGCAACAGCTCTTCTACAATGTCCTACCAAGACCCCCATGCTGCCGCAGCATCAGACTGTACTGGATGAATTAATGTGTGTCAATAATATATAAAGGATATTTCATGCTGAAACCCTCATACTAAACACCAATGGAATTCAGGAATTCACTAAGTTCATGGTTTATATTTAGGATCATTTTTACAGCTTTGCCATCCAAATGTTTTTATTTATCAGAGGGCCAGCGATAATTACAGCCATGTAATGGCCAAATAGGCCACTAGATGTCATGTGATATTTTTTTTTGAATAAAGTTAACAAAGTTCTGCTAGTTTACTGGTAAACATAAAAATGTAACAGTAATACACCCTCCTTTTCCAACTCTAAAGTCGAGAGAGGGAGATAAACGATAAACGGAGTAAACTATCAAATGGACGTTACAAGCGACTGAGTGACATTTCAAAATAATGCATGCAATATGGATCTCTTGAGATATGGATCGGCCTATCGCACATGCCAAAATTGCGATTTCGATGTGAATTCGATTGTGCAGCCCTAACACACACACACACACACACAGACACACACAGACACACACACACACACAGACACACACACGGCATCGTCTCTCCATCTTATTCGTCCCTTAAGCTGTTGTGGAGAGAAAAAAAAAGAACCCAACAAATTGTGACTGTAATTTAATTTCCTCCAGCAACGTTGGCTTCCAAATGGTCTCCATCAGTGTGCCAATCAGCAGCTGATTCAGTGATTTCCCCAGCTGGGCTTCCTCTTAGACAGGAAACCAGAGAATTTCAGGCTCAGAGAGAGAGACCCAATGACAGGTCTGCTGGATCACTGGTTCAGCACCAAAGGATTGAATGAATTGCATTTCTAAGCCTTCTCCAGTCGACTGCAGGGACAGGACTCAGTGGAATAGCTGTGATGCATATCTGACAATATCCATTATGACATGAGTTCGTGCATGTGCGTACATTTGTCCATTGATGACGAAGCATATGTGTGCATATTTATTACCACGTATGCAATGCACATAGACACATGTCCAGAGTCTCCAGACAACTCTGAAGTAATAGCTATGACGTATCTGATAGCTTCTCCCAGACACCAGACCACACTCACTCCAATGCACAGTGAGAGACCAGAGCGTATTAAAGACCCAGCTGTGATTAACTGGTTCTGACAGAGTCAGATGTTTTGTTAAAATGTAGAAAGCCCAAAGTGGAGCTCAGGGAGGGGGGGGGGGGGACGCGCGCTCCCTGCCTCCCCTCCGGTTTCAGGCAGCCAAGTGTTCCTCCATAAACACCCCAGATCACTTAAGGCAGAGCGGGGGAGAGCAGAGAGAGGTAAAGAGAGCATATGTCTAGGCAAATGTCTCCCATCGCTGCTCACTCTACAGAAGGAGGATGACATCAAAGAACAAGGACTGGAGGGCTAGTGGAAGGCCCATTGCTGAGTCAACGCTTCATCCTCAACAGAAGCATGTTCATTCTGAAGCATGTTGCTCTGGTTGGTTGACACTCTCTCCTTTAGCAGAGGCACTGTAATGAGCAGTATATCATTCAAACCGTTAGCCTACTAGACGATCTTGTTCATATCATCGTCCGAATCATCCTCATCCTCATCCTCTCATTCAGGCTGGATGTCATTAGCTGTGGTGATGAAGATGACAGGAATGATGACTCACCCCGCGTCTCTATGATTCTACTACACAGCCTCAGGGCTCACGGAGATACTCTCTCTGTGTGTCGCCGTCTCTCGCTCTCTCTCTCCATTTGCACTTCTTTTTTTCGCTCTCTCCATTTTCCTCTCGCTCTCGCTCTCCCTCACTCTCACTTCCTCTCACCATCTTTCTCTCGCTCTCCATTTTCCCCTCGCTCTCTCTCTCTCTCCATTTTCCTCTCTCACTGTCCACACCCTAAATCTCATTTTCCCACCAGCTCGTATTAAATAAATGTTTGTCATTATGGCTGCTGGAGAGTGTCGGGAGTAAGGGGTGAAATGGACGGAGGAGAAAGGTCCCCTGGTCACACCACATCCATGGAAGGACATAGTGAGAGAAACAGAAGAACAGGCAGGGATGGGAGGGAGGGAGGCAGACGTATGTGTAGACAGTGAGGGAGAACACACCTTGCATCCTCTATCTGAGAGTGTACTCCACAGTCTCTCCTGCTTCACACTTCCTCTGCAGATGAACAAGGCCAAAGCCAGGGTGAGGAAAACCTGCTCGATCACTCAGAATGAATATGTGTGTGCCCTTCCGTGCGTGCATACCGCATGCATGTGTATATGTATAAGTGAGCTTATGGGGTGTTTGAGAGAGAGAGAAATAGAGAGAGAAATAGAGGGGGAAAAGCAATGGAAACTAGAAACGTGTAGGAAAGGAGAAAAGTGCATCTCTGCTAGAGGTGTTTTGTATCAGGCTGGCAGTCATCCTGCACCGTGTCAGCAGATCCTAGTCCCCATCCCTTTTTCAGCCCACCGAGTGCAGCTTTCCCCACAAAGACCACAGTGACAACAGAGACAAACTCAGAACGCAGTGCACACCCAGCTGCCGTCTACTCCAGGTCTAGACAGGAGTGCTCTTCTACACCCCATGGGCTCCATGCAAAATCAGCAAACGAGTGCTGTGTCAATCCACCGGGGACTTATCTCAGCAGCAGAGCAGTAATATTCATCCACCATGTGTCTAATAGAGGAGCGAAGGGCTGTCATCAATCCCCCAGGTGACCATTCCTGATCGTGACATGGAGCTCTCCCCTCCACTGGGGCTGGTAACCTGCCACGCTGCTTTGTGTGTCTCAAAGATGCTCTGTTAACTGAAGGTGTCGGGGAGGCTACTCTGAAAATATTGTTGACCAAGCTACTTCACACTGGAAGAAGTTAAGCTAAACTAAAGCTACCCGTAATGAAAATAGTTACTTTGAAAGAGTAGTTCACTACATCTAACCTCCCTCGTGAAAAATTATCATATGCATATCTGAAACGTTTCTACAAATTGCAAGAACAGATCACATTTGGGTCATAAATCAAATCAAATGTTATTTGTCACATACACATGGTTAGCAATGTTAATGCGAGTATAGCGAAATGCAAGTGCTTTTAGTTCGGACCATGCAGTAATATCTAACAAGTAATCTAACAATTTCACAACAACTACCTTATACCCACACAAGTGTAGAGGAATGAATAAGAATATGTACATAAAAATATATGGATGAGCGATGGCCGAACGGCATAGGCAAGATGCAGTAGATGGTATAAGTATATACACATATGAGATGAGTAATGTAGGGTATGTAAACATTATATAAAGTGGCATTGTTTAAAGTGGCTAGTGATACATGCATTACATACAATTTTTAATTATTAAAGTGGCTAGAGATTTGAGTCAGTATGTTGTCAGCAGCCGCTCTATGTTAATGATGGCTGTTTAACAGTCTGATGGCCTTGAGATAGAAGCTGTTTTTCAGTCTCTCGGTTCCAGCTTTGAAGCACCTGTACTGACCTCGCCTTCTGGATGTTAGCAGGGTGAACAGGCATTGGCTCGGGTGGTTGTTGTCCTTGATGATCTTTTTGGCCTTCCTGTGACATCGGGTGGTGTAGGTGTCCTGGAGGGCAGGTAGTTTGCCCCCGGTGATGCGTTGTGCAGACCTCACTACCCTCTGGAGAGCCTTACGGTTGTGGGCGGAGCAATTGCCGTCCCAGGCGGTGATAGAGCCCGACAGGATGCTCTCGATTGTGCATCTGTAAAAGTTTGTGAGTGTTTTTGGTGACAAGCCAAATTTCTTCAGCCTCCTGAGGAGTTTATCCGTGTCGTCTGCAAACTTGATGATTGAGTTGGAGGTGTGCATGGCCACGCAGTCATGGGTGAACAGGGAGTAGTAGGAGAGGGCTGAGAACGCACCCTTGTGAGGCCCCAGTGTTGAGGATCAGCGGGATGGAGATGTTGTTTCCTACCCTCACCACCTGGGGGAGGCCCGTCAGGAAGTCCAGGACCCAGCTGCACAGGGCGGGGTCGAGACCCAGGGTCTCGAGCTTAATTACGAGTTTGGAGGGTACTATGGTGTTAAATGCTGAGCTGTAGTCGATGAACAGCATTCTCACATAGGCATTCCTCTTGTCCAGATGGGTTAGGGCAGTGTGTAGTGCAATTGCGTCGCCTGTGGACCTATTGCGGCGGTAAGCAAATTGGAGTGGGTCTAGGGTGTCAGGTAGGGTGGAGGTGATATGGTCCTTGACTAGTCTCTCAAAGCACTTCATGATGACGGAAGTGAATGCTACGGGGCGATAGTCATTTTGCTCAGTTACCTTAGCTTTCTTGGGTACAGGAACGATGGTATGTCAACAGAATGTGTCATTTAGTCTACTAAACACAAAAACAACGTTTCAAGTGAGAATTAGGCAGGTCTGATGCCGAAAAAGAAAAACACAATTATTGCCTACGTCACTCATATTATATTGTAAAGTAGTGTGTAGTTCCAGTAGTTAGCTATACCGCTACATGGCAAAAAAAAGCGATGAACTACTGAAAACACTACCTAGATTTGAATCTACCACCAATCTACTCCAAAATGTAGTTTCATTGCTAGTTTAACTACATGTAATTCACTACTCCCCAACACTGTTAACTGATGGGATTTAGTCACGTAGATAGAAGTTACAGTCAGTATGTTTAACTGAAAGTGGGCTTGTCAGTGACTCAGTGATACATACATCTACAGAGTAGCCAATCTCTATTGAAAATAACCCATGCACGTAGAGATCATGTTTACATTTCCTCTTGTGGCAATACTTTGATGTTGGCTAAGAGAACCATCCACCACTAACTGACTAGGTGCAGATGTCCATGTGAGTGAACACGGCATATCCATATCTCCACGAAAACATTGAACAACAAATTCAACATATTTCAAACTAGGCCTTTAAATTGAGCAAATAATTGGTTGTGATTCCTTCCTGACACCTTCTACATCTCTCTGATCTGGAGCCCTCGTTGAGACAGGGAGACAGTCTAGAGCCTATAGACTCTGTTCTCACACAGACTGTTCTAATGAAGAGGGCTGTGCTGTGGGCTTCCCTTCGCTTGGACCAATGAGAGGCCAGATGATACAGCAAAAGGAGGCTGGGCCTGGGAGGATTGTTATCACTCAAAGTACAGAGGCAGGATCTCATTCCCGTTCCAGACCCTCCATTGATTTTTTTTTCAGTCACAGAGACCATCTCTGGTAACAGTTATTAAAGGGAAATGAGAAGCAACAAAGGCAATGGGGGAGATTAGGGAACAATACATGGATGACAAGGGAAGTGATGAGCTCAACACTGTGTAAAGACCTTGCAGAGGTCAGAGAGGGCTCTCAAACCGTCAAAGACGGAGAAACAACACTTAGAAGTGCTCTTATGAAGACAGCTGCTACACCACACTCCAATGGAGGTGCATGTTTGGGATGCTCTGTGAGTGTCCCTAAAATGAAGGGACAACAATGACATCTGAAGAGAACGGGGGAGATGAGGTGTATGTTTGGGATGCTCTGTGAGTGTCCCTAAAATGAAGGGACAACAATGAGATCTGAAGAGAACGGGGGGAGATGAGAGGTGTATTCCAGGCTGGTTGGCATTTATTGTCATGAATCTTGCCCTGGAGGCAGCTCAGCCACAAAGTCATAAAATCCTAACCTTAACCCTAACCTTAACCACACTGCTAACCCAAAGGCCTAAACCTAACCTAAGACCGAAAAGCACATTTTTTTTTTTTTCATGGATTTTTACGATATAGAAAATTTGACTTTGCAGCAGGCCCATATAGCGGAATTCAGTTCTGCCTCATGAAAATAAGTGTAAACGTGCATACTTAAGAGGAGAATAGAGGAGTGGCATGAATTGTGTGTTGAGAGGGTGGCGGCCAGCTAGGAGAGGGGCAGTCCAAGGACATCACCTTGCTGAAAGGGGAGAGCACTTGTGGCTGTGAAGTAAGTGTCACTGTTCTGGGAAAACACTTTGGCTATCTCTCCCCCTCATCTCCCACTTTCTCCTTCACTACAGTAGCCCCCCCCCCCCCCTCCCCATATTGTATGATGCTTCTCTCCCTCTTGCTCTGCCATGTTTCATCAGCTCTATATTTACATGTTAATGAGATGACAATTGACTCAAACAAGGAAAACAAAACAACGGTACAATTCCCACATCTAGTAAAGCCTGGGTAACGAGCAGATGGTGATGCTGCACATGATATATTGAGGTCTGTCTGGATAACCCCTGCAAAGAGGTTTCAATAAAACAAACCTCTGTGATCCAAATACATTTAAATGATTAGAAAAAAGAGAAGGGATGTGAAATCCAGTGGTATAAAGTACTTAAGTAAAACATCATTTTTTTGGGGGGGGGTATGTAATTTACTTAACTATTTATATTTGACAACTTTTGCTTCATTACATTCCGAAAGACAATACTGTACTTTTTACTCCATACATTTTCCCTGACATCCAAAAGTACTCGATACATTTTGAATGCTTAGCAGGACAGACAATATTGTCCAATTCACACACTTATCAAGAGAACATCCCTGGTCATCCTTTCTGCCTCAGATCTGGCGGACTCACTAAACACAAATGCTTGGTTTGTAAATTATGTCTAAGTGTTGGAGTGTGCCCCTGGCTATCCATACAATTAAAAAAACAAGAAAATGGTGCCATCTGGTTTGCTTAGTATAAGGATTTTTTTATTATACATACTTTGATACCCAAGTATATTTTAGCAAATACATTTATGAATATTTAAAACCAAATACTTTTAGACTTTCACTCAAGTAGAATTTTACTGTGTGACTTTCACTTTTACCAGAGTAATTTTCTATTAAGGTATCTTTACATTTACTCAATTATGACAATACAGTACTTTTTCCACTACTAGTAAAATCTCAATGAAACCCTGTATAATTACCATCCAACTCCCCTGATGGAGCCTGGGAAACACACTGACAGACACAAGTCTCTCATTCAGGATGTCACACAATGTATAAATGTGGCTCTCAGTAATTTTTCATTGTGATGTTTATAGAGTTGAAATTATGGTGGATTGGTTTAATAAGCTTTCCTTCAAGCTAGTTTGACAGGGATTTGATGAAAAACATTTTTTTCTCAAAATAACATTCTCATCGATGGGGCTGTCGTGGAGCGGGTTGGGAGCTTCAAGTTCCTTGGTGTCCACATCACGAACAAACTAACATGGTCTAAGCACACCAAGACAGTTGTGAGGAGTACAAGACAAAACCTATTCCCCCTCAGGAGACTGAAAAGATTTGGCATGGGTCCTCAGATCTTTGAAAGGTTCTAAAGCTGCACCATCGAGAGCATCCTGACGGGTTGCATCCCTGCCTGGTATGGCAACTGCTCGGCCTCCGACCGCACTACAGAGGGTAGTGTGTAAGGCCCAGTACATCACCGGGGCCAAGCTTCCTGCCATCCAGGACCTCTATCCAGGACTCCAGCCACCCTATTCATAGATAGTTCTCTCTGCTACCGCACGGCAAGTGGTACCAGAGTGCCAAATCTAGGTCCAAGATGCTTCTAAACAGCTTCTACCTCCAAGCCATAAGACTCCTGAACATCTAATCAAATGGCTACCTAGACTATTTGCATTTGCACGACTTGAAGGTACCATTTTCATCTGTACAAACAATAGTACGCAAGTATAAACACCATGGGACACGCAGCCCTCATACCGCTCATGAAGGAGAAGCATTCTGTCTTCTAGAGATGAACGTACTTTGGTGCGAAAAGTGCAAATCAATCCCAGAACAACAGCACAGGACCTTGTGAAGATGCTGGAGGAAACAGGTACAAAAGTATATATATCCACAGTAAAACGAGTCCTATATTGACCTAACCTGAAAGGCCGCACAGCAAGGAAGAAGCCACTGCTCCAAAACCGCCATAACAAAAAGCAAGACTATGGTTTGTAACTGCAGATGGGGGCAAAGATGGAACTTTTTGGAGAAATGTCCTCTGGTCTGATGAAACAAAAATAAAACTGTTTGGCCATAATGACCATTGTTATGTTTGTAGTAAAAAGGGGGAGTCTTACAAGCCGAAGAACACAATCCCAACCGTGAAGCACAGGGGTGGCCGCATCATCAACATCTCTGAGTTTAAATGTATTTGGCTAAGTTGTATGTAAACTTCCGACTTCAACTGTACATAATTACCTCGACACCGGTGCCCCCACACATTGACTCTGTACCGGTACCCCCTGTATTTCGCCCCGCGATTGTTATTTACTGCTGCTCTTCAATGATTTGTTTTTTTCTTATCTCGTACTTTTGGGGGGGTATTTTCTTAAAACTGCATGGTTAGTTAAGGGCTTGTAAGTAATCATTTGCCAGTAAGTTATACACCTGTTGTATTCCGCGCATGTGACAAATAACATTTGATTTGAATGTGTGTGTCAAGAATTTTTTTTTACCCCTTTTTCTCCCCGATTTCGTGGTATCCAATTGGTAGTTACAGTCGTGTCATCGCTGCAACTCCTGTACAGACTCGGGAGAGGTGAAGGTCGAGAGCCGTGCGTCCTCCAAAACACAACCCAACCAAGCTGTACTGCTTCTTGACACAATGTCCACTTAACCCGGAAGCCAGCCGCACCAATGTGTCGGAGGAAACGCCGAACACCTGGCGACCGTGTCAGCGTGCACTGCGCCTGGCCCACCACAGGAGTCGCTAGTACGCGATGGGACAAGGACATCCCTGCTGACCAAACCCTCCCCTAACCCAGACAACGATGGGCCAATTGTGCGCCGCCCCATGGGTCTCCCGGTCACGGCCGGCAGCGGCAGAGCCTGGACTCGAACCCAGAATCTCTAGTGGTACAGCTAGCAGTGCCTTAGACCACTGCGCCACTCAGGAGGCATAAGAAATGTTTAAACACATTTGATAGAAAAAATAATAATTTTCCTAGAACACCCCCATCGTGGGTGCTAGCAGCACACAGCAATGTGCATCAGCAGCGAGTGCAGGACCAAATAATCAAGGCAAACAAAGCCCAACACATCTAAAAACACCCAGACTTATCTGTCAGTTATGCCAGGTTTAATTTCCATCTGTTCTGACAAGCCCATTAAACAGATCTGGCCAAAAATAAACATGTTTGTGCTGAACTGATATGACAGGCTATGATCACACCTCCCAATGTTGGGGAGAGATACGGCTGGCTTTTAATTAAAAAAGCCAAGGACTATACAGCACCTTCACCTCCAGCAAACAAACTGTTCAGCCGGAACACACATTACCATTTGAACACTTGCAAGGAAGAACCATATATGTGCGTTTTGACTATACCACCATCAAGTGTCAACATTGAACGATCGTGACGTCACCTTCTGTCCTTCAATTATACTTGCTACTTTTTGATTTCGTACTTCTTTTCCTTACTTTTTATCAAGATTTGTGAAGTCAATTTATTTTTCAAAATGCACATATGGTTCTCTCTATAAACTGTCATACTATACTATAACATACAGTATGGGGGGGTCATAGCTACAGTATAATTCAATCAAATTCACGAGTTGATTTAAAACCTGTATAAATCCTGGATCTAGCTGTCTGACAGTTTTTTGTATAGAGATCTCAGAAATGCAGTGTAACTACGTAACATTTCGTGACTCCTTATGTCTATAAGGGGTGAAAAAAGACATCATTGCGCACACAAATCCAAAATGATGTATGCGATTGCAAAATTGAATGCTTCTAAGCGAAAGTCACCGTACCGTGATACTTAAAACCTAAATCGATACTGTCTTTAATGTGGTTTATTGCATAATTATGCATAATGCTTGTTATATGCACGTTTGGAGTCCAGCTTATTAGCTATGCTGTTATATTTTCACATACCATCATCTGATCCAGGAAGGAATTTTCAGAACAACAGTCAAGTGACAAACAGCTGTTGTGACAGCGCATGCAATGCAACAACGAGGAATGTCCACAATATTTTGGTGTCTCATTCATTACACTGGTGAAGACAGTTGTGCCTGGATCCTCGTTGGATCTAATATCCCTAGCCAATTGATCATCTGTTGTTGTCTGCTTGATTTACAGCAGGGTCTCGTTAGATTTAACAGAGAAATCAGTGAGGTAATGAGCTCATGTTTCCATATGTTTTTGTGCCTCGGATTGGACACAGAGTCGACTGTGTACAATTGTATAGGATAAACTATTGCGCAACACCCAACACTACTCCTATGAATTATTCTGGATATAAATGACAAATGACATAGCCTAGTGGGCTTATTCACAACATGATCTGGTAATGAAATAACATGACAAATCCATTTTGCTTTCAATGTAACACCTGCAATTTTAAACAATGCAAGGTGCTTGAAGTAGCCTACTTGAATTTGGAGCTCAGAAATTCAAGTACTGGTATAGGCCTACCTTGAAACTCCTACCTTGAAAATGTCCTCAATTTGGTGCTTGAAATGTCCTTGTAAATATTGCAGCCAATTTATAAGTTATCAGGCTCCATTATAATTATCAGTGATTGTTGTTTCCCAACGCTTCCATTGAAGGGTGTTGCACTACTCTGTTGCTGTAAAACTACTTGTGGTTTATTATAAGGACGACAACATCGAATGCTGCTTTCAACTTGGCTTTCCATACACATCCTTACATTAAAAAAGAAACCTGGTTTTTGGTTGGCACGCATGCATCCAATCAATTCGTCAGGCAATGTCCACATTGTTCTCACATATTTTAGATGTAAAAATATGTAATAATAATGAATTTCAACTCATTGGCAAGGCCTGAAAATGCATTATTTCTTAAAATGTTAATGTGGTAGTGAGATACATTTGACACTTTTTTGCATGCTTAAAAAAAAAAGATAACATTGAGGTCATTGAAAATGACAATTAAGTGCTTGAAAAAGTACCTGAAAGTCCTTGAATTTGACTTGCCAATGTCTCTATGAACCCTGCTTAAAGGATATTAAGTCCTAGGGCTATGTTGTTGTTTACAGTAGGTGCAGTTATGGGTCAATTAGCATATATTCACTTTTATTCCTCTACATACACATATGGAGCTGCATGGAAATCCTTTTGTATTTTTCGTTCAAACCATTTTGCCATTTTGATCCCAATGTCACACATTGGCCCCATTATTTATAGGACCACCCATATATGGCTCTTTGTCTGTAGGATGTATTTTACTAAACCATTATACCAGACAGCACACAACTGCTGGTAATATAAAACACAGCATATTTAAAGATGTACTGTATTTTTGGGTAGCAGGGAATACAGTGATACGTAATGCTAATCCAATTTTGATCAGCATGAGAACAGAGACGGTTCAAAGCTAAGGTAAACATTCTACATTTTTTGAGGTGGTGCTGCTGGATTTGCCTCATAAAAACTCATGTTTTTTCTTCTTCAGAAATTCATATTGAGGGGCCTCCCGAGTGTCCCATCGCGCTCTGTCAGCTACTTGTGGCGGGCCGGGCGTCTGCAAACTGAATTTGGTCGCCAGGTGGACTGTGTTTTCTCCGACACATTGGCGTGGGTGGCTTCCGGGTTAAGCGAGCAGCGAGCAGTCTACAAACAAAAACCTGCCACTAAACACTGGAGTGTCACGGCTTGGTCCCAGCACTATCTTATTATGCTTTCTTAAACAGGTCCTGAGGGATATTTATAACATTGAGATAAACACATGAGACTGGAGAACATCAGTTTGAATTCTCAGAGGGCTGCACATGACAAAAACCCTGTTCCGGAGCAATTTCACCACTCCCGCGCTCTGATGTGAGGCCCAGATGTTATTCTTCATAATGACATCTTTATCGGTGTGCACTGTCGTCTGAAGGAAGGTCAAAAAGACCCCCGCCTCACTACATTGCCAAATTCTGTTTCCATGGTGACCACGGAGTCCAAACTTCCCTGTCACGCACACTGACAGCAGGTAAGCTATTATCACTATCTCTTTCCCCCTGCTTTTAAACGATTATTTTTTTAATCCACGACTACTACTAACCTTTTTCCCACCATAAAAATGTCTCCATTTTTTTCCTTCTCAACAACCTAACCCAGCGTTACGCTGTCCCACAGAAACCATTGTCGGTGGGATCTATTGTGCACATTTTCCTAAAAAGATTGGATCCTTTTTGGAGGCGTGCCAAACTCTGAGGCAATTCATCAACAAGATCTCACTGATGAATTATTAACTGAGTAATGAATATGTTGTCTTGTGATTATGCCAACACTGTGTTAGGCCTGGGCTAGACCGATCACGCTGCTCTGCAGCCTAACGGTGTTCAGGGAAATGCATGGGGCTTTCTCCTTTTCATCTCTACGCATGTCGAGCTTCTTATTCCAGGAGGGGTAAGAGACGGAACGTTTTACCTGGAAAACTGAGGGAGAATGTAGCTGGTCCTTGGGAAAATGTTCTTGAAAAAAATCTGAATAAATATCAGACTGTGGTAGATGCTGGAAGGGTATCTCACCCATTAAATGAATGAACACATTCACTACTGTGTTGTCTCTTCCTTCATGTACACTAACATAGTATACATCAGAAACCAAGTTTCAAATGCAGTCAAGTCCAAAAACAGTGCCAAGAGTAAATCACTCCCGTTTCTATATGTCCTATTGTGACAGTCTGTCCAGGACTTTGAGGAGGGAGGGTTTGTCGCCCCGTAACTGAAACCTGAAATTGCAACCGCTTCTCTTACACAATAAACTGAATGAGTACGGCATAAAGAACACAGTCTGGTCCTCGATAGGAACTGGTTTGCGATTGCATTCGCAGATAGACTGCATTTAATCAACAGCCCACTTTCAGCTTTCAGACCACGCCGTTCAACCGCTTGAGGAATACAAGAGATCAATATGGATAAATTAATTACAATGGAGCCAAATGGGGATTCTGCCTCGGAGTAGCTGTGGAGCTGAAATTACTACAGAAACAAACAGTAAGCGCTCGGCGAGGTGTCAACACCGGAGTTACTGCAAGTGATCCCCAACATGCTTGAGTAGCCCATGGCGCACAACACATTAAGCAGCCCAGAGATGGAGGACATGTAGAAACAGCAGGGCTGGGTTGCATGGACGTCATTATAAAAATACACTTTCAAATGGACATCAATAGATCTAATGTGATGCTGATGGTCATTTCTTTCTAACGGGAATGTGACTCACAGTGTGAGGGATACTTCTGGTGTTTGAGAGAGGAAAAAACGAGAGAAAAAAAGAGAGAGCCTCTCCCTTCTCAATCAGCTGCTGCTGTCACCTCCAGGTTGCTCCGGCCTGCCAGGCAACCAATGAGCTCCCACTTGGCATGAACAT